>NW_022197705.1:2836878-3325029 GCF_009176525.2 Contarinia nasturtii
AATTCCCACCCCCTAAGAGTGAGCCTATTATATGCCCCACCCTGTATGTCTTAATGACATTCTGCACGTTAAAATCGATGCCTTTTCGTCGAGATCAACCTGAACCGTTTTTCTGCATTTGGTCATTGTGACGCCGGCATTGCAATTATACATCCAAAGAGTTTGGAAGAGAGATAGATGTCGGTGTATTATTTTGAATGATGTGTACCACCAAATCCAACAGATTGCATGTCTTATTAAGCATTTCAACCTTAATCTTAATTCAGTTATACAGCCCGACTTTCATTATATCGAATTTGTGATAATAGTTTGGAACTATTCCTGCAACGATGAGCAATGGTTGTTGTTGGTCGTTTTTTTCTTCTTCTCTGAGGCGGATGGCTTTTATGACGCAATTATGCGACGCGCATTCGCCTAAATGAAAAATCCACAATCCGTCGACGATATTAACAAAGTTTATTGATGTTTTCTTGTTTATTTGACAACTTTCGATTCAATGAATAGTGTTTGGTATCAAAAACTCCGTTTATACACCAACAAACCACAAAATTGTTTTACTCTTAATGCAAAAAGCACACACATTTCCAAATGAAGGGACATGCACACATTTTCCGAATTCTTTTAAATCGGATTTTATTATAATCCTTTTTGATGCAGAATGAAGAGAATCTGCTGCAATGAGCTGTGTGGTTTTAATTAAAAAGTCTACGCCTCCTACGTACAACTCAACGGATAGAATCCGTTTTATCATAGTGCACCAAGTGAAACTCGCACACATTCTTCATTGATTCGATGAAATTGTTTGTGTAGTGAATTTTTGGCAAGTTTTCGACGTATTTAAATGAAAAGTGCTGTACCTCTCGGGCAACGTCTTATTACAATCCATGGTTACACATAATGAGTCACTCAAAAGTGACATTTCCGCCATTGCGAAGAGATCATAAATTACCCTGTCATTCCATTATTAAATTCAAAACTTTCCTATTTACTTACATTATGTAAATCAATATGCAAAAGGGTCCACGTCTCTCTCTCTCTCTTTGTCTCTTCAGTTTTTTTTAATAAAACATTGTTGCAATGCTGAATCTCCACTTAGCCAATCTATTTTGCATATAAACATTTGACCCATAGCTTTATTCTAACAACATTATTTTGGCTATTTTAATGGCCACCGAGCAACTGTATCTTATTAAAAACAAGTCCAAAAACGGCACATGACATGTATTACATGCTTTTAATGATTTAGAAGCATTTATGACAAATGCCTGTGCGATATTATATTAATATCGGTTTAATAATAGTCTCGTTTGTCCCACGCATGCACACGAGCTCGACAAATGTCGTTTAATTAAAACAGATATGAAAAGCACATCTTAATTCCCTGTCCGTTTAATATTACATTGAATTTACATATTTAATAAAGATGATGGCAAGACATAAAATTATTACGTAAATCGCAAAAGGAAGCCATCAAAATATAAAGCATACACGCATACAAAAATGGCATTTCAAATCAAAGTTAAATGCAGTTGGCGTTTTATTTTTAATAAAATATCAATCAAAATTAATTCAGAAAAAAAATTGTCTCGCACAAAATAATTTGTAAATCGATTTTTTTTGTCTTTAATTTGTTTTTATTATTTTTTATATCAATGATCATATTTTATGCATTGATTGAATGAACGCATTTCTTAATTGATTTCAACAATAATTTTCCAATGAAATGCCAAACGGAATGGAAGCAAATTATGCATATCAAATATATCGAATATTAATTTTTAACACCATTTAAATTGATTTCATGGGAATTTTATCGGATAAATTATTGCAAACCATGCATAGATTCAAGCGAAAACTGAGCTGCGACCGAGTTTAGAGCGTAGTATAAAAAAAACAGAGCGAATGAGCTCAAACAAGGCAAAAAAAAAAACACAAAAAGTCATCATATAAGAAAGTGAACTCCGACATTGGATGATGCTTAATATTTTACTTTCACAATGCGATATGAAATAGCGTAATTGTATCATTTCATTTGAAAAAGTTTCATCTTTTTTATCTTTACTTCGACGATAAATTTGAAATGAATGCGGAATTTTTCCTCGGAATTCATGAATTTCGTACGAAATCGTTTGTCTACGAATGATGTTAATTTCTTGTTCGAACGAACAGATAAATCTATATGTCAGAGTCTCACAGATAGATAGCGAGAGAGAAACAATTCAAATGAAGAACCAAGAATGTTTTACTATATTTAAAAAGTTCAGCAGAAATCTTTTCAAATGAATTTTCCCTTTTAATTGTTTGAATTTAATTAAACTTGGTATTGAACTATGTGTAGCTTCATTTCTTTTCCAAGTCAATGCATACATCATACGGTCGACTGTGTATGCCAAGATTGAATTCAATGTTTGTGTGTGTTCGCGCGCGTTGAGAGCGTGGCAAGGCAATTTAATGACCGCATTTATGCGACACTCGCCGGCCTACTGTGTTCAATGTTCTTTTAAACCAATATCGTAGCCAAATTTGGAATTGATCATTGCTGACGGAACGAAGAATATGGAATAAACAGAAAACTACCCAAAAAAATATATTTTCTAGAAATAATGCATAATTGTGTGCATTTACCGTGAATGCTATTAAATTATCGTGATGAAGGAAAAAAGACTCTCCATAATTTAATAGCATATCAAACACGAATTCGACTTTAAGTCGACATTTTATATGATAATTAAGAAATGACAAAAAATAAAGTAGATATTTTAACAATATAATAAATTCCATTTGTTTTAATTAATAACAAAAAGACTCATTACTTGCCATTTAAAATGGTTTAAAATATGGATGTCATCAATGTTGTGTACATGCAAACCGGAACTTCAGTCAAGTGCTGCAATCTTCGATCAGGTTGAACCGTTCAGATGTTGAATTGGCTTTGATGAAGTCTCATAACTGCTAACATTTAAACCTGTTTCAATTTATACTTGTTACCTTTCGTCTGAATTACATAAAATAAATCGAATGAAGTGTAAAAGAGGCAGATGCTGCTGTTGGCCGAATAAGGCATATGCTTGGTCGAATAAATAAATAAAAAGCATACAATCAATGTGTTTATAGTAGAGTAGGCTTCTGTGAAGTAAAACGAGCGAATAAATTTGCATGGCTATGAATGAACGTGACCGTAGGCTATAATTTGTTTGATTTGCATTTTGTTTGTTTTTATTTTCCAGATGAATAAACTACAGAGCATCGTGTGTGCAGTGCGTACGCGAGTAATTATGTTCGATAAAAAGCATTGCGAAATGGTTCTGCCATTATCGAAACACGCCCTTATGGTAAGTAGAAAATGTCTGATGCTCCATAAGAATTTCCTATTTTTTTTATTGCGACTTTCATTAGTATGTCTTTAAGATGGATGCTTCTCTCTATCTATCTATCCATCTATCTATTTATTTATTTATCTATCTATCTCCATCTTGTCAATTGGCCAAAAGGATTTCAATTAGTCCGCAGATGGTGATTTGACTTGAAAGTGATGATCTCTGTCCATTTCAATCTTGATGGTCAATATTTTGGTCTATATTGCATATGACGGAGCTGAATTGATGGATGTAATTTGGAAAATGTGAGCTGCATTGCGTTCACACATTGCACCATTAGAGTCCATTGCAATCAATTACATCGAGTGTATAGGTTGTACATTTGGTTGATGTGCATCGGTCGTTATATTGAGATTGAGGGTTACAAAGGATTGAGGGTTACAAAACTCTAAAAGGTTTTTAACGTAACAACAGAAAACCAAAGTTTATTGACAACTACGTTTTACATGTGATAATGGCCATTTGCTCCAAATATCACAAATGATATGGTCCATCCAACCACCACACAATGCACACAAAGACCATGCCATTTTTATTGTGGCATCAGTGATTCGTCGCCGTCGCCTCTATGTTGTGGATTATAGTTGTTAAAATTAATAACTAAATTATGAAAATGTGAGTGCATTTTTGGCAGACATATCACTTGTAGATTGGTGACTTTCTTTTTTTACGAAGCCATTTTCGGCCACGAAAAGAAACACAGGGAGAGAGAGAGAGAGACTGGAACTTGAAAAGAGATAAGGTTTTATCAGTCGGTGAATGTTCCCAATATCATAGCAACGATGAGTAAAAAAAAACTAAAATGTTTTGCTTTTCGTATAACGCATACCATATAATTGGAATAATAACATTCTTGTGCTCATTCATATGCTTAAAAGCACACTCGCTCTACGACAAAAACAAAATACAACAACATTCCCATCGTAAGATAACATTTCGAGCAAGAGAAAAAAAACATGAGCATAAATTTCTCTGTGGTCTTCAGTCTTCAGTCTTCAATGCATATCGTATGAGATTGATACAATAAAAGTTTTCTTATTAACCAATATTCTGAAAACCGAATTTGGTGCGCGCAGTACATGGCACCATGTGTATATCACTCATTCACCCAATGCTCATGCATGGCTCATAGACACACACACACACATGCATACGAATGATATCGCGCGCGCACACGTATCCCATATGCAGCCATATTTGTGAGCAAGCGAGTAATCGAAAATGTATCTAACGAATATGGTACACAAAAAGGAGAGAGGAAAAAAAAACATACACACACACGTACGACAACCATCGAAGTAACAAGCCCACGAGACAAATATGTCTGCCATGCGAGATAAATTGGTGGCAGTGTCAGTGGTGCTAGCGCGCCTCAACCTAATGCATTCACTCACTCGTTGAACTATTAAAGATAGAAGGAACGGCATACATACGTGTATATCCATATTGAGTACGACCTCGAATATGTTGTATGTGATATAGATTGGTATGCATTATAGATGCTTTTTAGGTGCTATTTTTGCTATGTGAAACCATAATGTTAAACTGTAAAATGCATTTGTGCACCACCTCCTCCGTGGGTTTCTTTTCCATCGGTAAAATGTGAAATAGCACAGCACAACTTGAATACAGAGTGTGTGTATATGTTTAATGACAACGATGACGAGAGATCGAGAGTACATTCGGTTTTTCGGGCATCTACTTGAACTGCGGTCGACTACTTTTCTAATTCTTTTGCTTCGTTTGTCGTTTGAATTTTCTTCATCTTCACTCCTTACCGCTGACACTATCTTGTTTCTCTTTTTGATGCTGTTGGTGTTGTTGTTTTGCCGTTCTCTTTGTGTATTCAGCTTTTATTGCTTGTGCAAGCACGTACACCAAAAGAGAACGAGAACACCAAAGCAATATCGAGAAATGTTCATAGTCTTTCATAAATGCAGAGTACACATATGCATGTAAAGTATGAATCTAATAAACCATAACTGTACCTATTACACTATGCTGTGTTTCTGAGCACACATACACAGTTTGCATGTAAGTGACGAATGTAATATTGTTTTTTTTTTTGCGACAGCATCGCCTTTCGCATAGATATGACACTCATAGATCCTCAACATTCATCTTGTCATGTTGTGTACTCTCTTTTTTTCCTCGCCTTCTTTTCGTATGCATCGTATGTTCATGCTGTTGTTGTTTGTATCGTATACCAATTTTCATCCTTTTCCAGTCCTCCTGCACATACCGTGTTTATTTGTTGTTCATTTGCTCTCGCTTTCGATTCTAGAGCAGAGAATGTATATCACATTTGTTGTTGTTCTCTTCGTGCTGTGTGTATTTCTCATGCCCCGTTGCTATTTTGGTGCTCACGTAATACACATTGTCATTATGAACATACACACACTCTTACTACACCAACCAGAATATTTTCTTCGGTCATTCAACATTGAACAGCTCGAAATAATATTATTTTTTCGCTTGTTCCCTTCTCTTTCTCTCTTTCCCTATCTATCTCTGGCTGTCTCCATCGCATTCTGACTCTCACGGTCGCCCATTCAAATTCGTGGCAAAATACCTTTACTTCTCATCGAAAATGTTTATATAAATAAGGTTATTTGTATTTTCTTCATATAGCTTCGATTTTATTTTTATAAGCCGGTATAACGTATGACATGTGTACGTGTCAGTTGTGCAATATAAACGGCAACGAGAAAAGTTCTGGCTATCCCCACACGAAGCCTCAACGAATTTTCGACGATGATGATGATGACTTTGTGTTGTTGTTGTTTTTTTCTTCTTAAAAACTTTTGCACACGACAACCTAAAATTGCGCCGAAGTTTTAAAGAACAATTTGAACATTGATCAACGAACGTACCCACACATGCATACATAAACTCATTTAACCTGATACCTGACACCATCATCACTTCTGAACTGATTGGAATGGAATTTTGTTGTTTTCTCTTCCTCATTCAAAAGCGAGAGAGAAGAAGAAAAAAAAAACCTGAAACCAAAGTTTATACTATTCCATATAGCATAACCAATACGGTTGCGGTTTCGATGTTATTTTATTATGCTGAAAATAAATCAAAAACAAAGTGATGGAAATAAAATTGCACTGATGCCATATTCCTGTGTTCACGTTATTTTATCATCATCACCGTCATCATCGTTGTCGTTGTTTTAGTCGTAATCGACATGAGCAGTTTTCTTCGCATCACCAGTTGCTAAACAGCCGTGGAACATACTTTCTCGTTCAAACTTTAATGCACAAAATTGAGAGCATTGAGTGTAGATGCGAAATTGTCACCATTTCTAAATATCATAAGATTTATTATGCTTATGAACGAAATGGTATTATATTTTGGTATGATGTGAATACAAATAGATTGTTTTTTTTTTTTTGTTCGCCTTTCACTTAGAATGATCAACCGCGCAATGAAATAAAATCTATGACAGTTTTTTTCTACGCTTGCTTCCTCGTCTCCTTTGTTCGCGCCGCAAAATACATATATATGTATGAATTACAGATAATTTAGTGCAAATGTTATATTGGATAGCAATAAACGAAAAGTTCACGCCTTTGCTCAGGTGGTTCAAGTGACAAGTTTCATTTCACAAACAACAACAAACTAATAAAAAAAAAATCGGAGCAAAATTGAATTGCAAATGAGTTGAACCCTGGAATATGTTGATGGGTGGGTGCCCATATTTTATCTTGAATATTATCATTTTCAACAGTTCATTTATGGATACAGATCTAATAAGTTTCTAATCGATTTTTTTCGGTGGATTCGTTATGAATTTCGATTTATTTTATTTTATTCGAATTTAAATTGATTTTGTCTGACTTCATAAATATCATTCTTAATTAACGAATTTGCACATTTGCCAACGAAATGGTGTCGATGACGTGATTTTTTTCCAATTTACCTATTCATATCAAATCATATGGGTATGTAGCAAAGTATACACCCATTTCAATGTGATTCGTCAAGCAATGAAACAATGTAAAATGGAATGCATTTCGGTCGTTGTTCACTTCCTGGTTTTTGGCAAATATGGTATGTGCTCGATTTGTTCGTTTTTAATTAAAATACGTAAATTAAAGTCAATCAAAATGTAATTTTGAAGATTTTGCATTGAATCCTTTTTCGTCCGTATTTTCAACTGTTTTCGTTCGCGTAGTGAGTGAATGTTTCGATGTCGTCGTTGTCATTGTAAAATCGATTTTCATTGCCTCGGTGCTTAAAACAAAACGATTTCCATTTTTGCTCTGCTGTGATTGGGAGCAACTTCAACTCGACTGGCATCGAAACGTTGATTCGTGTACTGCGTATTTTTTTTTCGCTCACATGCTGACTATGACGCTGTGTATTCGTACTCGTCCAATATGCACGTGGTTGATAGCGCAGAAAGAAAACTGATTGCTCTTTTAAGTCTCAATTCAGTCTAATTGAACTCATAAAAATCTGTACCCTGCTTCTTTATATTTTACACAAATACACACACTCACCAAATCATAGTCAAACGACATATACTCGATAGAGCGAATGAAAACTCTCTCGCGCGCTAAAGAACAGAAAAAAAACAACAAGCACATTGAGTTTGTTATGAAGGAAATACCTAATTCACTGTGTGTCATAACAAAGAGAGCGAATCATTTGCATTTTGCTTAGAATGGATATTTGAATGTGTGCCGCAATGCCAATCAGCCAAGAGTGGCACAGTGAATATGATGCGTGAAAATGTTCATCATAGAATGAGCACGAGAGAAACAAACATGGAAAAACATCATTTATGGAATTAAAAAAAAAATTCGCTTCCGAATTGAGTGGTGTCTTGAATTGCTTACGTTCAAAACGAACATTTAATTGGAGCCACACAATGAATGCACGTTCTATTCAACTTCGTCTTCATCGTCGTTGTCGACAACGTCTTTTTTTTAACGAAGCGAGAATTTTGCTTGCCGATAAATTCTCAACGCTTCAATATTTTATGATGACGACGACGACAACGCTGGCTACGACGAAAGAGCAAAGAGAATTTCAAGTGCAGGCGGCAACTTAACAAACAGCAGACGTATATGTAATGTTATAATGGTATTCTCATGTATGTCGGAACTCAGAATACAAAGAGCAATGACGTTCCTATTTTGCCACGTAATCGTAAATGTATCATCGTTGCGACTAGATTTTTTTTTTATTTAAATAAAATATGTACGAAGGAGACGTGAACGTAGTGAAAAAAAGGAATAACACGCAAACGAAATTAAATGGAATAAACTGAACAGTTTGCCACAAGTAGAGAAAAGAAAACAAAAATGCATCCCACTCTTATCGTGGATAGCGAGTGGCTGGCTTTTTTGTTTTCAACAATTTCTCTCTTCCATAACTGTTACATGAAACTCATTTTTTTCGATAGCGAACGGACATCGTCTCGAATATATATACCGAAATAGAATTTTTGCTTATCGCTTTTCTTTCTCTTGTTTCTCCATGAAAACAAAAAAAAAAGAATGGAAAATTTGAAAAAGTTTTTACGACTTTCACCTGACGTTCAAATCGCAAATATATGTTGATTACGAAGCAATGGCACAAAAGTGTTTTCGCGCGCGCTCTGTGTTGCTTGCTCCCAAGAGAGATCACAAAAGATTCGCATATATCTTTTTCCGTGGATTATCACGGCTATGCGGAACGTTGTTGGCCACTGGCCATTTTAATTTATCAAAAATCAAAATGGATTTAATTACTATACTTTTCTTCGCTTTGCTCTCTCACAAGCATCATTTGCATTTCGGGCCAGCAGATAAACGGCCCTGGCCTACGAGAAGCAATTTCAACGTAATTAAAGTAATTAATTTCAAAATTTATAAACATTAATACGTGACTTTTCGAAAAGAACAGACAAGAGACCCACGTGTATACAACGCATTCACTGTTTATCTTCTTTTTTTCTCGAAATTTTGTAAGACAAAAGGAAAAAAACACAGATTCGGTCGTTTCACACGCGAAAAAAAATTTGCAAAGAAAAACAAAATGTACACAAAGGCGAAATCTGGATAAAATTAAGAAATGAAGAGAGAGAATACAGACAATTTATGTCGATTATGATTTTTTGCGTTTTTTATTGTTCCGTTGGCGTGGCGTTTGCCGATATTTTTGTGTCCCATGGTGTGTTCTGTTTGCCATTTGCCTGTGCCGATCCAATTTATAATGATGTAAGAACGAATTGGAGCCAAAAGCAAAACGCACAAAAATTGAATGTTTCGCCAGCACATCACAAGCAAAGATGAAAGAGAACAACTTGATGTGTTGGATTCGTTTTATTTTGCTCATGGATTTTCTTTTCAATTCTTTTTATTGAAAAAAAAAGGCGAAAAACACGAGCGAAAGAAAGAGAAACATGGAGAAAGAGAGAAAGAGATAGATGGAGAGAGAAAATAAGAAAAATGCGTATCCAATGCACGTTAGCACTTACAAAGCCGGCATATTATTGTTATTATAATGTGTCCCGAGATGCGAACGAAAAGTCTGGCTGTTCTTACTTTCGAGCGCTCATATGTCTGCGATTTAATACAATATCCAGTTGATTGCTATCACATTATTTCTTTTCGTTATATACTGTTAAAATGCATGGCCCCAAGAAGAAATGTAAAAGTGCCAAAAAAAACACATTTTTACGAAAATATAAATGAAAACGAACGGGGAAAAAAATTCGTTTGATTTTTCAGATATATGTATACTCATTTTTTTCTCTCTTCATTTTAAATCGTCATTTTCTGTCGCTCGCAATGTTTACACACTGCGTGTGCGTATGCACAAAAGGCGATTATCTGAAAAGATGAAAATCAAAGGAGCAAAATAAAAAAAAATAAGACGAAATCGATTGAAACCGAACAGAGTGTACATAGCACATCAGATTGTTATTTTTAGTTCAATTTTGAGTTTCGACAAAATTCCAACACACAAGCAAGCAAGCCAGCAAACAAATAACGAAAACATTTGAATAAATTATCCCAATCGAGCTGGGAGATGCTGTGACGAGAGTAAGAAAATAAGAACCTGTTTTTTCTGTATTTGTATATAAATTACAGAATCGAATATACTATGTAGACATCGATGAAAATTTACTTACACACCATACAATGTATAATCGGCTCAACCATTCAGTGCGAAGTGGTATTTCTGGTCAAAAAACTTATAAAAGCATCATCATCATCATCGCATCGTCGAGCCGAAAGAGTCTGATTGGAGATGGGTGCTTTCTCTCTCCATCATTTATAATATATACGCTTTTTGGTGTGGTTCGTTATTCTTTTGGTCTCAATAACAGCAAAAAAAAATTATTATTCGCCTGGGTTTGTTAATCAGTAGGCGAATCATGTCAGAACAACCAGTGTAATAATCAAAATTCGCTGTGATATTTATCACATATTAAAATCTCCATTTTTGTCATTTTATGTTATGGTCTTTATGGTGGCGCAAACAAAAAAATTAATAAGTTATTCAAATCTACAATTGATATTTTCGGACCACAGTTGCCATAATATAAATGTAATTTAAATACAAAATATGGCATTCGATTGCCTTAGGACCAACAGCATCTGATAAGAACAAAACCATTCTGTTGACGAAAAGTGTTGTGGATCATCATTAGATGGCAGCACTTCACGGCTGACATCTGAAAAACAATAACAGACACCAATACATAGAGAAAAACGTATCGCTGTCAATGTATTGGTGGAAGGGGCGTGCTTCAGAGCACTGACTTACCAATACAATGACAACAATACATTAAAAGCACAACTGTTCACTAACACACGCGTAACGGCTTTGGTTGCCATGGTCTCCAATGTTGTAGTTGTGCACAAACAATCTTCATGTGTGAATAATGATGGAAGTCATTCTGAAATAAAGTGTCATGTCGACGACATTCCATTTTTGGTTTGCTTCAGATATTTTTAGTTTGTATTTTCTGTTGTTTTTCCTCTTTGTTTTGGTGCCGAAGTTCCGATAAATGAAATAAATTCATTTTCCACGATAAAAAAAATGGGTTTAAGTTTTTTCTCTTTGTCAAAATCGTGTTAATTAATGGAAATAATGATGTCGAAGCATCTACCAAATTGCACAATGGACGCTGTCGCTTTTGTTTTCAATTCACATCACACAAACATCCAAGTGAACGCAATATTATGATTATTATTGTTACGTCTGCGAATTTAATAAGCAAAACCACAACTGGACGAACATCTGATTAATTTTTGGGTAATGTTTATATTGAGATTAATTAAACAAATATTATATGTCATTTATTCTGATGCTTTTTTTGTATTCTCTTGTTGTTTTTATAGTGCCAAATACGTAAAGCAAATGCCAACGCTTCTTTGCCTTCTTTACTTCGGAATCCATCATTTCATGAGTCACAGAATCGCATGTGGGCATAATTCAAAATGATTTACGATAAATAAGCTTGTTTCATCAATGAGAGACTACCAATTATGAACTACAATATTTTGACGCTGTTTGACGCGCCCGATAGAGCCATTGTCCTCAATTCTTCTTTTTTTTTCGTTCTTCACTATGTTAATTAGACTTACTACACACACATGCATAAATCAATTGACTAGATTCAATATACATTTGAATAAATTAAAGACAGCACATAATAGTTGCCAGATCATATACAATTACAAATAGATCTTCTGGTTGAGATGTAAACGAAAATCGAATTCTTTGTACAAATGCCGCAACACCCAGAGAGAAAAAGAAAACATGTGATATTTTTAGATATGTAATGGTCTTTCTTATCTGAATTCACTGACTGTATATCTATTTTAAATATATTCATTTTAAAATGTTGAGGCCTAGTCCGATGTAATAGATACATCAAACGAATATTTTTTTTTTGGAATTTTAAATATAAGCCGAATGTACAATATAGAAGTGATTTTAAATTCAAATCACGAATATTGACAAATTGCACACAAAAGAATAAAATGTATCCAAATTTTGATTTTCGATGAATTCCCTCTTAAAAAAAAGAACACAAAGAGAAATCAATCGAATTTGCATGATGCATTCCATTGTTAGTCTATCAAAAATGACTTGTTTATTATGCATATGGTATTATTCCGTTGTTAGAAAAAAAAATGCAAATTAGTTATGTATTTGCAATACCAGCAGGATGATGTAAGAGCATATAAATAAAAACACTTGATTTGAAGCGTATAAATATCATTGATATAAGCAAAAAAGATGCATCGCAAAAAATGAGCAAAGTTTTTGCTTTTCATTTTCAAAATATTTTGTTAACGTCATTTTCATGACATTTCTCAAGACTCAATATAGCTGCACTTCAGTTAAATAAAATGGTGTGAATGGAAGCACTATCTCCCTGAAATGTTTTTTGTCGAAAGAAAAGAATTGGCTTAACATTACGAAAAATGGTACCTTTCTCGCAATCGAATCGGCAAATTGTCTTGTACATTGGACGAGACATCTTTTTTTCGCTTCCTTTATGTCGTTATAGAGCTAAAGGAAGAAGAAAAAAAACAAAAAAAAGAACCATAACGGGATTAAGTGAAACACGCCAATGAATAATAATAGTATTAGTTCAGAAACAACCCCTTAAATTAAGGCGAATCGTTTAACAAATGCTAAAACTTTTGCGTATTTGCCCCAAGACTGAGAACAATGCTTCATTCACGATGAAATGAACGATGATGATGACGATGAGGAAAAAAATGTTGCATTTAACCATGGAGATAAGTGCATGGTGTTTCACTGGGATAAAATATACTGAAGCAGATAAGCAAAAATAACACAAAAATACGGCTGTTGGTTTTTATCTCTGGCAAGCTCAACACCGTGTCTCAATCTGCCGTGAACGAAAGACAAACGACGCATTTCTTTTCTTCTTCTTTTTTTCCGTCTTTCATTCTTTCAAAAGCAAAAAAGCCAAATTAAAGAGATTATAATACAATTTTGTTAAATAAGCTGATTTGGGTTCGGTTTTTTTTTATTCCACTTCGAACGGTGTGTATTTCCCTTTGGGGAACGTGATATACGATGGATAGAAATAGAACGCCAAAAGGATTTTGATCGTTTCTTCTTTTCTTCTCTTTGTTTTAAATCTTGTTGAATTTTTTTTTACCATGACACTCCAATGAATAAGCATACTTGCATCGAAATTGAAGCGCCTTAAGTTGATTATATTGAAGATATGTGTGTGTGTGTGGGCAAAGCTCCACATTTCATTTAAATGTTGCTTCGTGTGGTATGAACATTTGTTAACTGAATTTAAAACAACCAAAACGGGAGAAAGAGAGAGTGACTATAAGAGCGTCAATCAAACAGAATGTGATGTGAGCATTCAAGATATGTATGGCGAAAAACACGTGTATAAACTGACAAATTATAGACGAAATATTTCGTATTGTTCCAGCTTCAATTTCAATTTCCTCTCCAACACCTACCTCCTCATACAATTGAGTCATTCAGTTTTTTTTCGTTTTTTTTTCGTTGTCGTTTGTTCAGCACAAAAAGAGTCATCAGACATGTGAGAATATTTCGTTATTGAACTCAATTGGTATTCACAGCCAATGCACCTTAATCAATTCTGAGCCAACATAAGCAAACGAACTACGAGAGTCACTGATTTGTGCTGTGTGTTGAATGCAATGTGCACATGAATACAAAACAAGCAAATTGGATGTTTCGCCTTTGCTCACCCATCATCAATGCTAAATCTTATCCGTTCCGCATGCAATGGGTGGTGGTGTATTGTTCCAAACTTCAATCTTCGCTACCTTCTGTTAACATTTCATCGTTGAAAATATTTACATTTTTCCGCTTTACTTGCGCTCGAAATGAAAGAGTGAACCCTTTCCCATTTATAAAATGCTCAAAGCCAAAATGGTGTTCACATTCTGAATCGGTGTCATTGCACTATGCGATGAGATGAGAAAGAGTGTGAGAGAGATCTAGCTTTCAAATTAGATGTGTCTGCATGCCATATTTGTCTTTGTTGTTTCGTTTTTTAGTTTTACATTTTCTGGAATAAAATCAAATACACGGTGACCATACGCGTTTCAATGCAGATATGGAAATTCATTTCAAAAAATGAAAATGGAAAATTTACATTTTTTCATCATAAAATCTCTTTCCCGATGAATCAACAACAAAATGTACATGCAGATTTTGTATATTTATTGATTAATCAATTTAAAGAAATGCTCAAAAATGCATCAAATCACTATCAATCTTCCGTATACCATTGACAGCGTCCCATCACTGTTTGCACTTTGTTAATATCTCTTTTATCCCAAAAGAAAACAAAGAAGAGGCGAGAAACCGGTTTCAACATTTAACCAAAAACCAACATTTTATGCTCTGGTTCCAGATGCACACGCACCGATATTAATTGCTGTTTTTGTTTTCTGGTTTTCACTCTGGAAATTGATGAATGAACCCAAAAGAATGCCGAACATCAAAAAGTAGATGATATTTTATTTTCAGAGAAAAAGCACCAAGAAAAAGTGCTACAACAAAACATTTATATGCTTGGCATATTCACATTGTCGTTTGTTCAGTTAACTGAACCGTGTTTCATAGTGTCTGTGATCGCGTCCACGTGTACGGAATTGGTTTAAAAAGACAAACAACAATATACAACATTGCCCATTACCACGGGATAAATAATTGTTGTTTCTTTGCTATTCAAACTGTGGCAACGTTTGCCTCTGTCTTCGTCGTCGCTGTTTTACTTTTTTTATATGCGCTTGAACTTTGAACGAAAGAAGAAAAACATAAGCGAATTGACACCATTCGTCGCTGATATAAATACTTGGGCGCGTGTGTGCGGGCGCTCAAGCGCTTCGTGGATTGCACAAAAACGCAAAAACTTCATAATTACTTTGAGTGTTGTTAAAGCAGACGGAACAACGGCAAATTAATGCAATATTAAATAGAGTCAGTCTTCTTGGCGTTGTTACTATGAGCGAATCGTTCTGTTTTTCTTACGCTCTGCACACACACACATTTACACTCATTCACACATATCTTAGAGCATATTATTATTCGCTTCCCATTTGTTTCGTAATATTTTCCAAATGGACAAACTTCTAATTATAAGTAAACGGATTCGCTTATGACCTGGCTTGTCTGGCTATTTAATAATTAAGTTAAATGAAAGAAAAACATGTACAACATCGAAACGAGAAAAACAACGATTTCGCTGTCACATACACACACATGCGACTAGATTCCTTTGTTTAGTTCAATATGCATGTTTGTATTTAGCAGAAGTTTCTTATTTTAATCAAAAATTGCGACGTCTTTGAGATAGACAAAGAAAAGAATAGAGTGAGAAAAAAAGATGTTGTTGTTTTTTTTGCTTACAGATTCAGCTTAAGTGTGAGGGTTTTATCATTGATTCACATCGAAAGTTTGATTAAAAGTCTCCGCTTCAGTCTCATTATTCTGAAACTATTTGCATGTCTTAAGTTTAAGCACTTGATTGTGGAACGGCATGGAACGGAAGCAAAGCGACATGTCACATATTGTGCATATATCTTATTAAATCATTCACATCGAAACTTCCTGACACTTTCCCCACTGAATAAGAAACATGAACAGATGAATTAGAGGAGAATGGGAGTGAGAGGAAGAGAAAGTAAGAATGGGAGCGGAAGAGAGAGTGTCATTTATACTACAATGTTTGTGTCACTCTGGCAAACCATCGCGTAATTCATTAAATTAAAGCAAACACACTTCGGCGCATATGTTCAAGGAAGTGTACGAGTGCGATCAAACCCAGTGAATATTATCATTGTCATCCGTTCAATCAACGATATTAAATCTCAAAAGAATGCTTGGCTTTCGACAAATTGCAGCTCAGCATCTAAACAATGTACATACAAACTGGACGAGAGGAAAATGCTTTTTAATTAAAATGCATGATAGCAATCAACGATGTCTCAAGAGAGAAAAAAAAGGCAGCGAATTTTCGAAAAGCGATTTCATTCGTTTTCGGTATATTCAAAATTAAATGTTCTTCTGTACGAAAATGGATGATTTTTGGTAAATGGGCAGCATTGGCTGGCACATAAATTATTCATAATTCGATGGCACGTTTCAGTGCTTCAATTATTACTTGCTCGAAAATGCGTAGGAAATTTCATTTTGAATTAAATCATAATGAGATCACTTCTCGTTCAGCTGTTGTTAACAACGATATCGAGTCATTTTTTTATTAGTGCTGTTTCTTTTAGTAACCTCTGACTTTTAAAATATATGCAACCAAAACCATTTTAGCAGCTCTTCTCAAACGAATCAAGTTTCATGCATTTAAATTCCATGTGATAAATTCAGATTCTTTTTAAGTTTTAGCCATAAGGAGGAGCATGTCAAAAGTCAGGTTCGCTCTCCTCTCGTGTGTGATCAATCGATAAATTCCGGATATATAATCCGCTTTCTATAAACGTATTTGCATTTTTATAAAATACAATACGCCATATTGTTCAATGATTGCGTTTCGACACCATCCCGATTTACATTTTTATTGGAAAATGGGAATTTCATTCATTTTGCTGTGAAGAAACGAAAGCGCGCGCGCTCACACGCACACACACCGAAAATATGATGCCACTGCTGTTACTGATCGATGTACGTGCAAGTCATTTGCAATGATAATGAAACCATTGATTATGTGTGCGGTGTGGATATAATATTGAATGAAACAGCTACTGTACCACCGCACATCCAATCATGTCATTTTCTCCCTTGAATTATATTCAAAATTCAATGTCCATACACACACACACAATATTCAATATTGAATTTTCAATCGTCGAACACGAAAAAAAATTGCGATTTCAAAGCGGTAACTTTATCCAATCACCGAGTTACGAATTAAATGGAATATTTTACACAATTGTCTGCATATTAGATATCAATCAATGGCAACATATTGGAAATGTTTATGAATGACAATATTTTCCATTTCATATATACATTCAATCGCATGTTTCTCACTTGTTATTTTGAAATTCGATTACGTTGTTCACTTTAATTTGATTGATGTGACTTGATATGTTCGAGAAGTTTATTTGATCGAAGAAATCAATTTCTTGCTTGAATTAACATTTGCAAAGTCAATTGTGCCAACGACAACCGCACATTTGTTGAATTGAACGCTATTTTTTACAATGTAAAAGCCATAATTATGGATATGGAAATGATGACAATCTCTCTTCAAGTTAAAACCACAAAAATAACATTTGATATGCTGTCATTTTGAAAAATTATGGCAATTGATTGAATTAAATTTTTATGTTCTTGACCTAATTCAATTTACAAGTTCATGTTTTAAACAACAGCCAAAGTTTTCGGAAAACAAAGACTGTCAAATTGAAAATTGGTAAATTTATGCACAACAACATTTGTATTAAGTTTATTTTCACTGATTGTTATCGTGATTATTGCTCACGATGCAATCTCGTTTAAAGCATGTGACTCGAAAAGACAAAATGTTTATGTTTATTTGCACAAAAATGCATATTCTCTCCTTCTCTTCCATTCTCGCTTCACATTTACAATTTGGGTGTTGTAATTTTTGACGTAACAAAAAGTTGTCCAGAAAAAGCAGTCAAAATGATCTAACATAGAAACATTTTTACATATATGAGTGCTGTATAACGTACTTGATTTTATGACACCATCATGTAGACATTTCGTCATTTTATGATCGCTTAATGTGCCAAATGGTTTGTTATCTATTTCTTTCTCTGTCTTTCATCCAAAGCACGTCTCACCGAAAAAAACCCTTCACCATTTTCTCTTTTTATCCATCGCTTCGTTTATGACGAATTGTGCCTTTGTCACTGTTGTTTTTTTCTCTCGTGTGCATTATCGTTTGCATAAGCAAGCAGGCCCAGCAAAAAAAAAAAGATAGTCAAGAGAAAATGTTGTGCTCGTACTGAGCACAAACCGTCACAATAAAGACCTCACATTTTAAACATTATGGTTTTACAATCGTAACCTTGTAAAGATTATTGTCTTTTGGTTCATTACAGTGAGCATCAGGCAGGCCAAGAAAAACGCAAGAAACGACGAAAGAAGAATTAAGAATGTACTATTCTATTTAACTGCTGGAAGCATTGAGGTCACTTGGCTTCTTGTCCAAAGGGTTAGATAAATTGTTATACAATCTTTTGCAACGTCTTCTTTCGTGCATTTTTCGCTTGTGAATTGATTTGAATGTTTTCTATGGAGAATATTCATTTGACCTTCGAATAAGCGTTTTACGATCTGCTTGATGTGTGTATATATTTTCGCTTGAATTTCGTTCAATGTTATTTCATCTTTTGTAACCCTTTTTTTTCTGCGCATAGAAAAATTGAAATGCAATCTGCCAGTTCCGGAAAAGGAGGTCGTGACTGATTTAGTCAAATTGAAAACATCGATCCTTCTCGGTAATACAATCTATTTCAACATTTCGTTTGTGCTGTTAAACAACTGGTGTTCAACGAAGCAAATTGCAAATCTACTCAAACCAAACGAGAGTGAGGAAAGTTAACATCATCAAAACGCAGTTTGTTTCATTTCATTGACTGCAATAGCTAAGAATAATCTTGGCGAGAGAAAAAATTAATTAAATAAAGAATTGTGTGTGTGTGTGTACTCGGTTTTAAATTGGAAAATGCATGTCCGTATGCACAAATCTCATGTATTTATAGTGTCAAAATGTACAAAATGAACAACTGGTTTCGAAGATTTTTCACATATTTTTATTGCTTCGTTTCATCTGCCAACTCTCTTGCTGAGAGCATATATTCACTCGTCAATGTAGTGATTGTGCTGTGTTTTTGTGGGCACTATGATGCTTGAAAACTGGTTTCGGCACGCAATATTTGAATTCAACCGAAAAATACAAATATACTGATTTGATTTCATCCCGTTTTTATGATTCGAACCGGAATATAATAATAACAATATAATACCCAACCGAAAATTTCATATTCGAAGCCAACAAAATAAATGCGAAATATGCAACATTTCTTTTTTTTTTATCAACATTTTTCGTTGCATCACATTCGCATAAATATCTCTTTGTTTGTGTGTATGATGTGTGTATTGAATTTCTTTTTTATTCAAAATGTAAGAATGTGCATTTCAGCACATTTTTTTTTCTTCGTTGGATACATAGTATTCTCAAGAGTAATGATTCACACCAAATACACAACGGGTTCAAGTATTGCTTCAAAGCTTCGATTGACATTCAACCGTCGAACTGCATTGATTGCACACAAGCTATTCAATCTGAAATTGGCATTTTTGTTGCGTCTCTGGTGTTTCGCATTTTTTTTTCTCCATTTTTCTTCTCTCTCTCTGTCTCTGCTTCTCTCTCTATCGATAGTTTTTATCGAACATGAAGGTGAATGTATTATGAATAGAAAATGTCTCAATTCGATTCTGACAATCAACTTTCAACAAAATCAAAAAAGGAAAGAAAAAAAAGGCGATTGAGCGCGCACGATAAAATCGTTTCAAAGATTTCGAATTTCGTCAGCATTGTACACATCATTTTGTTGTTGTTGTTGTGGTCTCTTTTCCTTTGGAGAAAGAATTCGTCTGTCGAACTGAATAATAAATGACGACAAAATCCATTTGCAACCGTCTTGTTATCGAATATTTTATCAGAAATTGGAATCTCTGGGTAATATATGGTGAAAATAGACTCTTGATGCGTTTTGTTTTTGGTTAAAAGTTCAAACGAAGTAAAATGTCGTAAAATGACTTTTTTGCTACTTAGATCGACATACGAACTAGAAAAAAAAACAACAAACGTGAACCATAACTGCCACTTAATTTTTTGTTTGTTTTTCGTTTGAAATGAAGACTCCTATATAAATTAAAATAAGAGAAGGCTTCCGTTTGTTTAAAAATTGATATCAAATTCACAGCAAAAAAAACCGTCTACGACTAATTTATTAATATTTAGTTTGGTTCGCTCTTCCTTGAACCACATTTTTAGACGAATATCACCCATTTTTTTTTGTTGATCGCTCGCTAATGGATTTTCCGTGTGTGGCGGGCATGCCACGCGAAATTCATCCATAAATAATCATTAATAAGTCACATTTATTTTAGAAAGTCAGCGTATTTCGTTGGTGCGCAATTAAGGGTCTATGAAGCAAATGTGTGCGCAATACAATGCAAATAAGAATATTATTCAGAAGAAAACAGCGAAAATTACCCAAATCCTTCCCAGTTGACATTAAATCATTCCCGTTACAAGCGGTTTCAATGCTTTTATCTTCCGCATTTTGCCTCTTCATTCGTTCACCTTGAACTCGCTTCATATTTTTTTTTGTTCCCGTGTCCCAATAATAATAATCAAAATGAATGGAGAGAGAAAAAAATATGGATAAAATAAATGAAAGTTTGCACAGCGACGCATGGTTTCAAAGTGTGATGGGCTGCTCCTTTATTCAATTATAATCCATTTGTTTGCCAACGCCGTTCCAATCCGGATGCATATGGTGCCAATGCCGGCACCGCGCATTTTTTCCCAAATTCAGACAGATAATATACATACATTACCGCTTGCACAGTGTGAGCCATATTTATTTTTCTCTTCATTTGGATCACATGCATAATTTATACAGAGTCATCGCGTTAAGCCCATAGGACACATTGTGTACACCTTTATTTTTTCCCCGAAATTATACGCTATATATACCATGACTAACTGTGATCCTAACAGCCAATATCTATTTACATTTATCTAATGGAGCCAATGAAATGCTAATGCAAACAAATGGAACGCATTTCAACCTTAGCTTCAATGATTATCATCATACGTGCTATGCAGATGATGTCGAATACAATACAACAGCAATAAAAGTACAAACAAATTCGATTCAAAAGCAGTTAGCGAACGAATGCAATTTGACATGCATTTGCATTTTACGCGAACATAAACCGTTGAGATTTTTTTTTTGTTCGTGTTGTTGTTCGTCTGCTAATCACATAATTAGCATTCAATAACGTGAAAAAAAAATTGAAGAAGAAACAACATCGTTTATCTGATTTGATACAATGTAATTTTATTGCAGTTTCTTACCAGCAATAAATCAACGCTGCGAATTGTTAAAGTTATACAAATAAAATGGAATTTTAAATTGAAATCGTCTGTCAGCTGTGTTTACTCCGACAAATTACTATGACGTAGCGTTATTTTATATATATTATGATACTGTCATACATCAAATAAAAATAAAGAATTCAAAAATGCACCGTTTCACGTAATTCAGTTTTCATTCATAAAAATCATTTGGTATATAAAACAGCTGATTTGAGTGTAATGGTTAAAATGCTATTGTCACTTTCAAAGAATCCAAATGTGCTGCTCCCATTTATTATTATGAGCATGGACAAAGTTTTATGACACTTGTTAAAATGGTTGTTTAATGAATTGGTGTGTGTGATTGTATAAATTTATATATATATATAAAAGAGCTATAATAAAACCGTCTTGAATACATTAAAAATAAAGTTATTATTTACGTTCGGCACAATTCCGAGCCATATCTAGTTGGTAAGATTGTTTGTGCGTTTTCTTTCGTGTGAAAACAAGAGAGAGAGAGAGCGAGAAAAAAATCACACACATAAACAGTTACTCTAAATACTAATTTGGTTGAGGCATTTTTCACCTTTTTATTTGCGAACTGTTTATGATGTGTGTTTGAAAATCGTCATCATTATTTCTTTTTTAAAGAAGACTCATTTCTCACGTGTATGCGATAATGTTGACGCCGGTTTTTATGCTTCCAAAAAAAAAGAGTGCGGTTTGGAATGAGTGCGACAGAACAACAACAGAAAAGTACACAATTTTTTTTTATGATGCACGTGCGCTATCTTTTATTGTGGCAATTAATTTGGTTGTATACGTTGTGTATTTTTTTTCTGCAGTACATTTTTTTTCGCAGTCTGTTGTTTTGCCATCAAACTTTCTTGCGGTCGGTCGGTCTCGTCTGAGTATCGATTTTACTATCCGAAGAGAGTAAAGTGTTTTTATATGCATTTCTAATTTGGACGGTCGTTTTGTGAGTGTGTATTTTTTTTCGAAGGTCCACATGAAGAGTAGGTCAAGTTCATGTTGATCCTTAAGCAAAGTGACGTATCTCTTCTTGATTGTATGTGCTTGAGACACTTCTTATTTTTTTTATTATTATTTTACTACATTCTTTTTTATGGATTTTGAATTTTTATTGTCGAACAAAATATATGTGTGTGTATGTGGCTGGCTCTCTGATGCACACGGTGCTAAAACCAGCCATTCTATCACTTCTGGTCGATGTCTGTTCTCGCTTGCACACACAAACAGGCCAGAATGAGAGTGTGCATAAATCGAAGCCAAAGCACTAGACGAAAGACTTATATGTGAATGCGGTGAATGAACGCGGAAAAAAAACCAACCAGAACACACACACACACACAAAACATTTATGGTTTTTATGAGCAATTCCACGATTTATGTACGTAATTTAATCTTATACGTTTATTTATTTTTTTGACTGTTACCGTTTTACTCAATGGCAAATGAACTCAAAAAGTACTTTGCCGTAAATGCCGACGGTCGACGATGCTACCGTCGCTGCCACCGACGATGACAACGACTCATTGATTAGCCAGTTATCAATTATGGCCACAATACATTGTAATATAAATCGATGCTCAAATAAATGTTGCTTAGAATGGCAAATTCCAGTTTTCGATGAATGTCGCTAATGTTAAAAAAATCAATAAAAAATCCATTAAATTGTTATTTAGACGATAATTGCATAATTTACTACTTCAGATTCCATCCCATCCAACCAATTGCAAGAAAGAAGAAAAAAACCTGCAGCCAAAGCAATTTTCTTCATTGATAAATTATCCGTATTTCCTGATTGTGAATACTTTGTCTTCGATTTTAATCTTCGTAACATCGTGCCATCAAATCTTATGAAAAATTACTATATTTCAATACAAGACTCTCGGTTCAGACGAATGGTCAAAGAAGAATTTTATTTAAATGCAAACAACCAGCTCAAATCATCAAATAGAAGCGTTTCTATAAGACATATTTTAACCCGTGTATTGGTAAAATTGTTGATGTATGAGTGTAAACGAGCATCAGAACTACTTTCAATGAGACAAATACTACAGACATGCGTATTGGTAAGGGGAACGCCCTTTTTTTAATGGCTGAATCTATCGATTTACTTTTGCTAAACGCACATTGGTCGATTGCCTATAAACAATTATGGCTGCTCTTTTCAGGATTTTCAGCCTGTATCTATGGATATGTGTGTGTGTGAGTGTGAAGTGGAAAACTGAGAATTGTAGGGATTTTAGATTGCTGAATTTCCCTAAATATTCGGCCGCATCAACACATTGAAACCATCCATTTCGTTTTTGTATTAGTAAATCGTCCAGCAAACGATGCTGGAACATTGATGAATTTCACACAAGTTGTCGGTGTGTTAGTGAGCCTGTTTTCAGATGTACATTCTCCTCTCACCAGTTTTGCTTCACACGATCATTCATCGCTTCTTTGCATCATATTATACATTTTCTTCCCTACTTCATTGTACAATGTAGAGATGCACAAAAGCTTCAACTGGTGTTATTCGCTCGAAGTTGATGAAAGCTTCACACTTCGATCGTTTTCAAAGAGATAGCGCTGCATGCTTAACTCAAGTTCTAAGCAAAAAATATTCATGTTTTTCATCAGTCGCTACAGTATTTTTTTTTTACTCATAGCGACGGCATTTTATATTTCTATCATCATATAGACCAAGAAACATTCTCTCGCCCATTTATTTATATAAATAATTTTGCATCAATGCAAACCATTTTAAAATTTCACATCGCAAATAAACATGTCCGAAAAATAGCAACATTTTTGTTTTCTTTCACAAAGTGGCAAAGTCTATAAAATGCGTATTAATAGCGCATTACCTAAAAAAAACCAACAACAAAATGAGTAATCGGTTTCTAATTTTGTTGCATAACCAACGTTAAAACATAAATTCTTATAAATGTGAATCCAATTTTGTCACAATTTGCTAAATATGTAGCGGTTTGCATTCGTTTCATTTTTTCAATGGAGATTTTCGTGAATGTTTTTTTCTTTCATTTGCAGAATGTTTGTTGAAGAAATTGTACTTTATAGAAGAGCCAAGCTGATCTTATTTAATTTTGGGGAGATGAATATTAAGCCGTAGAAATGTCCAAAAAAGTGATGCGAATGTCGTAAAACTCGGTAAAAATTGTTATTCAACGAAAAATCTGTTCATATCAATCGGTTTTTTTTAGTGCAAATATTGCGTATCGCTTTTCTGTTCTTATTAAGTAATTTATGTACAAAGATGAGATCATTTTACGATAATGATGATTTCCGACGAGGAAAAAAAGTCAAATCGATGTAATTGAATGAGTGAGATAGCTTGGAACACATTGACATCAGCCAAATCGATGGCCAATTTTTTTGTTGCTGTTGTAAATATATAACCATGTCGTCCATATTACGTTTTCATCGGATGAAAAGATAGGCTTTTATTGGAATTAATATTGGCAAAGACTTTGCCGCTCCACAAAATTTCTCGACATTGGCATTTATTATTCGGGTTCGCTTACACAACATTTCGCCTTTATCAACTGAGATTTTTGTTTGATAGTTTTTTTTTTTTTGTTTTTGATTAAAGTACACGAAGGTCTTTCTCAATGATTATGAAATTTCACTTCGTGATCAGTAATTCGAGACAGGTCTCAATACATTTTCTTGGGTGTGTGCTTAATTACGTTAAAGAAGCAAACAAAGTTACAAAATACTTTACCGAAACGAAAAGAGTCAAAGATTAACTTTTTGCATCTGAAAAACTTGTTCACGTGTAATCCCAAAGCGAAATATGAGAAGAGAAGAAAAAAAAATTGTTTGATGATTCAAAGTTGCAATATCGAAATTCAAGCTAAAACACATACGCACGCATCGTTATATTACATTTAAATAAAAATATGTTTGACTGTCACGTAAATGCATTTAGTCCTTTTTTCCGCATTAAATTGGTTTTGTTGTACACATCGGTGCTGGCATAAGTGGCAGTGGGTTGAAAATTTACGCATGGCTTATCCCCCCATTTTTCGATTGCAAAAATGTTTTGCCGTTCAAATGAAATGCGAGAGACTAGAGGCGACACACACACACATAAATTGCCGTCGAAAATGCCATTTTTAGACAGTAATATATGGATTTTACCTTTGCTACCAAACGTGACACACGTAGAATCATTCAACGCACCGTCACATGTTCCATTCTCTCAATTTATACAATTTTTATTTTTTTTGCTCCCATTTGATTTTGAACACAGAAACAAATCTAAATGTAACATTGGCATATGCATGATACGCACATTTGAACATATATCGAGGGCAGGATCATTTATCCGCACAATCCAATGGAAAATGTATGTGAAATATTCGGTTATTTTCTTCTTCTAGTACTTTAAATAAGAAAAACAAACCAATAATTTATGCATTGAAATCAAATATTGAAGTGGAACATTCCATTATGGTAGAAAGTCACAAGCCATTTTCTCTCTCAGCAGAAGAAGAAGAAGAGAAAAACATGTTTCGATTATTATCGTTTTTTATCACTTTCAACCAACGACTTTGCTCATCTCAACATTTGACTAGACGCATTTTTCTTATGGCTAGAACATTCGATTGCGCATTTCTTTTCGAAATAAATGTAAAACACGATTGAACTCAGTAGGTTGATGATCACAAAAAAAAATGTCAAATGATGCATTTGGGCTCATTCGACGTCGTGAAATCGCGACGGATTTTTTTTTTTCGATATTTTCTTGTTATTCAAGCATTTTTATTTGTGTTCATTGTTTGTCACACAATTTTCTGGCGTAATGTATTCGAAGTTGGATTATTTTGTTAGAAAAAAATCTCGTGCAAAAAGACCATTTTCCACAATTTTTCCATTTGAGAACAAAAAAAACGACACCATTTTCCACATTTACTCTTTCAATATTTTACTTATTCGATTAGTTTTTTTTTTCTCTCTCTCGTCTGATTGTCGTTTTATGTAATCACAATTTAATTAAGTAACTTGGAACGAACAAATTGTATTTCACCGCCCATTAATGCCAATCGAAACAGGATCAAACATGTGTGGACACTTCCGATGGCATTAGAAATAAAAGGCCATCATCAAAATTACATTGAATTCAAAAGGCATTGCAAAACGAAGCATTGATCGAAAAGGGAAAATGCAATTTACTTTTTGCCCGAAAAAAAAGTATCGAGAAAAAGAGAGAGAGAAAATAAATGAGAGAAGAAGAGTGAGCAATTTACGAGCATTGCGATTATAGATGAATCGTGTGTGCACGATTTTCGATGTGGGTGAAATAAATATGGTGATGCTAGAAAAACCAACTACTTAAATAAAATGGAATCAACTTGTACTATTTGTATTTGCCGTGTGCAATATGTGCTCAAGCATCTGTTCTCTTTTCAGCTCTATACGAATCGGAAATTATATGGCAACGAAAAAAAATTGTGTATGTGAGTGACTGAAAAGTTTTTGCTGAATGAGAAATAGTTTTCCCAAAAGTCCAATTTTTGCACAACAAAATTTATGTATATGTGTTAACATCACTCCATTTGCTTTGGCCAATGTAATGCAGACACCTCTCTAACCAATGACGTGAATCGAATGGATTCTTTTATTATATATACCAAGAATATCTGATGCACGAATTCAATTTCTGATAAAATTGATAATTTAATGCGCATTCACCATTTCTTCCTACAAAAAAAGAAAGAACCAGCAAAAAAAGCGAACAATTATTGAAAATGTTTTTTTTTGTGTTCATCGGTTTTGGAATATTGTTCCTTCCTTTTATGATAAACAAATCCGGTTCGAATTGAAATTGACGCCTCTCGTGCGCGTTTTATGAATACTTAAATTCTTATTTTAACAACTCTTCTCAAACCAACAACAACAACAAAAAAATTCTTAAACTAAACAATTTGGACACGTAGTTATTATTCACTGAATGGTAATCAAATCGAAAGTGTTATCACGTCTGTACGTAACAAAATGAGACTCAGTCAGATCACGAAGAAAACAAAAACAACACAAAAGATGGGAGAGAGAAGAAAAAAAAATCCGTGGGATTGATTGATTGCTTAGAATCGAACGACTACAAAATACGCAATTTGTGGGAGAAGCGCACTTCAACCGGCATATTGAGAGAAAAAAGAGAGAGCAAAAATGACTTTAATTAATATGCGACCAGTAATTTTCTTGCTGCTTGTGGAATTATGTGTGTGCTTAGTTTTCGAATAACGTCTTATGAACTAAGTAACTGAAATTGTGGCTACAAAAAAAAAACACGACCAGTCACTTTGAGTAATTGTACTTGCAACACTGTCTTTAGGCCTCTCTCTCTCTATCGCTCTCTTTCTTACTCAGCGAATGAGAGAAAATGTAAATTAAAGGATAGAGATAACGTTCTAAACGAACGGAGCGTAAAATTTATGACACGGGTTGCCAAAAAGAGCAAAAAAGCAAGAAAAGAGAGGCACCAGCAATACAAAACACTGACAGGCAAATATATACACAATTGCTATTTTATGACTGCCAGAGAGTGATGTCGAAGATCGTAAAAAAATAAATATTGTGTCGCTTGTACACTCATACACACACACCAAACGAGCAATTGTACCGAGAAACGAATTTTTGTTGTGCAATCAAGGAAGAGTTAAATAGCGCACTTACTTGACGTAAATAAACAAATAAAAAGATGAAAGAAGCATAGACGAAAATGCCAGAGAAAGAGAAAGCAAACAGGCGACTCGATAGTGTAAATGAAGACATAGTAAAGTTTAAGTTAAATGAAGAAAAGGACCATTGAGATTTTTGTTTCGTTTTTTTTTCACCATTTACTCCTTTTTTCCACTTCTTCTTTGATTGTAAAAGTTTTCTTTTCGCTTGAAAGAAACTCTTGGTCTACATTTGATTCTATTCTTCTTTTTTATCTTTTTATTTCAGCTTTCCATGAATATTTCAGGTAAACAGTGAAAGATGTTGACAAATCTTGACAAATCTTGCATATATTGTAAACCATTTCGAAAGGGTTCAACTCTGTGACAGTGAGTTTCCTGCTGTCATTGATTGTTGTAAGGTTGCGTATTGTTTTTTTCCGGTTTTTCACACCTTTTTCAAGCCTTTCGTATTGATCCAACAAAACAACGAAAAAAAAAAACACAGAACTTGATCAGAAACAGCACGGAAGCAACTATTTCTAACAACAAAAAAAACATCGAACACGTACATTACGTTTATACACGCATGAAGATAAATTGCTTGAATTGCTTAGTTTGTGTCACTTGAGCTACACCATCGAAACGACAAACAGCATCGAATATAACATCAGTCATATTTGATTGTTGCGAACAACCAAATATATAATAATGAAATCAATATTCAAGTCGACGATATAATTTTAATTTCATAAATGGTTGTTCACGCTCACTTTTCGACTCAACATTGAATAACATTGAATCGACTTCCAGTCATACGCAATACATGCAAATAAAAAAAAATCCAACAACAACAACTAAGAAACAATGCAGACATGTTCCATTTTCAAAAGCATAAACATAAATCAACTTCACGTTCAAAACTAATAAAATAATACATTTGGTATACGAGTTAGAAGTTAGTGTGTGGTTTTTACGATGAAACTGTGTGCGGCGACGGGGCCATAGTATCAGCCTACATCATCCCAAAACGATACAATTTCATTCCATTTGAAATATGCGTTGAAAGCCACACATTGGACAGTTTGCTAGATATTAGATAATTTAATTTCAAAAACTGCTGAAATTAGATTCAAAACAGATGAAATTCATTGTGAAAATTGGACGTATGGCGTTTTGTACCAAAAACCAACATCCCATAGATAAGCTTATGGGTTTTACGATAATTTTGCAACGAGCATAGAATACCCTCATCTCATTCAACGGGCCAGCCAAGTTGATGAAAACCATGTTTGGTGATTTTGTCACATTAAAAACTTTCTTTTTCCAGAATGTTTCAAGTGAAAAATGTGTTTGATAAATGGCGCTCTCAAGCACTTGAAATGTTCCTATTTTTGACACATTTAATTCATTTTGAACATGTTTATGTTCACATTTCTCCAATGCGTCGCAATTTTTTTGTTTGTTTATTTGGAAATATGAAGGAAATATTTCTCTGAGAAAAACATTGAATTTCGATATATGGAATTTGTTAAAGGACTTGTTCCAAAATCTCGTCATCAATGTTTAGATAGTTTCATATGAACGTGAAAAATAATAATAATAAAAAAATCTCGAGTATCAGCTTGAGTCGATTGGCCAACAAGCCAAATGCAAAGTCGTAAAAATGGAATTGAGTGGCAAGTTATACATTGTTACTCGATGGAGAAAGAGAAAGAAAAAAGAAGAAGAAAAAAAAACATGAGAACATAATGGAAAAGCTGCCAGCGAATCAAAAAATTTCGTGCATAAACTTGTCGAATAATTTGTATTTTCTTTCTCTTGTTTAATCGATTTTTTCCCGTTTCGATATTCCGTTTTTTTATTATTTTTATTTTTTTTTTCTATCTTTCTCTCGACGGTCGCATTTTTTTCGTATTCGAAGTGAGAGCTGCGACGAGAAAGAAAGAGATAGAGCGTTGGGCCGAGAGCAGAGCATTTCAGTACGTGCTGTTGATATTTTTAACATAAGTGCACATAAATTTTAATTTTACGATTTACATTAGGGCAATATAAAGCCTTCGGCAAATCAATATGAACAAAACCAGCCAAAGATGCGGGAAATTATGCAAAAGCAAAAGCAAATGAAGAAAAGAAATGACGAAAAATCCAGCTCGACCATCTTTCTTTGCAATCGAAAAAAAAACTTCTTATTACTAAATAATTAACATTATTTTTCTTTTACGCTTTCTTTTCAACATTTAACACAAACGAATGTATGTTTTGTATTTTCAGATGGGTGCCGCGTTTGATAAGCAAGGTAAAGGTTGAATTCGGTCATTCAGCGCGTAAAACGTGCACATCGGAACAGAGAACGAAAGACAGCGGAAAATATGAGGTAAGATCTCATCATTGAATTCATTGTAAACAGCAAATCGATTGGTTTCATGTTTCCGAATGTATAAAATCGACTTAAAAAATCATTTATAGATGGAAATTGTACTTGTTTGCACACTTTGTAAATGAAGTGTAATCAAGAGTAAAAGAGAAAATGATCGAAAGAGGAATGAACGAATAGAAAATGTTTCCCAAATGTAATGTTATGTAAAGTGAACGCGAAATACCTCTTGAAAGTGCACTCTATGTGTTCGTGTGTCTGACAGAATGATATTTTAGCGATTCGTTTTGGAATTGTATTCCGTGTGGTTTTTTCTCTCTCTCTCTTTCCATTTACCGGAAAAACATCCCAGACAGAAATGGCTTTAAAGAATCTTATTACGAATTATTTATTATATTTTCTAATATTTCGACACGTGAGAAGACTCGAAGTGTCATAAAAATTGAACAGAGAAATGCCCTAAACACGTGTAAAATGCAAAAAAAAAACAACAACGACAGTTTCGTCCGTCTATTCATAGTTGGTATATTTTTCGTTCATTTCTTATTATAATTTCAATCGAAACGAAACAGAGAACGAAGAACAGTATTGTGCGGAGTGAAGAATGAGAAGCGGGTGTGTGAATGCATATGTATTGGTGTGCTCGTTGCCTGTTTAACAAATGGCTGCCGTAGTGAGCGAGCGCAGATAAAATATATACTACGTCAATCGTCGATGGGAATGGTGTGTACAAGTATGGTTGCCAAATAGCAAATCACCATAGCAACCATTGAATCGAGTACATTTCTTCGTCGGGTCTTCTCTCATTTTCGATCTGATTCTTTTTCTCTATTCAGTCGACGCATTGCTTAGGCTCAGGAAAAAAGCAACAAAGATAGACACACAGAGAAATGTAATCTCTTCGTTTTATTCATTTTTTAAGGTCTGTGTGGCAGTGCTTTTTTTTGTTATTTATTTGTTTATAAACGTATTATATTTTCGGTCTCTATTTTCTATTTGCTCGGGTAAAGAGATAAAATTACAAACGATTTTCGGAGACAGAGAAAGCCAAAACGTTTTTTTTGTTCGTGTTTGCACTATTTTGGCCCCATGTCTCTTCTGTGAACGAATGCTCTGTTGGGCTTATTTCGTTCATATCGATGACTGTTGTATAAAACCAAGTATGAAAATATGTGTAGGAAATACAAAGGATCATGAATAAATACCATATATTTATTTGTTCTTTCGTTGCGATGGAATTTTATTTTTTCGTTCGAATTTATTGATTTTTTCCTTCGTCACTGTCTTTCTCTATCACACCATTCGCATTTCATCGCCGCACTCAATGACCGAATCGTGCAGATGCTTCACTTGTTTCTAGCTGAAAATGTGCGACTGCGGCCGTTGTTGTTGCTGCTGCTGCTGCTGCTTCTCGATATCGAACTGCTTCTTTTGCAATAAAAAACTTTTTAAATAAATTGTTGTTTTTCCTTTTGAACGACGGCTCTTTTTTGCTCGTCTTCTTTTCCATTCGTTTGGTATGTTCATAAAATGTTGGTTGCATAAAAGCGCGAGGACGCACAATGTTTGTTCTTACAACATAAAAATGCTGCTATTTTTGCTAATTTCTTTCAACATGATTTTCGCAAATTGCGATTTTCCCTACTCTGCTCTTGGTTTTCCTGTCTGCCGCTTCTCTTTGTGCTAGAGATGGTTATTTGCCACGCCCAAATCAGCTTGTTTGTTATACTGGTTTATTTCATGTAATTTAAACTAAAACAAATGAAAAAAAGAAAAAAACCATCGAACGATTCAAACAGCCTACATATAATATTCTCTTATTTCTTGTGTCTCATTTACGAAAAAAACAGCGTACACGATAAGCTGCTCTTAACCAATAAATTTCTTGGGATAACGTTATTTTTTTTTACTGTCACACCAAACCAACTTATCTGTTTAGCTTATTTTTTTTTTGCGTTTGTTCTCATCTCTTTGAGCATACATGCACACACTTCAACATTCCATGAGTGGTATTTGCATTTCATTTATTTAGTGTGTATGTTTTAACCGCACCGAAAAAAAATTCAATTCAGTTTATGACTTCGATTAGGCAATAACATTTTTTAGAGTGCTGAATCAACTAAGGAAATTGCATACTCTGTTCTTATGATTTACGACTATCGACCAATGTTTTCTTTGCAAGTCATTCACGGTTTAATGTAATTAATTTTTTATACCGTTAAAAAACCATTTTCCGGCGAGTGTAAGAAGCTTTTTTTCTTTGAGCCAATAAATTAATTGAATTATTGACATTGAAGAAGAGAAGATGTTCGATTGAAGAATAAAAACAATGATTCTTTGAAATTGAGTGTTTTCCATTCTTACCTTGAGCTTCTATTTTTACCTCTTAATTTTTCACCTTTTAAGGAGCTGATTTGTATAGCATGAACACCTTGATTATTATTGTGATTTCAACCAAATCACATGAAACATTAACGATATGTTCGAAGAATGATGTTGCTATTGGCCAAAGACGCATATTTTGCAAATATACAATGGCCAATTTCAACTTGCTGATTGCCAGGTGCATCCGTGTTTGCCAAGATGTGTATTTGATGCTTTACTTAAATGTATATGCGCTATGTTGTTTACACTATATTTAAGATGTTGTTCGGTACATGAATAATTGCCCATCCTTCTCTCAGCTGTGTTCATTACTTTGCGTCCGCAATAAATATAGCCCCGGCGTTCATTCACATGGAAATAATTTCAATGCTTTGCCGGCAATAAAATTCATTGAATGATGAGCGCAATTTTCGTAAAGTATATAATGAAACCACATGAGACTAATGACAACAAAAATAACAACATGCATCACACAAGACAAAGTCACTGCTGCGATATGATAAAATTAATCTCACGACGTCTATATGAGTTCATCTGCAGCATTTTTTTTTTCATTCCTAGAATATACAAAGAAATTGAGCTATGAAAAAAGTCGAACCGTAGATTAACCTATATCTCGACAACTTTGTATTTGAAATGAAGCAACAAAAAAAGAGAAACTCCATTGTACTTTGCATTCTGATTTGATTGTCGTGCAAATTCTATGTGACAATAAAGATAAATGTTCGCTTTTAAAATTCCTTGAAGTTATTCACATTCAAAATTACAAAACCATTGATACGAATTTAACATTTAACCCCCAGTATTTGTGAATGAAGAGAGATACCTATGTGTAACCTCAAAACATTCGGCGAATGAATTCCACTTTTGATGAAAGTGCACAATCCTTTTGAAAATGGCAGAGAGAGCGAGAAAGAGATGGAGAGAGTCAAAAAAGGAAATAATGAAGACAAATGTCATAAATGTTGTCAGAATGACGAATAAATTACACCGTCAAAATGATTCAATGTCCACTAAAGTCACACGAATCATAAAATCAGACACACAGAGCAGTGCAAATACACCATTAAGAAAATGTTTATTAGGTTATTTCAGTATTTTTCGCTATTTGGTATGCAAGTTACGTTGTTAACACACAGACATACGCGCGTACACACACCGGCTCTCTCATGCTTGACAGAGCCGGTACGAGAAAAAAAACACATCGATTTTTCTTTGCTGATCTATTTAAAAAACGATATAACGCAACATTAATGCTGTAGTTTATATTTAGATGATGGTGATTTTTGTGAATGAATAAAACATGTTAAATGCTTTGAAGCACCTCATAGTAGACAGTGATTTTAATTTTATTATCTCTCCTTCTCTGTATATCTCATTTACAATTTTGTTTTTCATCTTAAATGCAAATCAAAAAAATCATTCATTTTTCTGCTTAAGTTAATTGTTTTGCATTCATTTTATATTTTAAGTGAGATTTTATGCGCGTTATGAACTTTTCCTCTCTTTCTTCCGTGTATGCCATTGTAAAAACATTACTAGGCGGCCGCATCACACCATATACCGTATCTTCACAATGTTGTATATGGTGACGCTTGTTCGACATTTTTAATGTTTGTATTACAATATGTGTATGAAATTGTAGCTTTTTCGGCAGTGCGTTGAACTATACATTGCATGTGCATTTGGTTATGGTTCGCTGAGAAGTCCTCAGCAAATGGAGAAGCCAATGTTTTTTTTCTCTCTCGTATTCCTGTCGATTCTTATAAGAGCACCAAAAAAAGACCTTTTCGATGTATAACTAGATTTAAGTAAACACAAACCTTTAAACTTTTCCGTTTTGCAGAAAAAAGCCTTTGAACTTTTGACCATTTTTATTACGAAATATTCATCTATTCTCAACATTTTTTATCTTTATAAATAAAAACACAATTTAAAGCTTTTTATATTATGATTTCAGTTTGATTTTTATTTATTTATTTTCAATTCAGTTTATTTAAATTTAAAAAGAAAATTGGAAAATTTAATGGGTAAATTCAAATTGAAAATGTAAAAATTCTATGAACCTTGAAGTATTGTGACGTCAAAGAAAATGGCTGTTATATTGGGAATTGGATCTCGATCATCGGAAGCTGGGTGTCAACTCGTGTTACGTATACTGAAGGTATACCGGATAGATAACACTCAGGATACATTCAGTATACGTTTACGAAGTGCCACAATCACATCGAATGGAAACGCTCCCCAATGAGCGCGCCGGCTGAAAACAAAATATAAATATATATGGAAATTGGTAGATTTTGATCGGCCATTCTGTGCCCCTCGTCTTATTAACCGTAGTCTTCTTTTTCTCTTTCATTTAGCTGCATGTGCTTTGCTTTCGCAATTGAATATGCCTGTAATGGAAAGAAGCAAAACAAAATAAGTCGTTTCTTTTAGTGACCAAAATTCTTTTTCTCCAAATTCTTATCAAAAGTAAATCAAATGAAAAAAAATAATAGAAGAAAAAAGACAATTTAAAGATAGAGAGAGAGAGAGAGAGAGAGAGAAAGAAACCCATACGACATGTGCATTCATTCGAGATATTTATCAAAATTTCATTTATTTTACTCTGGTGGCGTATGATTTTAAAGAAAATGAAATCAAGTGCATATTTGATACGTGCAAATGGCACATACAATTACAACATACAGCACAGAGGGAAAAACCACATGCATACACTAAAACCGAATGCCATTGGTAGCATTGCATATATGCAAACGGAAAATCTTTCATACATGAGACGCATTTATATGGATAATAAATAGATTGTGAATTGAATGAGCTGTATTTGTACCAATTGTTGAGTCTACCACCTTTTGGTAAAATGTCCATATACCGTTGCTGCGAATAAAATTTAAATCTTATATTTTCAACGGATGTTGAATATAGTCAAAATTTGCAAATGTGCACGAACAAATGAATTTATATGAGGGCATTTTTTTCTCTATCTCTCATTTTCAGTTGCTTTGCTTTTAAAAGCCGAACATACAAATATATATAAATATCCTGTTAGTTTTCGTCTTGTACAGAATGAAATGAGTCTCTTTGGATTAATAAAGAGTGCAATGTTATTTGCATTCGGGTAAATGGCATGTTAAGTAAATATTGAGTATGTATGTGTGTTTGCGTGAATGAGAGAGTCAACCGGGTCGGTAATGAGACTCGATTAGTTTGTTCTAATATAATGTGCCAAATGAGTTGTATTTTTATATACATAACTTTGCAGACAGTCTCATTTGCATTTAAACTATATGAATGGCCGAGCCCTTTGTTTCAACTAATATCCCATTCCGGTTGACACTTCGATTCAAGTATAGTTTTATCTATTTATTTATCTTTTTTTTTTGTCGCTCAAAGCAGAAGAGTTAAGCACGAATGTTTGAAAAATCCATTTTGAAAGAACGTCGATTTGAAACTATAGATGCAAAAAGGATGTTTGTTCAAAAGGGCGGGTGTGTTTGTTTCAACAGCAGTTTTCTTTGCGTCGCTTTGACCGAAGACGAGATGATATGGCTGTTGGGAAATCGTTTTGTTGCTATGTTGGAACATGGCCTTAGAACCGAAACCGATTTCAATAATCGTTTAATGTTTATGATTTTTCGGTATGTTTTGGCCATTCCATGGCATTTCAAAAATTCGAATATTGTATATGCTTTTAACTTTGCACATTTTGTGTGCGTTTCGGTTCAATGTATTCTGTCTGCATATCGATTTTCAATTTTTCATTGTGTGTATGTGTATTGATGTTATTATATTTCGCAGACATTTATGACTACTCATCCCCCCGATAAGAAATTGTGTACATATCCTGTACATAATATGATGATATTAAAGCGGCTGAGCTCAAATTTTTCGGGCTTGTATCGGGTGCCATTGATATGCGTTATTTGTCTGTGTGTATACAATAGCAAACGATGATTTTGCGGTGGTTTCATCCCGGTCTCAGCATATATCGCTTAGAAAATGAGCATTGAACGTCATCACGCACCGACCAAATAAACGAATGACTGAGCGTGTTTGTTTATTGTACATGCTTAGTCATTGAAAACCTCTATTTCAAAACGATTGTTTCGTGGGGTGCACAAAATACGATAATTTCATGTGAATTATTAGGATACAAACGAACCAATCGTTACACTAAAATTAACGCTTTCGCAATATTTGATGTGGGATAATATTAATGTTTATTTGAAAGAGAGACAGCCATTCGCTCTATTCGAAATGAATAGAGCCGAAATTAAAAGGACAAATGGGAATTAAAGCCCATGTAATGGCTACGGGGGAATGGTAGATTCGGATAACAAAATCAATTCGTTCTTAAAAACTATATAAAAAAACTTAATTTAAAAAAAAACTAAATAAAAGCCATTAAAATTGGCTTGAAGAGAAGAAAAAAACAGTCGTACTCACATTCGAATCTCGTTGCTTTTTTTCGATGTCAATAACAAGCAATATTCGTTGTTTTTTTGTTGATGTCTCTTTTGATTTCGGATTTCGTGTTTTTTTTTCGCTCAATGAGGCTTGTTTGTGTTGTAGTTCAAACAGCGTTTCGTTCCAACCGAACGCAAAAGCGTTGTCTTCAAAACGTAACTCATCGTATTCGATGTGTAGTTTGTTGTGTGTCAGCCGGGAACCAGCATCTATCTCTTTTCGATATATGTGTGGATGTGAATGACTATCTAAAACCATACATTCGTCAGCTGCATGAATTGTGTGTACCCGTGCCGACTACTGCCGTACACTCTGCTTAGCATTTCGTTTTGGTCTGCTGTTTTTTTTTTCTCTCTTGTTTCTTTGCTTTCTTCGCTATGCGGCCATTTTTTTCTCTCTCTCAATTTATGAATGTTTTCCATCAAAACATGTATTTGTTTGATGATGAAGTGACAGCTCAATGTCAGTCGAGTTGACAGCGTTCGTTGTCGGTGTCAATTGTAAGTACTGTTGCTTTTATTTACATCATTTAACTTGCCAAAAATCTTCTTACCAACCAGTTTCAGTCAAATGAAATCAAACAAATTGAACAAGTACAAGTGTAAAGTGTGCTAGTGAATTCGGGGAAAGAAGTGATCAAAACTCAAATTGGATTGTGATTAAATTGAAACAATGGCTGAAAAAAATAATCGAATAAACTCAAACACAAAGAAACTCAAAATAAAACGACAGAAAAAAAGCTATAGAATGACGAGCGACCAAACGTTGAAATCTGGTCGAAAAGACAAAGCAAACTGACAACCGAATATTTGATTCTTTCCATTTTTAGGCTTGGCATTTTATTAATTCGCTTTTAAGAAGCGTATTCGCCGTTTGCTTTATCTTTTTCAACATCACCAAAAATAGCTCTTTCACAATATTCGCAAATAGAAATTATTTCTAAAATATTTCGCATACAACATTAATATTGAAACAAAAACAAAAATAAAACCTGAATTGTATCAGCCAAATTCGTTCATATTCTTTTTCAAGTCACTATAACAACCAATTCACTTCAACTAAAAATAAATTAAAACACCGCACAAACTTGTTTTTCGATTTCTTTTTATTTAAAACGCAACGAAAAAATACGTATATGCCAATGATTGTTTTCCCAAAACAAAATCAAAAATAGAAGAAAAAAAATCTTTGAATTGCGGAAAAATCCAAATAATCGGCCCGTTTCGATGTAAAACCGAGGTCCAAATGAAAGGCAACATAAAATAATACAACCAAAATTTGTGAAACGGTTAAGGGAAAAAAATCACCACCACCGAGCGGCAAACCGATAGATGTTTTCGAATCAACGTTTTGCGACGCTTTGATACCATTTTATTAGAAGCGCCGTGACGCTGGCCTGCCGTTTTTACTCTTGCTTCGATGAATTTACCGAGACTTTTCCTCCGTTTGCTTGGGTTGAGATTTGCGTATCACATTTTTTTTCGGGGCAATGATTTTCGTCTCTCTATTCTTTTCTCTATACATTTATTTCATTATTAGACCAATACATTGACACACACACATGCAAGCACGCACACTTACCGAGAAATCAGGCGTCTATTCATGAATTTGATTCGATTGTGCGCATGTAACCGAAATCGTGTATTTATTTTCATATAGCTGAATTCACCGAGTATCAGTTGCATGAAAGTGGCAGATGGTTCAACTCGGTTTCGTTTCATTCCAAAATGAAAAGATATATATATGGACACGAAGACAAACATATACATGTACAATTCGAAAATATTAAATATATGAGAAACGGCGTGTATCAAATAGACTATGCTCGATCGAAAAAGATACGATGGTTTGAAGGAGAAAGATACATGTACAGCACACACTGAAATCAAACTGTATTCAAGTGAAATGTTCGTACAAACACAGTCGCACACATTCACATTGACGAATGTCTATGATATAGACACGATTCTAGTCAGCATATTTTATTGAGTATATTTCGTCATTCCGAATGTACACACAAAGCGCTGAATTCGAATACACATGCACAGCATGCAGGGCATTTTATATGGAATGCTTTCTCTCGGTGATGAAGATGATCATTCAATATGTAAGCCTTGTAGCCATTTCACACAAAACCTGATATAAATGTGAGCACGTTTTGTCTATTCATATATTGTGTGAGTCATTCATTCACCGACTCTCTCAATGTATTTAAAATAACAAGTTCAATTTAAATAAAAGATTTTCCATCGAAGAATCGCCAATATCCAGCAAAAAAAAAAGAAAATGAACGAATCTGCTTGAGTATCAAGAGCCAGTTATAAAAACGACGACTGAAACATGTATCGCAGTCAGACTAAAGCAATTGCTTGCAGCATGTGCAATCGTTAAGCGCTGTTTAATAATTAGATTCGGTGCTTGTTGTTTGAAACTTATTTTCGGTGGAAAATTGCGAAATTCGATGCACATACACAGAGAGGCACATGGAAAACATTTTGCCGAAAATGCTCGATACCTAATTTAACTAATTTGAAATTTGGCATTTGTACGAGCACAAATTCCATATAAAAATAAATCCAAAACAAAACGTGAACTCGCTCAGTTCTTTGTTACCGCATTGCGCTATATAAATCCATACACATCGAAATGTGTCTCGTTTGCTTGTACACACAGTGCATACAATATGCTCTGATGAACAAGAAAAAAGAAGCCGAATGCTAAAGAAAAGAAAAAGTAAACACACTTCGCTGCGTGTATTCAGTTAGTGTATATATACGGTATGCGAGAAATGACATTTCTCGAAAGAAATGGGTTTGGAATGAATGTATGGGGCGTGTTATGGCCCCGAATGTGCAGTTGATGGCACATTTCGGGCGTGGTTAATTGAGTTGTTGTACTCTTTGCTCATACACAACTGTATCGCAGCCAAACAACGAGAGCAATACTCGTTTCGCGCGCGTTCCTCTCCGTTTTTATTTGAATTTACGTTTCTCTTTCTATCACTCAATGTGTATGACAATACAATCGTATAATGGCAGATAAAAATGTATGCGTATATAATGGTGAAACGTGTACGGGTCCGCTTTTGCAGCTGCCATCATGCGCGTGATAGAATGAGACGGCACCATATAATATATGTGAAAATGAATGGCGAGCATTGCAAAACTCGTTTTCTATGTCAAATGTGAGATAATACAATAGACGTTGCTCTTTACTTGTACTGTCCACATAGGCTAAGAGGTGTTCGAATAATCTTTTTTTGAACCCGATTGCGTTTACATTTTTTTTTTTTATTTCTCGTTCACTATTTTACGTCGTTGACCGTCATCATCGTCTTCGTTCATTCAGAAAACGATGGAATCAACACAGGAACCCAACAAGGAGACGAGAAGAAAAAATTAATAGTCTGAAAATATTGGTAATATTTAAATGCCATAATGAATTTGAAAAAACGGCCCCCATTCAAGAGGAAAATGAATGTGTATCGCATTGCGGAGGAGATCATCATCAGCAGCAGCATGAGATGGAAAAATTGCAAAAAGAGATATTTATTACAAACGGAATTGGTTTTTTACTATAACAAAACAAATAAAATAATCGTAAAAAATATCGATCAATTGTCGAATGGGCCATATCGTTGGCGTTTTCTATATCAAACACAAAATGATATGGATGTGAAATGGGCCGTAGGTCTTAGCTAGCAACATAGCATACAATACGTATAAAAAAACACACGAAAAATAGTGTGTGCGCTGCGTTTGTATTCTCTCTGTTCAGTTTCGTTTCGTTGTCTTACTTTTTTCCTCGCTTTTATACTGAACAATTTTCTATTTCATTCACTTGTATTTAATTCTGGAGATATACAACGGTTCATTCGTTGTGCGTAAACACAATTCATTTTTATTTTATTAAAATTTCTGTCTGCTTCCGTCTCTTCTCTCTGCCAGCATTTTATGTAAATTACAGCCATTACAGTTAATTTAAATTGGCCAATTTTAGCTATACACACATTTTTTTTATTCCTCTTCTCTCCTTCTCTACATAATAATCGTACTGTGCGCGATTTAATAAAAACAATTCGTGAATAAAAAAAAATATAAACCAACAACTACGACAACCAGTGCAATGAATGGAAAATTGTAAACAAAATGCAATCGCTCCAGCGATACACACAGACACTTGCGGCAATAACATTGAAATCGAATGGCACAATTATATTGAATTTTATTAAATGGCAAGTTTTTGGCACCAAATTCATAAATGTCATAAGCGTATTGCGCCATATTCGTTTGGTTATGATTTGTATGATTTAGATTTGATTTGCGCACGAGAATAAAAACAAAATTGACAAATAAAAATGATAAATGAATTAGAGCGATGACAATTTTGATTGACGGTAAAAAAAAACCAACGAATGTATATAGATCATAGACAATTTTTTTAATATCTTGTTTGAATTTTATTTACTGAAACATGATTGACATGACTCGGTACGAGTAACAATATTCTTCTGCTCTTTGTCTGTTTGTGCATATATCCCACGCGTTTGTTAACAATCTATATATTTTTCGCTACAAAATGATACTGTTTCTGCTAATAAACGTGGCTGTTAAATAAATGTTCGTGTCAAAATTTCATTTTTTATAATCATAACTATTTCTAAGCACGAAAAGCAGCCAGCAATAGCACATACAGCAAAACTACTTCAAAACGAAAACACATTCACTTTAATGCTTCAATGTAAACGAAGAGAACAAAGTGAATACATTGTTTTCAGTAGCATGCAGCATTTCAAAGCGTCATTTAACCGACGGAAGATTTGTTTTTTTTTTTTCTTTCGTCGACGGATCACGACGAACGAACAAAAAAAAATATTTGGGTCATTAAAGTTCTCAGTTGAACACACAGAAAATCGAATCGCGCTTTTGCTACATACGAACAAAAAAAAACAGTAGGCATATAACTTATGTTTTGAACGAGAATGAAAACAAAATTGAGAGATTTAAATTTAAGATTAAATGTTTTAGAATGAATAAAAATGAAGCAAATGGCTTAGTTTGTGCGGTGTACAAAGCAAATGTACGATTTGAATTTGTAAAGTGTCGTCGTGAAAATGAATGTTTGGTATTGAATCTCATGTTACCCACTTCAAAAACTCAAATTGACTAGAATAATTGGTAAAATGAGCTGTCACGTCATGATTAACCTAGATCAACAGTAAATCACTTGCGAGAACACAAATGCTGTGCAAAAATATTATTTATTATTTGTATTTATGCAAGCAAGAAAATGCACATGCAATTCACTATCTCTTTGCGCGTCTCGAATCGTGTTTGCGTTAAGTAATTTTGTGTTACATTGAGAAAAAGCGACATGCATCGACACACGCATACGCCAAGAACGAAGAGCGTCAGAGAGACTTTATTGCTCGTGTCATCAGAGGAAATCTAGATATTTTTGACATAAGATATATTGCAATGCACGAAAATGTGTACGATGTTCATTGTATGCGCTCTCATATATCTCGCAAAAGTTATGGGATATTTATGACAAAGTCGTCCTCAGCTGAATATTTATCATTTCGAATCGTTTGAAAATTTATATGTTTGTGCACGGTAAAAATGGCTAAAATCTTTCGATCGATGTCATATAATATGTATGTCAATTTTGTGAAAATTTCTCGAAAACCGTGCGTACGACAACAAAAACACACATCGACAGTAATTATAGTTGAGAGATGTTTTTATATGCATTTTAGTCGAAAATTTGGTCGGTTGAGTGAAATATACATGCTTTTATATCAAAATGGCTGTTACACATACACGTCTAGCGTTGTCATGGATGAAGATAATTGGAAAACCTGTTTTAATTTAACCAAATACAGCCATGCCAAAAAATTTTTTGAACGTCTATGCGACTGAATGAGACGAGGAAGAAGAAAAATATATGATTTTTTGAGGCTGAAAACCACAAGCTCGATAATAATACACAATCAAAATATTTTGGGATTTCTCTATTGTTTATACTTAATCCGCGAATTCTCTTCAAATGAAGTACGGTTTTTGTTTCCCTTTTGTCATTGTGGAACAATTTTCCATTGTATTTTCACCGGTTTGAGTATTATTATTATTCACATAAGATACTGGGTTCGAAGAAGAGCTGCACCGTCGAATATAGTATATACCGGCAATTATTTTGGTTGACAAATTGATATTCTTTTTTTCTTCAGTCTCTATCTCGGGTTTGGTTTTTGTTATAACAATTGTAACGCAACCAATATGGTTTAGGATTATTCACGAAAACAAGAAATAACTGAATTTTGTACATAAGCACCAATATTAAATCGCATTTCTTTCCGACAGACTCATTCACTCTCGCCGTACGTAAATATCTATGTTTGTGTGTATGTCAATACAAAAGGAGTGGCGTGTGTATCTATAACTTATTGTAATTTACTGTATTCGAAGCTTGACTTTACCTTCGGTATTTCTTCTCTCTCTGTATCTCTCTCTCTCTCTCGGTTTTTTTTTTCATAAAATTTAATGAAACTCTATGAAAAAGGTAAACGGATCAGGTTTAACCAGATTAAATCGTATTTTATCTTACAATAGAGTCTCTGAAGCGCTTTCAGACATATTTTTGCTTCATTGCGATTTGCATTGTTGATTTAAACAAGCTAGTAAGCACGTAAAATAAGCACATCCACACGCCCAACCATCGACACAATTTGCACAACTGTTTTTTTCGTCGTTTTCTTCCTTTGAACAAGAGAAAAAACAAACAATTCAACTGAGTCATCATCTTAATGAAAATAAAAATTCAAAAAACAATTGTAAACATCAATGATTTCACCATTTCAATTGACATTAAATTGAAGAACGACGACAATTCTTATCAATTCAAATGATCGTTTCTATGCTAAAAATAACGCAATCAATTGCTGTAAATGAATTTATTAATTTTCTCAAATTGAAATTGTCGATAAACTTTTCATTTTTATCACCGTTGAATTTGCGAATAAAACGATTTTCCGTGTCCATTTATTGTTGCACCAATTTAATCACATACACACATACACATAATTCGGTGAGTAATCTTCTTAATCGCTGTTAAATGAAAATATTGTCATTGTATGTGGCGTAAAACGGAAAATGCAAGCAAAGCTCAAAGGAAAAAAAATATAAAATAAATGTCACCGAATGGGTTTTCACTACTTTTGAGAAAGGTAATAATAAGATTAACGTCAATATTTTTCGATTTTTTTTTTCATTTCGCATTTTTGCATGGTTTTTTTCGGGGGTAATGCAATGCTTTGCGCAATATACGTAATTTAACCGGCCATAAAGATAACTGAAACTACTTTGTTTAATATCCCTTCGGCTCAATTGTATATCGAACTCTCTTACATTCTTTGGTGTATGTATGGCTCTTTCTCACTCTTTCTCGGTGTGTACACGCTTAAAACTAATTGTTTACGATATTCGATCGTTCCAAAGTACTCTGGTGTGTCGTGTCTTGTGCGCCCATTTCAATACACTATACTATATACGACCGTCTATGAGATAACGCGCTCGGTTTTATTTATTTATATTTTTTTTTTTTTGCTTGCTTCGTTTTCATTCTTTGGTATGTAAAAACTACCCATTACACATTGACAAAGCACACAAATTCTACAATTTTATGAGCATTTACGTTCCAAAATACTGTAGATATACACCATCTATAGATACGTGTGATTATCGAAACTTGAAGATTTTCGTTTTGGGTAATACTCTCTGGGTGCTTTTGCCATTCTGTATGCATTTGGCAATCATTTTTCGCCTCATTTCTGTGTGCGATGGCGAGCACACACACACATACACACACACCTTGGCTCTTACGCTCACTCGTTCACTCTCTGTCTCATTCTTGTTCACACTGTTCACCTTTATACGACACACAACGTGTATCGGTTTATTGACTTTTTCGGCTGTTGTAGTTACCATAGTTTATGGGCAAGGTAAATTACTTTATGACTTTTCAACCATTTTATGGTTAAATGTTGCATATTTTTTTTTCCTTTCTTCTTCTTTTTCATTTCATTTCATTCCATTTGAATGTTTCTTTTGGTCGTGTTGTGTGCCATTTCCATCTCTCGGTTTGCGCCTTTTGAAAATTCGTTCCCGTTGTTATTTGCCATTTTTTCGCTCTCACTATGTTGTCGTTTGGAAGAGAAAAGCCATTTATTACACTTTTCACGTTAGACTTAAAACACATTAAGTAAAAGGATTTTTTCCAATTAACCCTTTTGATTGTTGTTCTCTTAGTCAATGAAATGCAGAAGAATTTCACTTTCTTAACATTTTAATGGGTTTTTGGAGAAAATAAAATGAAACAACGGACACTTCGAGGTCTTTTGTTATTGTAAAACATAGATACGAACATGTTTTAATGTCATGTTCATGCAATTTTATGACTTGATGTGTGTGAGTACGGAAAAAATGCAGATAAGAATTTAGAGGAAGTGTTGAGATTTCAACCTGTTTGCATTGAAGGTCATAGTTATATTTTAAACTAACGAGCACATTTTTTATCTTGCTTTCATCGTTGTTGTCTCCATTGGCAATTGATACATTCCTCACGCAACACTCATTGAACACATACATTCGATGCGTACAGTGGATTGAATCAATATAATAAATAATAGCCATTATTATATCATAAAGATAAAATCTAAAAAGGTGAAAGCTTTTCTTTTATTTTATACTTTTTTTTGCTCAGTCAACACAATACATATCTTATCGCGAATATAAATCAACAATAAAAAAATATCCGTAAAAGCACTTAAAAAGCAAGAATTTTCGATAAACATTTCTTGAAATGGTTAAATACTGCATGAATTCACCACGATTTCAATATTCAACAATAATTTAACGACGATCATTTCAATGTGTTGATCAAATGTAGAAACGGAGGCATATATGCTTTGCATAAGGAAGCGTGTGAACCAATAAACAGAATTAGATTAATTACATTCCACATATTTATTGATATTAATCATTCGAACTGAGGTTGTGAAGAAGTGTAAATGTACCATCGCACACAGATTGTATGTGGGAGGTTTGAGTGCGAGACTTTGAACAGTGAGTAAAGGTCATTAGCCACACATGTCGCCTATGTTATGCGATGATCAAAGACTGAACTTGGAACTTTATTTCAATATAAATATCATTATTATTAAATCATGCAGGCGAAATGACATAAGAAGTGTTTGAATTGGAATTATTAATAACTTTTAATTCGCAATTAATGTGGCAATTAAGTAAATTGTAATTATAAATTCAAATTTTCGCTTCACACATTCACCATATGTGCAGTTTTTGTCTCGAAATTGGAATTCCAAAAGAATAATAATCTGTTTTTTTTTCTCTTGGCAGCTTATAAATTGAATTATACACCGTATCAATGTGATGAGATCTTGTGAAAAAAGGTTTTGAAACGTTGATGCATTGAAAATTGGGTGAAATTATTGTTGAAAGCAGAACAAAAAAGGCGAAACGCTGTTTAAAATGTAACTGTGAAAAATTCGATATGCGCACAGATTTCGAACAATGTATTTTTAATTAACAAGTTTTTAAAATATGGTTCGTGCCGAATGCAAAGTCGTTTGTTTTCCTCCAAATCATGTGAAGAGATAAATTGTGTGCGATTTGTTGTTCGCATTTAAAGCCATTAGCCATTTCATTGTGAAAATGAAAGAATGCGTATTCTTCAAGATGGGAATTTTACCGAAGAAATTCACAAAACTTCAATCCAACTGCAAATTTTCTTGTGAAAAATACAACATGGTTCCACCGCTAAATTCTTATATATGTATTATTTCGATGCAAACCCAACAATGTGCACACTGTTGTGTAAATTAGCACGGATAAAAATAAAACTTTCCGTTTGTTGTTGCTGATATTTTGGCTGTGCCAATGTGTGTGTGTGTGTGTGGTGTGCATAATTTTCTTCTTCACAACCTACGTGTATGCGGGGATTTGACGGGGACGTGTACTTGTTCCATTCCTTGCACGAAAAAAAAACGCACGAGAGCGCAAAAGAAGAACATGTCGATGAGCAAAAAAAAAACTGCGAGGAAGGAAAAATGTTTCATTTCTCGTATAATCGGAGAAACAGCCATTTTTACTTGAATTTATTGTAGCGCAAACAACACAAAGTGCATTAATAAACAGCATAAAAAGAGCATGAAATGGTTTTTCTTGGTAAAATGCTCAATGCTTTTTCAGCCACCATTCTCTGTTGTTGGTGCTGCTGTTTCTCTTTCCTGTTTTCATATCTGGCCAATGTATGCTCCTGTACAAGCACAATTTACAGCAAAAAAAAAATACACAATGCGCCAAAAAAACGAAGGCATCGTTACCAAATTTGTGGATAAATATATATTCTGAAACCATTTTGGTTTTATTTTTTTCGTTTGTTATTCACAACGAAACGAATTTTGAATCGAGGAAAATTTCTGCATTCGGAATTTGTTATTTCGAAACAATGAAAGAGACGAGAGAAAAAAATGGCAAGAATTCTTTCAAAGTGAACGGGGAAAATCGAGAGAAAGAAAGAAAGAAGAGATGGAAGAAAGAAGATGAGCGCAAAACGCGAAATTACCATGGCAAAACAACAACAACGATCGATTTGCATTAATGTATTTATATGTATGCCGGATGAATGGATTCATTTATTAAACAAGTGAAAAAGTTACACATTTTTTGACGCCATTCTCTGTCTCTTTGTTGTCGGAAAATTGTGGAATTTATACGCTCGAAGAGCGAAAAACCGACCATGAATGGATGAGAACCGAAAGAGGGCAAAAAAATGAAGTTTAACTGGTTGCTAACGAGACTTGGTTTATCGTAAATTGATGCAATCTCTTGGGAATATGCAGTAACCATTGGTTATGCCCATCAATTTAGACACAACAATCAATTCATTTGCCTATAGTTGATGGTTCAGTTTTAGATCATTTACGTTGTGATTCCTGAAGGAATATCGTTGTTATAACACATTCAACCGAAATTCGGAAGCAACGATCGACTATGAAATGTGGAGAATAATCGATGTTGAAATCATCAGTTGTTCGCAGAACTATGATTTTTTTTTCGTGCAAAATCGTCAAAACTAAAATAAAAAACAAATCACACACTCTTGAAAATTGAAAAATTGAAATTCATCAGAAAAATCATGTTTGAAATGGCGCATGAGAAGAAAACGTGCTCCAAATACACTATGGTTGTTTTTGTATTTATTTATTTTTTTTCATTGCTTTTGTTGTTTGAACATTTTTATCGCTATTTTTATACACTGGCGCAGTTCACAAAAGCATCACACCGAATGGAATATAAATCGAAAATATAAGTGTTAACGATTTTAAAAGAAACTAAAACTTCATCAACATTTCTACAAGCCATTTATTATAATATCATTTATACTTCAAGGCACTTGGCTCGACGACCGACTAACGCTTTGCTTCATTCTTTTCTCTCTCCCTCTCTCTCTCCCCCTCGCGCTCAGTGTATGGTATTTTTTTTATGTGCATATATTCATTTTGAATTCGAAAAACTAAAGCTCCCTTTTTTTCCCATTTCATTTTGGGTATAAGCAATCGGTCGTAAAACCGACCGATATTTATTAACTAAACGTCATAAAAACAAATTTCACAGCGAAACATAGTAAAAATGAACAAATACACGCATAAAAAACAAGATACGAGTGAAAAAAACACACACACACAAGCTCGAAACAGCTCGTAAAAATATTAATTACATTGTCACGCTGTTCATTTCATTGACCAAAAAATTGAATTGAAAATTCAGTCTGTTAATGGAATTGTTCGAAATGCGCAACATCATAAATGGACAGAGCATTTGACAATTCTCTCAATATATCTCAAACATTTATTTTGCAATTGAAAACAATGGCCATATTTCGACAGCTCATTTCATAAGACTAGCCTCACACTCTGTTTACGTTTGAATAAATTGTCACTTTTTGTCGCTTGCTAGTTTGAAATTGAATGAAAATGAGATGGAGATGAATGGTAAGCTCTTGCCATTTTATTCAACATTGATGAACGCGAATTACCATTTTATAACTTTATCGCCGTTTTCGACAAGCATTCAAAATGTTGCGCTTGTTTGTGTGTTCAAACCGATTGGTTTACGATTTTCGGAATATTCGGCGGTGTGTCATTTTACGAGTCGTAAAAATTAAAATTTACCATTTCAGACAGGTGATTCTTGTGACCATCACCAGATCGTTTGTAATTCCCATGAAATGGATTTGAACGACAATCGAAAAAAAAAGAAGAAACGAGTTATTATCTATGCAAATAAAATCAGTAAACTTTTTGTTCGTGCTTATCAATGGCTAATTAAAAGTAGATTCCATTAGAACTACACGATAAAAAAGAAAAGAAAAAGAAAAATTCACTTCTGAAGAAGGAAGAAATTTCGACAATAACCGTTTGTTATGTATTATGTTTTGCTCATCGCTTGACATCCATTTGTATTGTCATATTATATTAATACACAAAAATAATGAATTCAACGTTCATTTAGAATTCGCTCGCTCAGCTCATCCTTGCAGTATCCCTCCCTCTCTTTCTCTCTCACCGAGTGTGTGGCATCTAATCTCAAGATGAGAATCATACGACATTTGTTCGGTTTCCATTGTTTATTGTTGTTGCGGTGTGCGTTTACATAGCCATGGCCACTGTTGTTCTTTCAGCTGATGGTGGCGGTGGTGGTGGTGGTTATGGTGCCTGGATATCGTATTGGTGGTCGAAATGAGAAAACTTTTTCGAAATTAATAAAATTAACTCAATTTTCGGGTAAAAATGATGCGACCGAGCTACGCCAATCAGGTTTCGCTTTCATTTCATCTTATTTAACTTTATCCCAAGCTTTAGATTATATATTCCATCCGATCCGAATACAAACGAGATGACACAACGAAATCTTTTTGTTTTTCTCATTTAAGTGCACGTGGATTATGGGGTGAGTGAATGAGTGAATTGGCCACACGAAAAAAAATACCATACACATTGAAACTCATTGTAAGTTTTTTTCTACTTTGGCTTCTTCATTCGTTGAAACTGCAAACGTACGCCATCTCATTTCGCCACCATATCGCAAATAGTATTTATCAAAATGTGCCCTTTATGGCGTGAGGCGTTGATTAAGTCGCATTTATTTCAGTGGATATAATTTTTTCTGTTTTCTTTTGAGGAAATGCCAAATAATTGTTGTGTGAAAATGCATGCAGATGTGCAGATGTTGTACGCCATTCGCTCTCCCCGTAATAATACGATCCGGTAAATGAGCAACACAATTCTTTGTATGAATTTCGTGAGATGAAAATTAAAATGACTCTTGCACGGAGAAACAAAACGAAAATTTAAGTTTCTTTTATTTCACTATATTGTACAGCTTCAAACGAATGCCATTTGGCTTCAAAGAAAATGCCTCCGAAAATTTCCATTTTCTGCCTCTGTTCTGATTCTATTGACCGTTTGTTGTTGATCTTTTTCGATTCGCTTCTTGCAAAAATGTGTCAACACTCAACAAATGTTGGCAAAATCTCAGTTGGTGCCATTGATTTTGCAATGTTTGTTCCGAAACTTTACATATGCTTGTTGATTTTGTATTGGAAAAATATGTAAAATCAATTGTCAAAAGCCCATTTTCCCATCTTTCACCGAACGAAAGTGTTAAACCATATGGTTGGCATTGCGACACACACACAAACTGCACAACTTCAAAGTGATGGATGTGCATCGATCCACTTTGGTCATTGGTCGCTTGGTTTCACTCTGTAAACTAACAAAATTGTATGTTGTCGACAACACAAAAATAAACCTATACAAATTTATTTATGACTTCTGTTTAAGTTGCCTTGAAGCATTCACCCTTTCGCAATTGCATGTCATTTTCCAAGAAATGTTGTAACCGTTTTACTGTCATACTCATACATAAGAACACAAGCAACAGACAAGAGAAAGTGAAATTTGAAAAGACCAAGAGAAAAAATGGCATAGAACGTAACTAGGAGAGAAACAAAAATATGTCATGTCAATTGATTTTCACTTTGGAATGCATTTCGGTTTTCACATTGCAATGTGTTCGAGCAATATAAACTGATTGTATAAGCATTACGACCTTGAATATAATGTGAGTGATGGCATTTGAAAGATCACAAATATCTGAAGGTGAAATTACATTTTTTCTATTGTGAAGGGTTGCTTTTTTCTGTCGTTTTCAACGAATCTCCATTGTTGCAAATGAATTGCACCTTATGGGCGTTTCTTATTTTACTTTCTTTTATCTATTTTTGGCAGTTAATGTTTGTACTTTCTTCTTTTCACATTTATAAATTGTGAATTTCGTCAAGAACCGTGAATTATTGATATGAAAACAATGCATTTGATTGCGTGGCTTTCGAACCGAATTCACGGTTAAGATGCGTTTTTAATAAAAACGATGAATTTCGCATAAAACATATTTTCCTTGTCATAAAAACACATTTCTTTTCATTTGAAAGGCATTTCTTTTATTATTATTTTTTGAAAAGCAAAAAGCCGTTTTTGCCTTTTGTTTCCATCAAAAAAAGGTGGTAACATGATTTGAGCAGCCATATGCGAGTACTGATGTATTCCGATGGCTGTTGCAACGTATTTTCAATGGAAACTTGTTTTTATTTTTCGGTTTTGATCTGCCATATTTGTATTTAAATTTCCATTATGGCTGTACGTATTTACTACGCATATCACACGTATACGCTGCTGCATACGACCGATGCCGAGATGTGTGTGTATAGACTGATTTAAAATAAGCATGGGGAGAGAGAGAGTGAAAGAATGCATGCGTTCGTGTGCTATGTATGGATGGGAACAAACCGATGACTTCGGTGAAGAGCGAAAATGAAAATATGCTTGTTATGGAATTATACTTAAAATAAAACTGTTATTTAAATTTACATAAAAGAATCTCTTTTAAAAGAATTAAATCTTCGAAATAATTTATTAAATTCTCTCGGTGAATTCGAAGAATTGAAATGTACGCTTCGTTTTGAATATCCACTAGGCTTAAATAATCGCAATCTTTTGTGGAATAAATGAAATGAGCCGTATATAATAGCATTGAGCTCTTTTGCATCGTCCGTGCATTGATGAATATTCAGGTAGAATTTTTTTGCATGTCACCTGTGTAAATTATCGTTTTATCTCTGTAAAAAATGTTCCACCATTCAAATGAGACTTTTTTTTAAATTGAAGTAATCTTAATGTAAACCATTTAAGATTTTACGATTTAATAGCTTTTGTCGCATGTATGCGTTGAACGCGCTGCGCTCACTCATCGTGCATACGATAAAAAAAGGGAAATGGAAAAGGGTTGGCAGAGCACCGCAAAAATCGTCTCGAAAAATATGTGCAATGTTGCATTTACGCTTGATTGTAAAAGTAATGGTAATTTAATGGCAACAGAATCCAATCGTGCGCTTATAGGCTGTGGCACATGGGGCTACACTCTTGGCTGGATTGCGTGACACAAATGGTGACTCTTACCCAAAATGCGTTAAGTGCGTTTCATATATGTATATTTATATGTGATTTCATGCAGTGTAAAACGCCACGATTTTTCAATATATAATAATCACCAAATTGTGTATATATCCAACGATACATTCACCTTTCTCTCATCTTATCGCTGCTAAACTCCGGCAACACAGAGTACACTATTGGAAACTTGTTTTTTGTTTGATTCTCTGCTTGTCACCGCCCGTCATCTTTCTCTCACCCGTTCTCTCTCTCTCGTCTTTTCTCGTCCAAAAACTTATTTTGTTGATGCGCGCCGCGCATTCTTATTCATCTTCCACATCGAAAATTCCAAAGCAAAATAACATTTTCCTGATTACCATGGCGCGAACTAAAAGCAAACAATGAACAAAATGCGTTACGTTATTTCAAAATAAAATAACAACAACAAAACGATCAGCAGCTTTTCATTTTCTATACGGTTAGTTTGGCGCGAATTTTGCTATATATCTTTTTTTCTTTGCCGTTCGTCTCGTCTCTACTCTTCTCACTCGATTTTGCTTATTTCTATGGCATTATCGAATTCGATGAGGACTTTGTTGTTGCTTTTGTTATGTTGATTGCTGCTACGTGAGATGCTTTGAAAATTCATTCAAACTTCGAATGCTACCCGTCACACCAACGACCAAATTCATTTCATATTTTTCATTCTGGGTGTCTCGATTCTTCTTACACTTCTTTTTGTTGTTGTTTCTTTTAATAAATATGCACAACAATATCGCCGAAAGCGAGCAATTTAAATGCACACAGCGGCTTTTGTGCCGCGCTGTAATTGAGATTCTAAATGAGAAATAAAATGTGCTGTGAAACAAAACGAGAAAAATTATCGGCCTCAACGAACAAATATTATGTCAAATTGAAGAATGTTTAAAAAAAAAACGTCCATTTTGAACGAACGAAAGTGAGAATTCGATTAAAATTGAAAGGGAGAAGAAAAGATAAATGCGCGCCAAAATCCATTTTCGATGTGAACGAAATTAAACTTTAATCAGTGACGGATAATGTGTTACAATTTAAAAAAAACGCGGTAATGTGATTGGAATCATGAATGACTAACGATGAAATGGCCGAATAAATTCAGGTTGTTTTATAATTAGATGCTAATTGGTGTGAAAATGACTGCTTTATAAGCAATAGAAAAAAATGTTATAGTCAATAGACACGACGTTAAAAAAATAATTCTTATCCATCAATTTAAACAACTACACACTTTATTACTTTTATGTTTTATTTCTTGTCTCATCGCATTTTTAGTATTATTTGTATGGCCGTTTTATTTCTGCCACACATAATTTTATAATCATCATCGTTACGACGGGAGAGAGGGAGAGAGGGAGAGAAGAAAGAAACAAAATTAATAATGAAATAATCTACGGTCGATGATCGTCGGGGAACGTTGTGTGTGTATGTCAAAGCAAGCAATTTCATAAGATTAAACGCATTAATGTGCAAACATTTATAAACTCGAAAAACGCCTTTTTTCATATTTGTTTCTATACTATGATGATCAACAAAATAAAAAACTACAATAAATAATAAAAGCAGCAAAAAAAGAGAATAAGACAAGACAAATTTGCCCCGACAGATTCTATCGCCGAAAAAATCTAAACTCTTCCTTGCCCGACCGTTAAAATTCTGGTTACTACAAGGCATTATTGTAATCAAACACTTTAATTGCAATGAATTATTATTTCGTTGTTGTATTTTTTTCACTCGTTGTTGCTGTTCATTTAAAATGTGCTGTGTCTCGCATTCGGGGCATACATTTATTATTTGTTGTGGTAATAAATGTTCATTTATTGACTATAAAATTAAAGTGTCTGTCGTTTGGTATGGTTTTTTTGTGTGTGAATATAGAAGTGTGTGAGTCGTGTCTCTATCGGGCGATTATTCGGACCGACGTAAGTGACGGTGAATCATGGTTACGGTTTGTTTTTTTTCGGAATCTATATCAAATCCGTATGTTTTTTTCTTTCTCGCTTGATGACGGTTATATTGTCATTTGTGTATCTCTATCGCATTTTTTGTGTGCTTCAATTCCGTTCGACGATTTGAAAAGCGCGCCGTGTCGACCACGCATTGCAATGAAGTGTACTGTTTGATGTGCTTGCGTTCACTTTTCCTCATACATCCCTCGATGGAGATGTACTTTTTGGCTGTGCTTCGGTGTATGTGTGCGTATGTGCATGTGCTTTGCAACCCTTACCGACTGCAGTTCGAAAACAATAGCTGCGAATTGGCATTGTTTACCAAAAACTTCAGCAGGTTGATCATAGATGGCGTTGTTGGACGATGCTAGTCAAAGAGAAGTAATATTTCTTCTATTTCATACATCTTCAAACGATGATCTTATACCATTTAATAAAAATCAAGGAATTTTCTCTTATTTTCGAATGGGAGCAACGAGAAAAAAGACGAACGACCGGAATTTAGTTTATTTTTTTTTTCTAAATAGCGAAACCATTTGTGGCTGTTTTTTATTACAAAATCCAAGTTGAAAACGAACGCTTTACTTAATAGCAATTGAATGCAAAGCAAACTTGAATGAAAAAAGAAGAAAAAAATGCGCTGAAATCAATTTCATTGTATGGTTATGCACACTTTTTATTGCCCGCTTGATTAACAATAAATCTTCCTAATGATTCCATCCATAAAATTTACTCATTTTTAAGTTATTTGATGTCTGTATTGCATGTGGAAAAAAATATGAATGAAAATTGACGAGAGATTGAGAGAGAGAGAGAGAGAGAGAGAGAGAGAGAGAGAGAGAGAACAACGAGCCTGATGGAGAGGAAAAACACGAACAGTTCAAGTGTCAGTAGTTTGGTATGGCTTTAATAACACACAAATAAACATTGTGTTTCATCGCATACATTGTATTACAGTAAATAGTCAATAATTTTAATTTCAAGCCATTTGGTCGTGCACATTTCTAATCAAATTAAAAGAAACGAAAATTGAACGTGATGTTTTTGGTTATTGTTGCATTTTTTTTCATCCATTTCTTTGTTGTTCATTTTCACTGGGATGGTTTTTCAACTAGGCGAACATATAAAGGAAACTGGGGCGTGTTGAGATAGTGGGATTTTTCGCATGCATTCCACTTCGATGGTCGCATGGATGGATCGTCATTGTCGTCGATGTGTAATTAGCAAAAAAAAAAAAATCGTTTCGTGGGCATTGAATACACGAGCGGTGTGCGCATTTCTACGTTGCTCCGTCATTGTTATATTTCCAGTGCTAGAAATTTATATAGTATGTATATTTTTGGCTCTTTGGTTTGGACGTGTCTTTTTCTGGTTTTACGATGTGCACATTTACATCCCGAAAGTGTGTGCAAAAGAGTACACATTCTCTATCTTTCTTTCGTGTGTTTTTTTTTTTCTTCAAAAACACATTTTGGGAAAAAGAATGAAACAGAAAAACGAGGAAAAAAAAAGAATTCCAATACGCGACCATAAGAGCCATACCATACACGCGATCCTATTAAAACAGATTCGTTGGGTCATAAAATTTTTTATAGCATTTTAATGGAGTTCTTTTATTCGTGTTTTGTCTGTTCGGTATTTTCTGAAGGAGTAAAGAGAAAAGAAAAAAAATTATTTTCGGTTTCTATATCTATACCATCTCATTTTGTTTAGCGCGAGCGTTTTGCCTCTTTTATTTTATTCCAGTCGTGCATAGTCTTAAGAATTTTCTCGTTGGTTCGTATATGCTTCTTCGTTTTCTTTGTTGCTCTGATAAACGCTCCTGCATTCTATACGGCCAAGGCATTTTAAATCGAGGAATTTCAGATGTCACGGTGTTCTTTTTATTCTATTTTGTAAAATGTAGTTTGGATCTATTCTCATCATTTCGCTTGCCTGATAAAAAGATGTGTATACTCTCTCATGGTATACAAAATGGTTCCATTCTATTAGGTGCGTGTGAATAAAAGCGCCCAAAACTGAAGGCAAACGTACAATTTCACTGAGAGAGAGAAAAATAAATTTTACGATTGTTTTCTTTTGTTTGATATATTCAGAACGAGCAATAGTGGAAGAAAGGAGATCGAATGACAGCTTGTTTGTTGGCGCGCGCGATACAAAACAACGCCCTGAATCAAAAATACGTTTCTGAGCTTCTCAGCCAACACAAAATGCTCTTACCAATGAATGGTTTCGTTTTTCCATTTATGATCTCTTCGTGGCATATTTAATGCGTCTCTAAATATTTTTCGATTTTCCAAACGAAAACGTCCTGAATATTTTCCAACAAATGGCAACGACTCTAAGCTCCAGTTTTTTTTCTCTTCGTCACATTATTGAATCGCTATCATTCGCCTTCCATTCTTTTGTACACGAAACGGGAAAATATTTCACATTTTTTTGCATTTTATTCTCGCTCTTTGTGCGCTATATGACACGCTTACGCTGCATTTATTTTATTACACCCAAAATGTGATACGATTTTCTATCAGCATCCAGCCACCACACACACACACACACACACACTCATCTCGAAAAATTCAACGACCGAAATATATAAACTCCAACATGCATGATGATAATATTATTATTACGAAAAAAATAAGAATTTACATTTCTCTGTCGCTCATTGGCATGTTTATTTATATACATATATTTTTTTTGTGTATTGACCTTCAATGCTTTTTTCAAACATTGAATCCCACATTGAAAAGAATAAAATATAAATTTAATATCAGTTTGTATTCGATGAAAGGTAGAAAAAAATTACTCTTTTATTCCATCGAGAAGAGTGAAAAAAACAACCACCACGAATTGAAAATGAAGTCGGTTTCATGTAATCCATTTTGATTTGATGTGGTTTCGTATTTTATCGCTTCATCATTTTCATGTAATTTTCGTCGGTATTCGAAAGAGTTTAGCATAGGTTTCGATATGTATTCTGATTTTTTCATTGAATTTTGCATGCAAACACACCCTTTTTCCGATTGATTTCGGTGACTTTTCAAACTATCAAAATTGTAATTCCCTGCACACGAATGATTTGTGCGTAACGACATAATAAAATATGCGATTATTAACAATGTTATCTGTCTTTTTTCTTTTCAGGTAATTTTTGCTCTTTAAATCAATGTATTTGAATGAAGTACTACTGATGTGTATGTGTAGTTGCTGTAAGTGAACCCAAATGAAATAGAATTTACGGTGTCGAACGCATAATTGATGCAAACAAAACAACAAAAATATGCCCGTTGAAAGTGAATTTGTCAGTGGTGTAATTTGTGTGAAGTGTATGGTGAAAAATGATTCAAATACCAAAAGTTACAGAATGAAATGGAAAAAAAGATGGAAAAGAAAGAAGAAGAAGAAGATGTGATTGTGTTTAAAGGTGAATTTTACAATATGGTTAAAATGTGTGCTCGTTTGGTTGAAGAAGCCGTAGAAAACTCAAACCGAAAAAAGACACCCAAATGGAATAATATGGATATGCAACGAATCGAAGCTCTTGGATAATGAAAATTTCTTTTAAAATGCCGATGACGCCATTTGAACTACAGGTAAGTGTCTCGATGGTTGTGCCATTCTTATTTTCCTCATTCAATCACTTTGTCTCATGTAAACAACATCAAAACAAGCCATAAAATGTATTGATGTGGATCGAAGCGTTGAAAATGATGACAACCATTTCAATGAGCGAAAGAGAAAGGAAAAAACATTTTTCTCGGTGTGTACATAAATATCAAAAGTATGTTTTGTCGATAAAAATTACAACCATTAGTGGTAATTTGATGTCAAAGTCTTTTTTCAATAACACAATGATCTGATTTGAAGGATCTCTCGACAATTGAATTTATCGCCCGTGTTTGTGTGTTTCGTGATTGATTTCGTACAATATTTTTTTGTTTCGTTCCTTTGTTCTTTTTGTTTGTAAGAAGCCTCCTTTGGCTATAAATTTTTCCCACCGCACACAAACACTCACACACACCGTATGAAACAATGTTGCAAAACAGCGAAAGAGTTTTTGCACTTTCTTTCTCATTGTAGTTGTTGTCGTCGTCTTCGACGAATTACCCGAAAATGAAATGTGCTGCATCAAATTGCAATCAACGTTTTGATGTGTGAACAGCATACGCAAGCGTTGCTGAAAAAGTGTCAGTATGGTTGGTTTTTCGTTTCTGGTCTTCTGGTTGGGACATTAATACACAACAGAGAACGAAGAATCGGGTTAAAGACATTGGTTTTTATGGTTGTAATTCGGGTTGAAATAATAGGGAACTTCTGGATGTAATTTCGTCGTTGTTATGCAATAGCTTAAGCATCAATCAAAGAAATCTTGATAATAACGAACAAAACTTGCCAAATGCATAATATAAGTCATAAGTTTAGTGTATAAGAGGGAAATGGCGAACGAAAAGTTTTTTTTTTATTATTTCATGTAGGTCAAAACATTGTTAGAGCCAAACCATAAACAAATCACTCATCACATTCTCAAACAAGAAAATTAAAACGAATTTTTTTTAAGATGCATATAAAAAATTCACACACACTATCTCTTTTTCGCACTCTGTCAAAGCAGAAAAGTCAAAATCCGTTGAAGTCTCTTTATCTGCTGACAGAAGGTTTACGAAAACTTTGATCTATTTTAAAGAATTTAACGAAGAAGTTTTTGGACTCATGTCACTCTGTGATGAGTCTATATTCTGCTCTACATCTATCTATTTCTCTCGGTAAAAGTATCTTGAATGGAATGAGGAAAGTTAGCCAAATGTGAAAATTGCCTTTTCCCTGAATAATAATAAAAGCAGATTTTATATTCGTGAAAGCAATAATTGTTCCGCGGATGGGCAAATGTATTGTTATTGTACCGTTTAGTTTTGTTTTTTGGTTTACTATTGCTACTTCATTGTTATAGCAAAAGCACATAAAAAGTAGGGAGTGAGATAAAAATTAAACAACAGGATCATTTCAACCAATTGTACAACGAATCAAAAGCCAGCAAATGGTAAGAAAAAAAAAACAATATGTTGGACAAAGTTAGATATGAATGTGCGTGCGATCACTAACAAGATTACTGGATACGCGTAACATCTGTCGCGATTTAAAATGAATTTTGAATGATAGAAAAAGGAAGATGATATTTAAATTCTATCGAAGAGGGAAAATGGCCTGTTTGAAGGGTTTTTTTATGTTCATGTTAAAAAAGTCATTGTTCATTCCACAACGACATTCAAACAAGGCGAAACAAAATCTCTTTGTAAATAGCATTAAGTTAATAACATATACGCACACACATAGGATATTGCAGAATCTAAAAAAGATGAAGAGAAATCGATTACAACAAATGTGCACATCTAACAATTGCGCAATAACAATTTCCATTTAATTGAAAAATGATGCAGTAAAAAGCGTCAGGTATGAAGATCCCGAAAATAAACAGGGCTTTAAGAATGTGTAATGGCATCCGTTTGCACCTAACAAAAAAATCCGAAAATGCGAAACATCACGACAACGATGGTTCCGTCGTCAAATGAGATTCAATGTCTAGAATTTTAAGCGAGCGCATTACATTCATCTCTATGGTGTGGCAAGTGTGGCTGTTTGTGGAAAAGTAGAAGAAGAAGGAGATAAAGAGAAGAGAAAAAAGAACGAAGAACGGAAAATGCAAATAAAATGAAATTTTACCACATCTCCCATTCTGTGTGTATGTATATTTCTATTTTATTCACGGTTTGGGGTATAATCCAATCCCCCATACAAATTAAATCTTATATTCCTGTCTGTGTGTATACTTTAAGTTTGTACAAATATTAAGTGTATATAAATGTATTTGTCGATCGAAATGGAAAGAGAAATAGCACAGCTACAATCGCGCAAAACTGTGTGTATATGGTGACGACGAGCGAAGTAAGTGTGCGAGTGTGCACTAGTATGTTCATCACCTTTCCGTCGCATTCACTTCGACGATATGCTATATGATATTTCGGTTGCCGTAGCCTGTGAAATAAATATATCGTCAGCTATATTGCTGCTATTCGACGATTTTGTGTGTTTTATGTGCTTTGCCGATTTCCATGTACATGTGTTCGTGGCACAAATGTATGAGCAAGAGCGAACCAGCAACACTCATTGTCGTTGTCTTTGTTGTTATTGCAAAAAAAGAAAAAAAAAATTAACAAAAGGTTGAACATCGCGCGCGCGTTCCATGCGTCTCGCCGTGATGTGTGTACTCCCGACTGATACAACAGTATTTTCTTTGCAACATGTACACACGCACACACATTCACGATACAATGAACCATGCAGTGAATATCAATTTTGATTGGCATTAAAAATAACTCTTGGTGCAAGGAAAATGTTGTCTGCGCGCCGTTCTTTATTACAATGCCTGCTTTTTCCATTGTACTCTGTGCCGTCGTTCCTGTGTTTGTATATATTTGCAAAAAAAAATTCGCTCTCCACCGTATTTCTTTCTCATTCGCACTTTTGCAGAGAATCATAATTACGCTTTTCCTTCTAAAAGCAACGCATTCCAATGCGTCAAACACGACCAAATATATGTCTTACTTCCATTCTGCTTGGAACACACTGACCAAAAACCAAATACACAAACGAGGCAAACAAAGAGGAAAAAAACCGTCGTATTCTTCATACGTTCTGACTTGATTCAAAATATATGTGTTTACGTTACACACACACACACACACATGCATAGACTCTTACAAAGTGCGGAGTGAAAAGAAAAGCAAGAATTAGTTCGAAAGAAAACTTCAAATTCTATTTTGAATGCTCGTGGTTGGAATGAGATAACACCAATGTAAATGCAACAAAAATAAAACACATACACAACATGATACCGTGCATTGCACAGTGAGAGCAAGGCTTTTGTCTGTTTTTGTGACAAGAATGATATAAACACAACATAAACTTTTCTGCACTCATCACAATCAAAATGATTCTCGTTCCTTCGTGTTCTCCCTCTCTCTCTCTCTATCCCATTCGCATTCTGACGTATCACTGGTGATGCGCGGAGAATACAACTTTAAGAAATAGACGTCCTTCTTCGTTTAGCCCGTCTCGTGATTATATCGTTGTTTCGTTCTCGATGTATTTGTACGTGTCACAACATATTGCCTCTTTCGCACTTATTCAATCCCACGAACAGCGAACGTGTGTATTTTTTCGTCTCATTCTATCTCAGTCGGGGCCACGACAACGGCGACGACGACGACATGTCATGTATTAATGTATATACGGTTAGATTGGATGAGTGAGTGGCAACAACAACGAGGAAAAATACACATTGAGAGAATGAGAGAGTGAAAAAGAGAGATTATGCGCGCCCATACAATAAACGCGCACGCATGTATTCGATTCTCGAAAATTGATGGGCAAAGCTTTTGTATTGGGTCATAAACGAACTACTTCTCATAACGCAAACAGCTTCAGTCTAAAACGATCGAAACAATCGGAATATTATTACGTTAGCGTTACACAGCGAAAGAGAGAAGAAAAACCCCGAAACAAAACGTCGTATACTCCGAACACGGAATACACACGGTGGAACACTGGCGCGCACAGAACGGGAAAAAAACGGCGAAGGAAAATAAAATAATAATATAATTTTTTATTATCTTCTCTCCATTTGAACTATATACACACAATACTACACCGTATCATCGTCGTGTGTCTCAATATCAGCAGCAACAGCAGCAGCAGTAGCAAACAATAAAAAATATTGTGCATTTTCGGAACAATTTGAATATTTGACATTTTTTCGCGGCGTTTAAGAACCGAACATAAATAAAAAAAAAATAACACAAAACGAAACATTCTGATTGAGATAAAGATATTGTGTGACAGTTTAAAGAAAAAAGGACACAACAAAGTAAATATTAATTATCAATATACTATATAATTTTTTGTTTAGTAAAAAAATCTCTAGTCTAATTTTCTCTATATCCAAACAAAAACAAAATCTCTGTCCCCTTTAAGTTGATGTTGACTATTTTTTTATTGTTGATTTATTACTGTGCCAGTGTTTTTAGATTTATTGGTTCTTTTTTTTATATATCAAACAAATTATAGTGTGCTTTCATTTTATGGATCGTTGTTGTATCAACACTTATTCCATTTTCAGTTAGTATTCGTTTTTCATTCCTATTAGATGTAGATTTTTTTCTCCAATAAATATGCTTTACTATTCTACGCCGATGCGATAAAAATGATTTGAAGAGCAATGTACAGACAAGCAAAATACATTTTTTTTGTAACATTAAACACTTAAATTGATTAAAATTGAACATCCTTTTTTGAAACAACAAAAAATGCAATCAAAATGACAAAAAAAAATCAGATAGATCGTTATGTGTGAATAATGCGCGTTGGCTTTGAAAATCGAGTCGATGATGTGTGTGTGTGTGCATTTTGTTCGTTTCGAGAATAAAACCGTGGAATTTAAGTGCTCGTTTTTGCGTGGTTGTGTTTTTTTTTAAATCCGTTGTTGCTAATGTTCTAACTAGATTCCATTTCATCAAAGTCAATTTGTCACCGAAATGTGACAGTTACAAACCAAATTCGATTCTAATCCGTTTCTATTTTGAGCAAAAAGTGAGTTTCGAATTCGCATCCGTATGTTGTTTGTCGAACGAATATTTATCGAGAAAAAAATAAATAATGTAATCATGAATGTTCGCAGGCTCAATTTCGCAAAGTTAACGATACTAAATATGAAAGAACGAGAGACCACGTGCTTAAGCATAAATGCAAATTTGAAATAAGAGTGCGAAAACAAAAAAAAATTAACTTAACGTGCGCAAACCATAAAATAAACAAATTGTATTTTATTGTTAATTGCATTTGCCATGGCAAAATCAGCGCAAACGGATTTGTATGTTTCTTTTTCACACGTTCTCTCTCTCTCGGGTAGTATGTCTTGTAAACGACAATAATATAATGAATTGTCGGCCCGTTAATCCTTCGGTCACATTGGACCATTATGAAAACGAATAAACAAACACTAAATTGTTAAAATATTATTATACGCGCTCTCAAAACCGTCTAACGCACAACCATCACGTTCAACATTTGTTTTTTTTTTCTCAACCGAAGAAGCAAAAAATTTGATCATTACAAAGTCAGTCAAGCGAGTGAGAATGAGAAAGAAAGAGTGCGCCCGTGAAACATCGCTTTAGCATATAGCTCGCACTCACTGAAAGGCACTGTGAACTTTTTGAAACGTATACCCAGACAGAAGAAATCTGTCAACGACCGGGAAATCGTTATTTCATTGAAATATGTGTATGCTGCAATTTGAATCGATTTTGTGTTTTTTTTTTTTAACCGAAAGAGTCCAAAATATCCCAAACAAAGAAATGGCACGTATCATTTTTCAGACAATATACTTTCTTGTGTTGATTTTCAATTCATTGATTTGTTACATGAAATCAAGATGTAATGTAATTTGCCAATGAGCTTTTTGCTCCCAAACAAACCCAAACAAATAACAACAAACCAAATATCTTTGGGTGAGATGAAATGAAGAAGAAAACACATTTTTTAGATAGAATTATTTCATAAAAAAATCTAATAAGAATGAGTATTTAGACGTTTTTGACGGATGCGTTGTCTTAATGCATGAACACATATGTTGTATCGCAATGCACCACGACTATATTTCGATTCTGATGTTCTCTATATTGAAAGAGGCATCAAAGCCTCTTGTGTGTATCGATAGTCTTATTTTTATTTCGATTCCAATGAGCATGTAGTCACACATCTCTTGATGTTCTTCTTGTGTGCACCATATATGCATGAGTATCGCGTACACATATACAATCACCGTTAAACATGTTCAAGCATATACACGCAGCTACACATCCACGCCATATAGCCAAAAACCAATACCAATAAAAAGAAAGCAGCACGTATAAGCATGCGAATACGAGCCACTACAATCCATTTCAAAATCGAAAAATGTACGGCTAACAAATGCGCGGCGCGCGCTTACATTTCCATAGACACAGCCACACAGCAGTGTTTGAGCAGCGATGGATATTGTAAGCGAACGAAAGAGCGCGACAGCTATACTATTCGATCGCAACACACATAGTCGTCTATATATGGCAACGAAAATACCATTTGATTTGAAAACATTATGCGTACGAAATACATACACATAGCGCTATCATCAGCCGAAGCGTTAACAACACAAAACGACCTATCATAAAAATACACTATCACAATAACAGCATTTATAGCAGGCACCTTTAACAGGCAACGACTGTTAACACACAACCAGCAACGCGCACCCAGTTACTCAATATAACAAAATAAAAACGAATCAACTCTATATAACTTCAACTCCATTTCGAAAAATGTCTTCAAAGCAATTTAAACCATTTAATTGTGTTCTATCTCCGACGTGAAATGGATTTTTTTTGTGCGATGATTTGAGAACAAACAAACATAATAAGAAAGTGTCTAAACAAGAAAAATATCAAGAAGCGACAAGAAATACGATCGAAAACAAAAGCGGTCCAGCGGTATGACATAAAAAATCGGGAAAAAACTTGAGAAAATTCGACGAGAAAACTTGATTTTTTTTCTCTATCGTTTTTTTTGTTGTGTTTGTGTATTCAAAGTAATCGAAGCAAATGAAATAATTTTGTATTTTTTGTTTGAAATTCATTTGGTTTTTGTTGAGCAGAAAGAATCGAAAAATTCTCATTTGAAATTCTCCGCAAACATACACGTTTCATCTTTGCGCAAACATTTCGGATGCTTTCTGCATTTTTGTAGTGTTGATTTTAATTGAAAAAAAAAATAATTCAAATTATTGCGTGACATAATTTTATGATTTTTGTTTTGTTTTTTTTTATTATTTGCTCGTGGTGTGACGACGTTTAATATTCATTTTTATTCATTCTTTTTTTTCTCTCTCGATACAGTGCAAAATATATAATCAGTCAGACAGGCTGTTTAGCGCCAGCGATTATACTATATAAACGATAAATTGCAAATTTAAGGCAATAGCAATAAGTGCATAAGTGCATGTGCGACGTTACAAGTACAAAAAAGACAGTTTATAAAATTTAATTGAGGCTATATCGAATATTGGGCCGAACTTTTGAAAGAGAAGGAGAAAAAAAATCGAACAGGAAAAACGCCAGAAACAAAAAGAAGTGGTGTGTCAATGAACTACACCGCAAGTGTTTTTAAGTGAACGTCAAAGAGAAAGGAGTTTCATTTTTATTTATAAAAAAGAACTTCACTCACATAATTTTTGCTTTTATTTTAAATAATTTTATAATCAACGTTGTCGACTTAAAAACCAAAGAGAACCAACTGACAGTGGGCCATTTTTTGATTTGAGCTCAAGTCAGTCAAAGCGATTTTAAAGTAAAATCTTGGTGATGCCCAGTGATTAAACAGGCAAAAAGTGTAAAATAAAGTGCTTCGAATATTTATTGAAATTGCCAGTTTCCGGTAGCAATTGAGAGTCATTACGACTAGATATATATAGAGAGCGAGCGATATTCAATGGCGCTTCACCGACGGCATTGAAACTCCGAACGGTGACCATTCTGTTCATTCAATACAATACTGAATGCTTTGTTGAATAAGCAATGTCAAAGTCCTTTTTGGATAGTATGCTACCAAGTTATTCACAATTTCAGCCATTCACAAGTTCTCAATTGAATTCAGTCGCATCATTGCTACATTTGAACAATAATAATAACATTTACACGAACTCAATTCATCATACACACAATAACGGCATAAATTTATCATTTGCCACCGCAACATCGGCAAATTCGGAAGACGGAACCACGGTAACACAATCAACGACAACAACGGCAAATAAAATGTATCCATATGTTTCAAATCATCCATCGTCTCATACCAGTTTGTCAGGTATGCCAGGCTTTTCTGGTTTAGAGGATAAACCGTGTAGGTAAGTGAAGCAAAATCGATTTTCGGACACCGAAAAAAAAAAAATTATTATTATGAAAATCTGACTTTACATTGCACTTTCAATCATATATATCGAGAGTAAATAGAATCGAAAAAATACACACGAAAAGAAAAATATACACCACATTTTTGTCGCATCGTCCTATAATGTAAAAGCGATCATTGTTTGCTTGTCATCGTTGAATAGAATGTTTTTATTTACATTTTCATTTTCCATGCCGAAAGATTCGTTGAAAAGTAGCGTTAATTCATGTACATTTTCTCACGTTTAATGACACGCAAAATTATCTTCCCTTTTTATACATATTTTTTTTTGTACTTACCGTCAAGCTTATTGTGTATCAAAATGTAACATTGTATTTAACAAATCCAATTCAAGTGTCTCATTCTAGCGCTCTTTCATCAGTTTTCAATCTTTATCTGTTACTCTCTATATTTCTGCGTCTCTTTATTCTATTTGTTTATTTTATTTATCGCCCTACATGTAATAACAACCACACTCATATACACGATCGACTCTTTCGAACCCAAAACATCTCATTCCATTGTGTGTTTTACATGAAATATAATAGCTATTGTTTAAACAAGTTCAAATGGTTACTTAGATGGTTGATCATTTGTTTGAAGCAATCGGGCTGAGTTAATATTGTTTGTTTATTGAGAACGAAAAAAAAACATGATACTTTGGCGCTAGAATTCCGGATTTTTCTTGTAAACCAAACCGATCGGATGCCATAACCGATGAAATGCTCTAACTCTTTCAAAAATTCGAATGTTGAATTCGGAAAATGGACGAAAAGAAATGGAGAGAAACCGAAAAAAATGGGGTTTCGGTGCAACCCTCTTTTGAAATGCCGCATACAGATCATGAATCACACTTGCATTCCATGTAAAATGGGCTGCTTAGTTATGATGATCGACACTGCATTTTTATTTCTTTCCTCATTAAAAGAGACTGGTTTTAATGCGACTTTCATGTCAATTCCATTACAATCGTGCATGCACGCAACTGATATGATATGATCATCATTGTAACCGTTTTATTATATTAAACAACAATGTTACCGATTTTATCGTGTGAATTTAACTTGTTTTTATTTTGTGATGTTTTTCTTTAGTGATAATTTGTGCATTTATATGATGCGCACATTTTCCTCATTTCATCGATCGTATTAATGCGTAAAAATTGTGATTTCTATCTGAATTGACCTGCAAATCATTTGCGCTGAACATTTCACTCAAACTGTCGATGGCCTTTTTCGATTTGTATTTTTTTTTTTATTAAATGAAATAATTGTTGCCCATTTTCACTATAAAAAATACACATTTTTCAATGCACACACGCACACTATAAGATACATGCCATCCATATGTGAACTTTTCCCGTCGGCAAATGCACCACACTCAAATCAATGCACATCGTTCAAATATTCAACGAGACACAAGAGATCGCATATGGAAAAATTAGCCGGCGGCAAAACCAAAACTGCATTTAGGCGTTTCAATTGACGACCTATTGACGGAAGTTTATCGCATATTTGCTCGATGTTATTTTCTTTTATTTTATTTATTTCTTAATAAACGTTTGAAAATATCGGCTGCTGCTTTCGGATTGGAAATTGACAAGACCAGACAATTTTTATTTGGCCATTACGAAACGAATTATTGATATTAACTCGAACATTTTATTCGCATTTTATTTTAATTTATGTGCTTATCTATTTGCTTTAATGATTTGCATTTTAGTTTGTTACTATTTCATTGGTGTGTTATTATTTTCTTTTCTTTTCTCTCTATATCTCTGTCTAACATTTGTGAATGGAATTTTTAAACGAACCATTTCAATGAAAAAAAAAACACATTTTCTTCATTTTTTCGTTTCACATTTTTTTGTTTTCTTCGTTTCGCTCTCGAACATTTTTTCGGGATTTTTTTTACAGATATACAGACACCGTCATGAATTATCAATCAATGGCCCCCAGTGCATCAAGCTTTGCACAATTTTACCACCAAGCAGCTGTTTCAGCCGCTTCCGCTGGCGTTGTCGGCGGCGTTGGCGATTCACTAGGTAAGTTCATTTCCTATTTTATAATATTACATTTCTTTTTATGATTTAAGAGATTTATTTTATAGTGGGCATTTAAATTGAATTTATTTATGGTTAAAAAAAAAGATGAATAATATTTTAATTGTCAATCTTGTGTGTGTGGGTTATTTTTCGCAGGAAATTGCACTCAACCATCGTCGGGCGTTGCTTCAACAGCTGGAAGTACACCAGCTCTATCCGACCTACCACGATACCCATGGATGGCGTTAACAGGTGGTAATTATACGGTTTTACTGCTTTTTTGCTTCTTAATTTTTATGTTTCATTTTTTTGAAGAAATTTTCTTTTTAAAAATTCTCTATCATTTTCAATTGTTGATTGATTCTTACAATTCTGTTGCTATTCGCGATGTTGTCTGTTGTAAAATTTCCATTATTTTTTTTTGTTTCTAATATTTTCCAAACGATTTCTTGTTTTGCAAGAAACGGTATGATTGTTTGTTGTAGTTTACCTCTGAAAATAACGTTATTCTATTTGAATGCATGTTTTCAATTGAATTTCGAATTGTTTTTCGTTGATGTTGATGTTATTACAAACATTTTCTGTTCGCAAAAAATGACTTTTATGGTTTGAATGCGAGGAAATAACATTTTCCTCAAATTGAATGTAGTTTCGTGGAAAAAAAGGTTCAACTCTTAACCATTCCCAGCTAGTACAGCAATTCAATAAAAGCCACCGATATTTGTATTTTTTACCGCTGGAATTTCAAAAATTGTCTATTCAAAAAAAATGGTTTGAATTTCATCATCGAAGTCTATTTCATCTTCGGTGGCTTACTGAAAATAAAACGGAAATAGTCAAGCAATTATCAAGCAAAGATCTAAATATGGCGAATTAACGTCTTTAATGTATTCTTATTCGATTTGGATAAAGAAAATGAACCTCACGGCAAACCTAATCTATTTATGAAGCAAAACGAACAGTTTAACTTTGGAAGGCAAGAGATGAAGGTAGAAAAAAGAGTGCGAGAGAGAGAAATAAAGAGAGTAAAAGCCATAGCGAAGATTTTAATCTGTATAAAAGCCCCTGATCAAATTTACCGTACACTTAATCCAACAATTTCGATTCTTCGTTGATGCGTCTTTTCTTTTGTCATTGTTCATTGGAAATGGCTGTCTATAAGCCAAGTAAAGTACATCGAAGAAAAAGGCAGTGACATTATCATTGTGTTATTTCGATGTGACTTTCTTTCATCGTGTGTAAAAAGGAATCGACAAAGAAGAAGAGTATATTCTTGCGTTTGTGTTTTGTTGTCATTGTCATTTAATGTCTAATGTTCGTCTAAAGCGCACGGTCTCCGTGTGACAGCAGCAAAAGTTTTCATGTCATCTTGTCTCATGCGCGTTTGTTCTGTCTAAATTCCATTCTATTGTGATGATGCACGTATACAGTACGTATACAGAAAGAGAATGAGTGGCTAAACACCCAGTTGTACGGCGGCCATAAAAGTTAGTTGACATTTTGGTTGTCGTGAGCTCGATTTGTTTGTGCGCTTGTGTGCGTGTGTATGACTGTAAGTGAGTGAATGTGTGCGCGCGGTACATTTTTTTTTGTATAAAACCATTCAAATGAGGCAATATAGATTTATTTTATTATTATCGCGCCGGTAAATTTACTGTAGTGTCAATCTTATTTCATTTTTTGTTGTTATTCGTTGGTTTGTTTGCCTTTCTCGTTTCTCTCTCTCTCTCTATCTCTCTAATATTTTTTTTGACTCAGGGGGTATTGGCTATTTCACATAGTGTAAATATTTTGACTTGGTTTCCTCATTCAGTTCAAATAGGAGATAACGCGTTGTTTTGGTCGTGCGCGCGCCAGCTCCACTGAAATAATATTTTTATTGTTATTAGGCTATTACACTTTCAAATGAATTGCTCTCGCACAAAATAGGTGTGATACAATTTCTTTCCGAGCAATTTTCCAATGATATTTCTTGCATGGCTGCAAAATGAGATTTTGGCCCAGTGTTTTCATGCCTTATATAATTTATTTCCGATTCAAACGAATCGCCGCTATCTGTACACATAATCGCCACAAACTACGTTGACTGTTTGAATTGAAAGAATTTGGAGCAAAGATTTCATTCGGAAACGTTTCAATTCCATTTCGTTATCGTTTCTAAACTTGATATTTTTAGCAATTGAATATAATGTTGTGTCGTATTTCGTGTCTAATCAAAACAATAAACATTTTCCACTTAAATTTCGAGTCATTCTTTGTGTATCTGTCTGTTTCTATGCATGCCGAAAATCACCTTTTAAAATCGAATAACTATAGAGATTAAGAAGTGTTTCATTTTGTTTGAGAGCACATTATAAACGGTTACATTTTTTCAGGATTGGTTGACAAACTGCCGAATCAGAATTTCTTGGGAAATGCTGGCTATAAAGGTACATGATATGTTTTTTTTCTCATTCATCGGCTATTCACAACCGACCGGTTGTGATTTCTCGAGTATTTATAAAGTTTAAAAGATCTTTGCAATCTCTCATAGATCGAGTTTAATTAAATATGCTTTTGTTGTTGGTTTTCAGACTGGATTGGCCCATATGATCGTGTTGTTTGCGGTGAATTCTCTGGTAAGATTCTATTCATGATATTTATTGCCATAAAAACAACATTTTATGCATATACATGTTAAACAATAGTTTATTTAATTCTTTTGTAATTTTCTATCGAAACGCGTCTATGTCGCGGTTATGTAAATATCATCGAAATCCCTTTTTTGAATGTTTCTTCTAATGAAAATAAATACAATACACGCATCATGTTTATAATAAACGAACGCCGAAAAAACCGTCGAGTGCATATGAAGTAGGAAAAGAAAAGTAGTAGTCATTTGTGTTTGATAAACAAACTGGAATTTCATAAATATTTGTTTTATCCGAAGTAGTAGCAGTCAAGGTTTTTGGAGCGTACCGTAATGAAAATGGGTTGTCATACATTTCAAATTAAAGACTTATCACGACCAACCCTTCGAATCGCGAATTGTTGTTGGTTTTTCGAGAGAACGGGGTGGAAAAGTATATGAACATAAAACATAAAATATGTTGCATCAATATGAGCCAAAAACGACAGTAGAGTCAGTAATAAATGAAAAGTAGAAAAAGGAAAAGCGTGTTTCAACGGCTATATTTTCGAATAGGTGAAAAATACAATGAAAAACAATGGAAAAAACATACATTCTTACTCACTCGCAAAGCTAAAAACGAGATAGAGGAAAAAAGAAGTAGTCAAGAATTGAAGGAAAAGTGGTTTCGTTACACAACGGTACAAACGCATTTACCGTCTTATCGAACAATTTGTGTCCTGTACAGAGAGAACGAATAAAGAGTCGACGGTAACTTTATTACATAATTTATATTATGTAATATGCACACCATAAACAACTCTTTTCTTTTCTCGTCGCACTCTTTCGCGCTCCGTTGTTGTCGTTAGTTTTTTTCCCTTTGTTGAGGGTTTTTCTTTTTGATATTTTATGGCCCCGTTTTCAGATGTGTTGGTGTGTTCATTCCATTTTTTCACTCTTCGATTTATTATTGTTGTTTTTTTTTTTCATAGAATATCCATTCCGTTCGGGAAAAAAAGCTTTGTTTTGTCGTCAATCTTCGCATGTGTCACAATTTTTTGTCATTTTACGATTTATATGGCAACAGCACACATTACGCTTCTCACATCAATACAAGTGTGTACGCACATACAATTGAACAATTTTCCACTTTTTAAAGCATGAATATGGTATGTACCTGAAGTATGTGCAATTTTTTTCTTTCTTCTTCATCCAATTCATACTTCCTTCTGTGCCTTCATTCTGCATATCTCTTTCTCTCTCCCTCTTTCGTTTTCTGTCACATATCACATCGTATAGGTCGATGTGTGTAGGTGTACATTACACCACTAAAAGAACGTAAAAATTACACACAATATTTACGGTTAAAAGAGAAAAAACCTTTCTTTTATATTATGCCAACGACTCGGTGCGCGCGTTCGTTTCTTTTTTGTTTCTTTTTTTTTACTTTCATTTTACTCCTGTTGTTATCTGCAAAGTGAATAGATCGAAAGGAAGTATGTGTGTAAATATTATAAGAGAATGAAAAAAGAAATTGCATAAGGTAGCAGCAAAATGTTGTCGTGTGTAATGGAATGAATGCCTATGTGAAATGCAAAAAAGAAAACCTCTGACGTGTAATAAAAAAGGCAGTAATATATCTCACACAGAGAGCGGGCGATTGGAACACAAGCATTCCGCAAAAAAATGTCTGAACAGTTACTTTTAGCCCTTTTGTACGTATTTATTTTTCACACACTCTCTATGTCGACAAAAAGAACACAACAAGACAACATCGTTCACGTAAAATATTAAAATATATTCGATGCGCACACTGTGCGACTACCGAGTAAAGAAAGGATTTCTTTTCCGTTATCTTGTTAACAGCATTTTCAACGGGACCCTTTTTTCTTTGTTTAGACGCATTTTCTTTTTATTTGCAAAAGCAAAATATTGTTACGTAAAAAAATGAAGTAAAAAAAAAAACAAAACACCGACACGAAATTTATAATGAACCCTTTTTCCAAGAACACACAAACATACCGATTTTCAAATGCCAAACAAAACGACGAAAACATACTTTATTTACTTGTTTTATTCACTTGCACAATAGACGCTGCGATGTAATGTGTGCGAGTGTTTCCAATTTGTTTCTATTGAATTGCAAGGCGTTTCTTTTGTTTCATTTTGAGATAATAACATTCAAGGAAGTTTCAAAAAACTAAATCAATTTTTATTGCCAATTCGTTCTGACAGACGAACGAAATACAAGCACATAAAATTGTGTGTTGCTGTTGATTTTTTGTTTTTTTCAAACGAGAAAAGTCTCGATTGTTTCAGTTTATTTTGAGCAATTGAAACGCGCTGCAATATGTTTTGCAAGTGGCTGGATTCAATATTCGTTTTCATGTGACACAATCTCCTTTTATTATGTTAATGTTTTATTTATTGTAAATGTAAATTTTATTTATTTGTGTCGTTTTTGTTTTGGTTTCGATTTTATTTTGGTGTGCAAAGTTTTGTGTAAATAATTTTCTCTGTTTCAAACACCCACCATCGAGAATAGGCGAGAATTCGATTTGACTGGTCGAGTGCATTGTATGCATACACACACACTCACTTACAAAAGCAATCAATTTTGCCTTGGCGAAGAGACAAACTTACAACCAATGTTGTTTGTGTCGTTATTTGGTCATCAATTCATTAAAATGCATTGACGTTATTTGTTCAATTTCAATTCTGCCGCTTTTTTTTTCTTTTTGAAATTTAACAATGAAATTTATTGTGCAACCTACATTCAATTGCTAAAGAAAGAGAGATGCAGCATAGAACGACTCGCACAGTACAAAATTTGCATCAACAATTCCATATAGATGTGGTCGAAGCATTCCAAGATTTATAAAAAAATCGCACAGTTTTTTTTGTGCGGATGTATTGTGGAATCTGTTGAGTCCATTTCAATTTGGTTGTATCTTTTCAAATGAAAAATTATTGGCTCATTTTCTCATCTTGATTATTATAATAACTCTATGTGCCGTTGTCAATTTACTATGTGCATCTTACATGGCCATCTTTCTATCAGCTCCGTTTAATTCGCATCCTATTTGTATGAAAATCATTTAGATCACAAGCACTGTGAATGACTTTCAATGGAGATCCAATGAATGGCAAGTCGCCTCAAACAACGACGCATACAACCTACAAAAAACTGGATTCAGAATGATCATAATAGAAAAAACGAGAGAGGAGTTCGTTGTCGTCGACGACGAGACTGGTCAACTTCCATATATATACCGAAAATAAAAACTGGAATTTATTTGTTCATATCCACTCTCTCTTTCGAACATACACACACACAAAATTGTAATTATGCTACAAAGAACAGGCATTTGAATACAAATGACAGCTACCACTGTACACTGCGAACCCACTCAGACATCTGTTTTCCGAGGATAATTTTCGTGTTAATTGTCAGCGAGCAAGTAATTTTTGAAAAAAAACTGCATGTTCTTTCTCATTTAGCTGCAAAAATTGCGCATAATCCACATAAATTTTCGAGAGACCGGGAAAGCCCTTTCAACAAAACAAATAGAATTTAATTTAAAACTTTACGTGACTTTGCACGAGCTTTTGATGTTTCATTTAAATTGCAATTTATTTATTGAATCTATTTAGGGCTTTTGGCTGTTGCGCACATCCAGCACAAAATTGCGCTATTGTTTGCTTTAATTTCTGTTCTTTTTTCTTTATATTTCAAACTAAAAATACATATACACCGCACAATGTCGGATAATTTGTTTGACTTTGTGTGCTCTCATTCGGTTTCATGTTCGTTTGTCATAAAATTTGCATAATCGGTGGAAAATTGTTGCTAGCTTGTGTGTTCAAATCGTCTTGTGTCTACTTTTGTCTTTCCTTTTTTAGTTATTACATGGCTGTGAGTGACATGTGGCTGAAATGCTTTTCTACTTAAGAAGTACGAAAATGAGGCACACACAATGGCACATTCACTCTGTTACACACACACACACATTCATATACCATTGTGGATCATGGCAGCATACGTGAAACGTGATCTAATATTTTGACATGAATTTAAGGACGAAAATTTGTAAAATATTTCAATCAAGCCCAAACACACATTTCATATATAGCACTGTATCCTCATCTATCTATTGTCATCTAGTCGCAAAATGATTTTAATCGAAACTTTTGCAAGCATATGCTGTACCCCGATGGGTTTTTTTTGGATGGGGGGGGTTTGGATGTAATGATTATGGTTTTGGTTTTCGTGTGTATGCAGCGTGCATCGAAACGATGATTGGATTTATGGGAAGTTCGCCTTTTTGCAAACAAGGGAAACTTTGATATTTGATACAACTCGTAGCATGTAGTTGTAGCAAAATGATGTGGAAAATGAAGAAAAGAGGAAGAGCCGTTTTGTAGACGACACACGTAGTTTTCTAATCAAACTACCGGATATTAAAAGAAAAAATATTGTCACACAATCGTGTATGTGCTGTATGCCTCTATGGATATTAGAAGAATATAATCATTGTGCTTATCGCATATATTGTGCTTGAAATGAGAAACATGCCGACCGAAAATTGAGTCGGTTATTCCTATATTTCTTAATATCATCGGCTATTTTGATCATGCCGAAAAAATAGATATATTCATAAACGATTCGATTTTGTTTGATAAAATAATGCACGCCGAACCCATTTCAAATGGTTTCCCATTCGGGTTGAGTTTTGTTTTGTGTGTGGGTCTGTTTGAATCCAAATCAAGTTCACATAGACAAATAACAAAATGACGACAATTTGGGTGTCGATGCGCATCGAATATGATGCTGCGTGGATAGAAAAATAATTTATTTACGTATTTATTATCATATTTATTGAATTCAGTGTCGGAGTCCGAAAAACATACACAAATGCACGCGCAACAAAAGGGAAAAAATGAATATGAACGTTTTTTGAATTACTAATGGCTTTAATAGCAAAAGCGAGTTGTACACATCTCATGTACAGTTCACAAATAAAATGTGAATAGTGTCGTTGTCGTCGTCATCAATGTGATATTTATTCGTTTGCTTTTATGCATGAGTGTGATGTGAATGGCAAACTACTGTCATCATCGCCAAAATGACAAGTGCAAACGAAACAGAGAGAGAGAGAGATGTAAAGAGATAGAAGCAAGTACAATTTATTCAAGGACACTCATTTCATATCATTCAAATCGGATTTGAAGTGAAGAACACACACGCTGCACAAATTTAAGTGGCCTCTGTGTTGGCGTGCAACTGACAAAATGCTCTTCAAATTGAATACACATTGCACATTCTACATTAGCATTGTGCTCAGCATTTCTTCAGTTCAGATCCCAAAGTTTTATCATAAACAGAACAAATATATGAACGAAGAAAAAACACAACACGGGGCAGAAAAAAAACAGATCCATTCTAATGAAAACAGAAATTCTATACATACATTTTTATATGATTATTTTTTCTTCTTCTGGTTTATGTAGCATTGCATTAGATTATCATTCACTGCTATGTCAGTGCAGACGGAGCAGATTTTTTACATGCCCACTCCATCATCTTGCTCTACATTTTCTTCTTTGTTATCGTTTAAATGATGCGACTTGAACAGTTTTGGATTAAGGATCCATTTTTTCTACTTTACTCTCGCTCCCTTACTTTTCTACTTGAACTCTCTTCCGAAAACAACAAAAACATGCCGTATTCTAATTGCGTTCATATCATCGGGAATACATCCGCATAAACAGGGAGGAAAAAAGGTGAATTGAACGAGAAAAAAAAGGAAAATGAAATCCTCTGGGATAATTTCGATTTGAAATGGATTACATGTTTGGTACTTTGGTACCGTTACATCGGATGTTACATTCGCTCAAGTTCAGTCTTTGTGTTGGACAGATGTTTCCATTTTGTTGTTGTTTTTGTGTGCGCGGGGGCACAGGAAGTGTATGTGGAGAGAAAAAATGTGATGTTGAGCAAATAAAAATAGATAGACGCCGAATAAAAGGTATATATGCAACAGCTCTCACTTTTCGTAACAATCGATGTGGAAAATGCGAATGAAACCGTTCTTCTCTTCTTGTGTGCGCCATTTTTATTTTGCACAATAATGCCGCAAAATTGACGACGATGGTGCAAAATTACACTGAAGTAGCAACCAACAAAAAAAAAACGAATGATACGAACCGAAACAGATACGATGAATGGGTCCCGTGAGCCCGGGCCTTATTCGAATGGGAAAAATGTACATACAACATTTATTTTTATTTATTTTCTGCACCGAATGCAATGATTCAAACCATTTTTTATTCGTGCAAGTTTCGTACTAGTGTATGTCATTCGTGGTTTCCTTTTTCATGTAATTTTCTTCGCTTGAATTCTTTTGTTCAAGTTTTAATCATCCTCGATGAATCACTCAACAGACTCCACAAAACTTTGCTCTCCCACTTTTAATTAAAATCAAAATTTGCAGTGAAAAGCAAAAAAAAGCGCTCCACATGTTTATTCCAAGTCACGGATTGATGAAATAAAATCAACAAAATTATCCGCAATGCGATGATGATGGTGAAAGAGAAAGAAAGAGAACGCGCGCACTCAATTAAATGTCAATGTACTCAGAGGGCATAAAAGCAAAGTATAAATTCATTTAGCGATTGTCGTTCATCGTCGCGCGTAATTCGATGCAGTACACGAAAAAAAAAAACAACAAAATTATGCTAAGGCACACGCACCACGCAACCACAAACCGACGAGAATAATGAGAAATGCGGTTTATTTTCTGTCACTCTTTTTGGTCGCTTGATGTGCTCACACACAGCAAATCCATTGAAGGGTAAAAATCTACATGAATCATTATTTGTGGCAATTGTCATTGCCCTTCACATCGTTGAACATTCACCATAATAACAATAATCATAAACATAATCATCAAAAACATCACCATTGTCACCATTGCCTATTTGTATTTCAATATGGCTGTGGTGCTGTTTTTTCGGCACAAAAATCATATATACTCAACATGGCTGCATAATGCGCGCTCCCCGTTCCATTTGTTCGCCAAAAAATTTCACTTATGTTTGTGTTGTCGCATTCGCATGGCTTAACTCAAATCACATTCGTAGTCATCGCTGTCGTCGTCTTTGTAACATTTGTACAGTTCCTTTTTCGTCACACAGCCCAAAAGCCTAGACGAAAAAATATATATTGAGAGCAACAACACACGAACAAAAAAAAATAACTATAACAAATTTTCGTAGCCATAACAATATAGACGGCGAGCACATGCAAAAATGTTCAGTACTTTCTTCAATGGTTTGAGTGTGATGGTGGTAGTGGTTGAATGAATGTAAATTTTGAAGCACGACCAAAACATCGCATTGTTGTTTTTTTTACGGCAAATGAGTCCATAACGAATATAAACAAAATGCCATTTTCCACTCTTTAAAATTGCTTGGAATATAAAGAAAACGATTATGTGCCGTTTTTTGTCCTGCATTTTTTTTTTCACGCTATTTTTTCTCGTCTCTTCTTGCCAATATTTATGCTCTCATTAAATTGGTTGCGGTTTGTCTTAGCATTTAAAAAGAAATATAATAAAAACACGGTCTCAATTTACCGCAAATTCATGTGCATTCAGTCTCCTTTGGTGTTTGTGATGGGATCATTTATTTTAAAATGAAATTTATTAATAATTCATTCAAACGGCACATCGAAAACATATTCAACGCATTGTCGTCAATATTTGTGACACAAAAAAAAAACACACAATTATGTACGAAGGTCTTTTTTTCGTCTCGATAAATTGGAGCAATGACCTGGCTTTTGAGAAAAATAGGCGGCAAACATGAAGAGGAGGAGTATGGAATTTTTGAAAAAAAAAATCTTTCTTATCGAACGGCGTTCGACGAACACTAGAGATTCTGATTTGTTCTTAGAATTATTATAGACGATTTTGGGAGATTATTTCCATTTATCATACGGCTACTATGTGAAAAAAAAAACATGATTTTTCGGGATTGACCGAAAGAATGAAGAGAGAATATAAAAACGTATCAAATTATCCGTAGGTCACGCGTATCGAAATGATGGTTAACGTTTTTAGATTAGAACGAGATATTCAAATTAAATTTATGATGACATTCGATTAATTTTACTGGCACTTGTACAGTAAAACAGCTCAGTAAACAGTTCGTTAGAAAATGATGGGTTCATGCCCACACATAGACAAAACGGGCGCACACACAAATACCCACCATTGTAATATCCTCATCCTCGTCAACATCAAGTGTGACACCATCTGTGAGGGTTTACTATGCGCATGTGCATCATAAATTTTATCTGTAATGGTTGTAATAATGTTTCCATGTTTTTAATGGGTTGCATTTTGTGCATGGTTGACTCGATTGTCATTTACAAAAGAGTCAAACAAAATACGTATGCACATATATATTCAGTTCTCTTACGTGGTGTTTTTCGGTAATTTTAAAGCTGTCCAATACCGAAAAACCACCCGAGTTATAAACAAATGCGTTTTACAGCCATTTTGATGCCATCAGTAAATGTGGCGATGCTACCAAAGTACTTAACATTCCGGCCATGTAATGCAGCCAAACATTCATTTATTATTGCGTTATGAGTTTTTGCGTGCAATTCGATGTTTCAAATGAAGCGAAACAGGAACATGGGATTATTTGGTTTGGACAATGTTTATGTGATCTGATAAAATAGGCCGGTAATTCCTGGCTTAAGCCTTAATGCATATTTATTTCACGCCTCGATTTTTCGAAAACTCGATTCAACGCGTTTAAAAAATATTACATTCGATGCCATAAATTCAATTAATGTGTGACGTGATCAAAAAACTTTTGTTTTTGCCATTTGAGATGCTTTCAATGAAAGATGCAATGGATTCAGTTAAATACAACGAAATTGAAAACTGCATTCGTATAAAATATTGCATTTTGTCCTTGCTAAATCAATTGTTGTTTGTTCACATCAATTCTAAGTTCGTCATGTTTATTTTTATAATAAATTAACTGGCGCCAATGGCATCGATTGGTTTTATTAAGCAATTTACATTTATGTTCATCCAATTTGCTCACAAAAATCACTCTTCAGCATCAATATATTTTTGCTTAGCAATTTTTCTACCCTCACACAAATACACAGATTATATGCCCATTTATTTATACGGTATTTGTGTTGCTCGTGATTTTTTTTTTTCAATTTCACATGTCGAAACATACATTTGTTGATGATCAGAAAAACTGTGTTTATAAACTATAAAAATGAGCATTTTAGTTCATTCAAAATGATTAAGAGAGCAATAGAATGAGATAAAAAAAGGTATAAATATGAACATGTATGTGAACAAAAAAAAAGAGAGCCAAAAGCAGGCAGCACAGTGTGTTTTGTATAAACAACACCCATATTCGAGGCAAAATAAGCATATTAAAAAAGCATAAAGCACCAACAGCTGAGTACGTGCAATAAAATTAACAACCGACTATTATTTACTCCATTATTGTGTCATTTTATAGTTCAATAATAATAATAATCGTCATCATCAATAATAAAAAAAATCATTTCAAACACACATCATTCATTGCTTGTGTTGAATTTTCAAACAGTTCCTCATTCACTCTTACTCTTTTACAATCAGATGATTGATTCTTTTTTCTCCTCCATTCGCTCTCTCTCTCTCTCTCTCCCTCTCTCTATTTCAGTTCTTTTGTTTAGAATTGATTTTATGCGTATTTTTTTATGACCACACTAATATGAGGTTAAACCTCATGTTTTGGTTACACTATAAATCGAGCCACAAAATCGCATCTCCAATGGGTTTTTATTTTTCAATTCATCGTGTGGCGAATAAAAAAAAAACGTTTGAAGTGGCGACTTTATTAAACAAAAGAATGTCATAAAATTGGTCTTTCTCAGTTTCAAAACACTACATTTACGAGCCATATTAATTTGAAACTCTTGTTAAACGTGCAAATTAAATGCAAATACATCAGCAGTTTTCGTTCGTTGCAGCACTTTCCCACGTGACTTTCGATTTTAATGCATTCATTTCTCACACACACACAATTCATGTCGAATTTTTCCAGAGTACAAAAAAAAAAACACGTTCGATCGAAATCAGTGTGTCATTTGGACGGGGCCGAAGTTTTGGAAATATAAAGAATTGTTTGTTGATTTCCGAAACTAATTAATATTTATTTTAAAATCGATTTTTGTTTTCGGTTACAGCCAGACGATACACGCTTGCGATTGAATTTAGATCGACGTCGTGGTTTTTATACCAATAAATTACAATAAAACATGGCCGTCGCTGTTCAAGGCGAACCGTGTGTTTGTATCTTACACACAATGGAAGCATGTCAAAAAAAAAAAAACAAATTCGAAAATCGATTTCTGTTTGTTACTGCGTATCATTGATTTGACCATTTACAAAAGAGTCGCATTTGTTTTTGTACAACAATGGCATTTTGATCGAAACGATAGACCATTCGCGTTGCAGCGAGATTCAAAATGAATAATTATATTCACACGCAGACAAACTCCACACAGGTACAGGCCAATTTACGGCATATTCTTTCTGGGGGTTTTCGGTTCGGTAACATCATGAATTAAAAAAAAAAAAAAAATGATTCATTCGCCGTCGTGTGTGCATTGATGAAACTGTATATTAAAAGAGACGAACAAAAAAAATTGCCGCAAATAAACACACGGCATTTGAATTTGCGGCAAAGCGAGGAAGAAAAGACAGTGAGAGAGAAAAAAGAATGAAAAAGAAAATGAAGAAGGTCAGAACGCTTTTTTTTTATTCTGTCTTCTTTTCGTTTTGAAACGGAAAAAGAGATATGGAATAAAGTATATGCCGCGCGCTCAGTTTTTGTTCGATGGTTACAAAAATGCATCGACAAAAAACCCTCGATCAAGAGAATGAAAGCCATTGCATTGTTGGCAGGAACACTAGCATACACCACACATCGAATTAAATACAGAATAAGATAGAGAGAACAAAAAAAAGAACAAAAGCCATGGCGAGTAAAACCATAAAAAAGTATAATTTATTTCTACACAACTTTGATATGGTCTGCACACAATCTGGCTGATGACTCCGATGTACAGGCACACATACACAATGCATATACATGCATACACATATGTGATGGGCGAACCGCGCATTTCAGACCCAAAGAGATTCCGTCTATCTTGTGGTTAAACATCTCATTCTCACTGTATGAACTGTACAAAAATCCTCTGGCACGAATCAGTTAAATTAACGCGTTTACACTGTGCATTTTCGAATGTATTTTGTTGTTGCTGCTGCTGTTATATTCGCTATATTCATTTGTTATCTCATTGGCTGTTGTCTCTTACTCATTGGCAAATTTTTTTATGGCTTTCAAACCGAATACACACATTTAACAATGGACGAAGACCGATCGAATGCAACAACTATGCATTTTTATCATTTGAAATGAAATTGCGTTTCGCATACAATGGAAAAAAACCGCACACATACAAGCCATATCATCAGCCAATTGGCTTTTTGCCCAGAGAGTGAGAGAATTAATGATAAAATTGTGAATTGGGTTGCGAACTCAACAAATTTTGTTTAAAGTATTACTTTATACTAAAAAAAGCAACAAAGCATCGCAATACGATGATAAATCGTCCAATAAAATGCAAAAAACTAAATTCAATGCATTTTCGAAAAGCTTTTAGTTTGAGTACAACATTTTAAGAATTTCATTGATCGGTTCCGTTTCGACCGTTATCATACGATTTTTATACATTGAAAAGAGTTCCACAGTCTACATCATGCTTTTGCTTTTGGAAAATTGATAGCGAAAATGTAAGTTTGAAAAATATCCAAAAATGCAAACTTTGTGCGTATCTTTTTAACGGCAATACCACTGTCGCCAAAATGTAATCCAAACATAAGAGTCGCTGGATGTCTCATATCACCAAAAATAGAGAACGAAATTCGGCTTTAAACAAACAAACAAACGAAATTATTCGGAAAGAATATTTGCTAAGTGTTTTTTTTTTCGGTTTGTTAAAGAAACAAATTCCAAACATGAGAAAACCCGCTCTTTCAAATGCAACATATCTAAACTCGTGCGCTCGTTTTGTGTAAGAAGACGGCGAGAGAAAAAAAACATGCCAACATTTACGATTACATGGAATTTATTATTAAAAGACAAAGGATGCATAAATTGCGACATTGCTGTTTTATCTTCCCTTTTTTTTAGTCACTCACACAATGTGTAAGCGAGAAAAATATTAAAATGAGCGCGCGAAATACGAGATAAGAATATGAGGAACAATAAATAACCGCAGAACGGGGACACTGTGTGTTCGAAGAAGAAAACCATAAAAATAATTAAAATGTGTCATTGTAGCAACCATTTTTAATTGAAATTACAATTTTCTGCTTTGCTCGCGGTCATGCATTTGTGTGTGAAGTGTTGAAAATTCGAGCGAACGAATGTGTGGCAAGGGTATGTCTCGGTGTGTAAATGAGATACTGCGGATAATGTATTAGCCATTTTTCACAAAAAAAATAAATCAAAAATTTTCGAGATACACTCGACGGCGGCTCAATGTTTTTTATGTGAACGATTTTTTTATCTTCTTTTTGTAAGCAATACAATTCAATACAAAACAGGTTCAAATATACGTTAATTTTTATGGATTTTTTTTTGCAAACTCATGGTTGCATATTCAGTGTGACACGATGGAAGGTTTGAAAGTTCAAAGTACGCTCGCGCCAATATTCTTTGTTCTCTTATATAAAACAATAAACAAATTCTGCAAGCAGGCTGAATCTTTTGAATGTTTGTTTGTTGTTAAGTGAGTTTTGTTTACAGCCTGTGAAATGCGCACAAAGTTTAGACTATTTATCAAAAAGAAATGCAAAGTAATACGACGACGTTCAAAAAAATGCAATGAATAATAGTAAATAAAACAAGCAATCATGCGCGCAACCAAACCGAGAAAAAAAACTCACTTAAGGAGTCGCAATCAAGCGAAAGTTGGAGAAACAAGAGAATCGAGCATAGAAGCGTATGCTGGCTGGGATTGACGTGCATGCACGTACAACTTATGCTGATATTGCATTCAATAATTTTTAGCAGTTTATTTAGAATCTAGGCGCCATGCTGTTATGCGCTTATATTACCAACATTCACGTAAACTGAGCTGATTTCTTATTTACATTTTTATTGTGTTTGTGTACGCGCTACGATCTGGTCGTCTGACAAACAATTTCCAGTGATATGCTTCATCACTGTAAATTCACAGACAAATCGAATTTAGTTTGTTCTTTTAACCAATTTTAATTTCGAAATGAAAAAAAAAACAACTTTAATCGACAAAACAACAATTATACGATTTAATATCATTTTGCGTTACTATGCAAACTGTATATACATAGAATAAAAAGATAGATAGTAGAGAGAGAGAGAGATAGAGAAGAAAAAGAGAAAAGCAGAGTAAACGGACAAAATACGAGCAAAAGGCGGAGAGTATTCAAATATGAACATTTGCGCTGAAATAAATCATCGAAGAGTGTACACTGTAAGAGTGTGAGTGAACCGCAATTAGTTACAAATGCTGCATTCGATAAGATTACATTTATAAGAATAGCTCGTTCGTTTGTACTTAATGTGGCCAACTTCCATTTGAATTAGGCATCGTCACCACCATTTTTCAATGTGTAACCGACTTTCCACACAATCGCAATCAAAGAGATACGCTGAGCAAGTACTTCTTTTGTATCCATAAAATATAATTAATGAAAATGCCATAAAACTGATGACCGTAAAGACATAACCTATAGAGAAAATGAGAGTTAGTGAGTGAGTGACTTAGAGAGAAGCAAATAGAGTGGGAAAAAACTATGAGTTTGCTTTTAATAGAAAATAGTCCTGGCATTGAGTGATTAGGCTCACGCCTAAATAACCCGTAACGATTTCTGTGTGTACATACGGTTGTTGACGATTACACTGTGCGTGGCATATCAATTTATACTTCATACAAATTGTGTACACAAAACATAAAAAAGATATGCAAAAACGCAATTATTATATCGAGCACTTTGCGTTTCATTCGCATATTGTCTGTTCGATTCTCTTGACAATTGTGATGTCGTAATTGATGGAATGGATCGAAGGGTGATTCTTATTAATCTGCGCCAATGGTGATAATCTTAAACACGCACGCATCGAACATTCTTTCCTTTTTTTTTTTTCTTCAAGTGGCATGATTCGTTCTGGATTAAACTGTAGTAAAATAAAGAAGAAGAAAAAAAAGATCGGATGCCAAATGCAAGCCACAGCTTATCGCCTCATATATTTAAACTTGCGCAATTGTTTACACATAGATTTTGTTTTACTCGAAACGGAATGTGTATGTTTAGACACAATTTTAGATCGCTTTATATAAATACATCAATCTTTGGCGTTTTTTTAGACGGTTCACCAGTCGAATACTTCCAAAAATGTGTAATTGTCGATTGATATGAATCAAATTGTTCCATGTCCCTTGTGTACAACATAAATATCGGTTCGGGTGTCAGTCATGGAGAAGAAAAAAAACCAAACAAACAAAATCGTCACTCGTAACATTGAACAGATGCACATTGACGTTTCCGTAGATCCATCCCACATGGAATGTGATGTAAATCATTTGCTTGTTTTACCGAACTCTTTTTTTTCATCTGCTTTAAAAAATAAGCCTTTGCCTTGACAACAAGTGCTCAAACAAATTAATTTCACAATTCCAAACACGACATAACATTTTCAAATGAAATAAAACGGAATTGCTCAAATAAAATTGGCCGTAAAATAGACGATTGAAAAAGATTCTACATTTGTGCGTGTGTGTGCCGTTCCAAAACGAGAAATACACAGAGATACACACAATTTAATTGTCCGCATTAGATGCCATAATTCAGACACGATTATGGCTGGGCGTTTGCCATATACATACAGTGTGTTGAATTTTTTTTTGTCTTCCTTTGTTCTGCACTGTTCGATGAACCGACCATTCTGTTCAACACACATACATACACGCATATCGAGTCCATGATGGCTTCGGTTCAATCACAGTACATTCCGAACTGTGAGACTGTGTGCGTGTGCATACATGGCAGCGTATGCATTCCTGTTGCTAGGCAACTCATTCAATACATCCATCTCTGTTATGCGCGCTCATCCACATTTCCAATGCAAATCCAATGTGTCTATTCGGTGATTTTGAACCTGTATGAAAAAAAATAAGGGTCGCTGTTATCGGCTTACACAAATTTAAAGTCAAATTTGATTAGAAAATAATGGTGTGATTTTTTGTGTACAAAATACAAATAAACCATTATGCTTTGTTAAATGGTTGTCCATAAAAAAGGGAAAAATTAGCCCCTCCCCTGCTTTACACCTTTCCTTTGCTCTCTTTTCGCACATTCAGTTTAAGTTTATTTATTTAATGAGTCCATTTTTTTCTATTTCACAACATTGTAAAATGTTAAACGCCCATAATTCGGTTTTTCCTTCTTCTTTTTTTTCATTTGAGAAAAATTAAAATTTTATGACAAAATCCGTTTGGTTCTGCATTGAATGGGGTTTTTTTTATCGTTTAAAAAATGCCAATCTTCAAACTGTTCTGCAGTAGCTGGTTTTATGTGGTTAAAATTGTTTCAAAATGTAAAACTCGACTTTTAAATCTTTTGCAACAAAGAAAAATGTAAACTTGAACAAAATTGTGCAAAATCACTGCATATGTATAAAAACAACAACAACGCACACACCAAGTTTATTGGTCGAGGATTGGCATTTTCATTTTTCTTATGGTCACCGCAAATGCGATAGCTTGCGCTTGTTTTTGCATTTTCGCAATCGGCGCACATCAAGAATCTAGAACTGAAAATCTAATAAACGAATGTATAAACATATCAATAAAAGTCGGTCATAATGTGAGATGTTATCGCATATATTCAACGAATGCTTTAATGTGTACGTTAAAATGGCATTGTGCATAAAACGGCATCATTATCCTCAGTGTGTTCGCGTGCGCCGCGAGTGCAAATCGTCTCGCAATTTTATTAACCTCGATCTCATTTCACTATTTCATTAGAGCGGGTATTTTTGTGTAGTTTTTTTTTTCTTCATCTTCTTTGTAGCCAATATGCATTTTTATGTCATACTTAACAAATGCGGAAAACTACATGAAGCATATCGTTCAAATTATCCGAGCTCAATTTCAATTTCTGATTGGCACTTAAATAAATTCCATGATCAATTTTTTTTATCGAACTAAAAATTAGTTTGTCGTTTGTTAAATCAGTATGCGTTGATCGCTCTTCGAACTTTCGTCACCCAGAAGATTCACGCATTAATGAGATCTCAACGAAAGTTAATGGCGAATATTGATTTACGTTTAATTTATTGAAATTATATTCGAATGATTCGGGAGAGCAGACATCGCCTCGGCATGATGCATTTTGAAAACAACATTCTTCCATTTTTGATTGGATTCGTCGCATCCCATTAAATTGAATTCAAATTAATTTATATTTCTTTATTCAAAAATAAACAAAATGTATATTCATCTAACTATAACGTTTATTGAGTGAAACCCATTTTAAATGAAACGAAATTGAATAGGCTGATTTACAGACTTGAATTAAAAAGAATAAACGACACAATCATCACTTAAACGGTAAATGCGATGTAACACAATATTTTCATTAAGAATGAATTTAACAAAGTATAAAAAACTTCATTTTTAATTGGACGAAGCCCATATCTGTAATCATTATTCAAGCGTAATTGTTTACCGAAAAATAAAAATCTTGAAACAGAGTTTACAAAACGAAATCAACATGAGAATTTACTTTAAAAAAATTGATTCTGCATTTAACGCCAAACCGTTGTTTTTTTCTTCTTCTTTGCGTCAGCATTGAAGAAAAAAACAAAAATATGACATTTTTCTCAACGCCTCTTGTGCGTTCGTATCGCAAAATAAACGAGAAATTATGCATCAATTTATTGTGATCTTGCATTTTTTTTCCACAATTATCACATTTCGTTATAAGTCAGTTGGAATAAAATAGGCCATTGGATTGCTTGTCGCCATCATCAAGATCGTCAACGGCATACGTTTATGGATAATCCGTAAGATATAAGTATAACTTAATTACACCGTACAGCCGATTAACTCATGGCAGCAAACACGATCATATTGCAATTTCTTTGCACGTATACTGTTATTCAAAGAGCAAAAAAATTAACCACAAACTGAACGGATCCGATACACGTTTTTTCTTTTTATCTTTTTTCGGTTAATTTTTCTTAGTCACTTTTTGCTGGGATTTTTTGTGTGCATTTGCTGCACTCAATTGCTCATTGCTTTCTAGTTTTAGTAATGTTCCTACACGGAAATCTGTAAATGGTGTACAAAAAAACTTTCGGAGAGAGAGAGAAACAAAATATGTACGTAAAAAGAGCATTTACAACCACCGTATATATTGTGTGATCGCACGACTCTACTACAGAACAGTTATATAAACAAATAATTTGCAAGTGAGGAAAGGCCAGAAGGAGAATGAAGAAGAAGAAGACAAAAAATAAAAACACGTAACACCGATCATAAAGTCATTTAAAAGCAACGGCAGTGAGTGAAATGGAAATACATACCAAACGCACAACGAAAATGTACATATATCGAATATTGCATTTTTTATTTTCATCTTTATGGACACTCAGCTCATTTGTTCCTACTTTCCTTTCTCTTTCAGTGTTGCTTAAGTTCTTGCGTCTCTGTTTGTTTTTTTTTTCGGGTTTTATAAATGCGTTTATTATTATTGCGCACATAAATTGTCGTCAAAATGAGACATGGTCGTAACACAGTCATAAACAGTGACAAATGAAACGATAACTGAGCTTATCAACTTTCTTTCATGCTCTCTCTCTCTCTCTCTCTCTCTCTCTCTCTCTCGGTAGTGCAACACACATTGATAAAGAATGCATTTTTTTCTCTCTGTCAGAGGCACTTTGTGTCTTGGGTGATAAGAAACAAAAAAAGAAAATGGTTAAATGAAAATTAGACAATTTGTCAAAGTTTCTGAGAATTTTTGATTATTCTTCATGCCGGGATGTACATAATGTGAAACGAAACATTTGGTTTGGCCATAAACCCTTTTGCCAAATTGTGTAAACCGTTTGATCCTTGTTGCGAATATTTGGCCGTCCTGTGAAGGCGACCTTGTACGTTGCGTCAGAAAAAACTACATTGTGCATAGAATTAATGTTTTTTTTCGCCTTCGCATGTATTTATTTTCTTGAAGAATGAAATTCGAAGGACTCGTTTTCAGCAATTTCGTTTGTGTTGAATGAAAAGAGTTACACAAAACTGTCGTCGTGGGTAATAAACAAGATGTGCTTGCGTGAAGATAATTTACCAAAATGGTTTTCGTTGAAATATTTAACGTTTGACAATGAATTTTCTCTGATGCTTTATTTTTTCTTTTTCCCTCTTTTTCAAACCCGTCGTTTGAAACAAAACAGCACCAAACGGATGCCCGAGAAGACGAGGTCGACAAACATACACACGCTTCCAGACGCTCGAACTGGAAAAAGAGTTCCATTTTAATCACTATTTGACACGAAGGCGACGAATTGAAATTGCTCATGCATTGTGCTTAACCGAACGTCAAATTAAAATTTGGTTCCAGAATCGACGAATGAAATTGAAGAAAGAACTCCGGGCCGTTAAAGAAATAAACGAACAGGTGAGTTTGATTGCGATTTTACGATAAACATTAATCTAATTATAGTCAAAACGATTTTTAAAATAAAAGAAACAGTGGTCATTTCGTGACACTTGCATTCAATGTTGTTTACAGTAAAATTCAGTCTTTCTCGTGACATGCATTTGAAACTATATTTATGTATTTGTTTGTGTTCAACCATTTTTTTAAAATTTATTTCATATGGTAAATTTTTGTGTAAATACAGGCACGTCGCGATCGCGAGGAGCAAGAAAAAATAAAGAATCAAGAAATCAAGTCCGCCCAACAGCAGCACAACAGCAACAAGCAATCGCATCATCATGATCAACATTCACACATTGTGAACCAAAACTCGAGCGGTCATCTCCATCATTCTGTTGTACAGAATGATTTAAAACTTGGCTTGAGCATGAGCGGTGTCGGTGGAATTGGCAGCAATCTAGGTATGATGACCGGTTTCGATAAACCGAATCAAGATTTATTAAAATCAGTCAGTAAAATTAATTCGTAAATTTCCGCAATTTTCACAATTTATTCGCCCACACGAACCCTTTTCAACATACACACACACACAAACACATATAAAAACCACGAAACCACACCAAAACACATAAACAGCCAGTTAACTTCTATTGAGTAAATAAACATTGAATTCATGATAACCATCGCACTCACTCGCTACAACGCTACATTTGATGTGAAAAGTGGACAGTTTTATGCGAAAAATCCCCTCTTCTAATAGCCGAAACGCAATGAAAAAATGTTTAAAAGTGCATTCTTTCGAAACGCAAAATAAAACCCAAGCAACACAACAACATAAAGTGACAAAAAATATTCTATACATACTATATATATATAAAAAATATATACTATACATTGTTTGTGTGTTTTTTCTGTTTTTCGATTGTTTTTTCTCAATTTTTTTTCGGTTGTTTCTCTCGCTTCGATTTCCTTACCTTCTTCCCACCTTTTTTTCTTTTCTTTACAAAAAAAAAATCGATCTTTTTTGAGTTTTTCGTTATTTATCTTATGTTTGCTATTTTTTTCTCTTTCTCTCTTTTTTTTGGCATTTAGGAGCGTCGTCAACATATTTATCATAAATTCCAATATTATTTTATCGCATCGATATATTTCACTGATATTGTAGATTCGTCGTGGTCAAAGTCAATCGTCGGAATGAATGCAAATTTTGCGCTAGAATTTCATATTGATACGACCAAAAACCACATAAAACACGCACTTCTAATTGCTCTAAATGCCAATATAACCATTAAACAAATTGGTTATTAGTCGTAATATACCATTTACTACAACTATTCTCAACCCACGGAGCAAATATGTCATTTGAATATAAATATACAAATGGAAGACGCGGAGTGTGTGCGGAAAAGAATAAAAGAAAAAAAAACAATGAGAGAGAGAGAGAAAGAAAGAAGGTGAAAATATAAAAGAGAAAAGCAAAACGGCGAAAAACAAACAGGAGAAAAGAATGGAAAAAACAGAAGAATCTCATAATTCTTTATACGTAACAAACAAAAAATAAATGTAACCTTAGTGTATAATTGTATAAGTTCAAAACAAAACCTAAAACTAAACAACTAAAGTACTATGTAATGCAAAAAGAAAGTAAAATTAAACAAAAATCCAGCTAGTAGTAAGAGTCAAGCCCACAAAACATCTTCATCAATCAAACAACAACAACATCAAGGAAAAAAGGCGTTAAAGTCGCATTAAAAAAAGTTTTGCATCGATTTGTTTTCCAATTTTTGAACGAAACGTAGTTTACGAAATCGATTTGTTTGATACAAACACACAGATAAATGCTCCCAGTGACATAAAATAGTGCTTAAGGCTTCGTTAATTTTTTTTTTCATTTCGCATTTAAGTTGGCATGAAAATTATGATTATCTTTTTTTCTATGTAAAACGTATGTTTTTGTTGTGATTGTATTTTAAAGAAAAGATGCGTTAATGGATTGAAACACATGTGTTTTTTTAGTTTGACATAAGGGAGCAATTCATTTCGAATACTTGAGATGAAAACGAAGCATAGTTGGAAAGTATACGATGCCAAAACCATTCAATGGATTGACGACATTACTGCACGTCTTTAGATTTCTTCTTCCCACTTTGGTTTTGAAAAAGCGCATACGTAATCAAGCAAATAAATTTGAGTGATAAAAATATATTTAAAAAAAAGTATCCATTTGTGCAGAAAACAAAAAAACAGTTAAAATTACAACGCACGAAGATCACTTTGTGGGCATAAATTCAAGTCATGACTTCTGAAAATTCTTTCTAGCCTCAACAACCGAATTTCCGGAAAATGTTTAAAGCGTCGTTATTTTTTGGATGCGTCACACATTTTTCTATACGCGTTAAATCATGTTATTGATCGATTGTTATTTCGACTAAACTAAATCAAAACTAAATTCCACAACAAAAAAAAATCAAATTTTTCGGTTCATTGAATGCATTTTTTTTTCAATAATTAAAATACATCCAAAAAAAACTCTTCCGGCATTAAATTGATTTAAGCTTGAAAAGTTTGATCTCGTTTATGCAAAATCTCTATGTATATAGTTTTATTTCGTTTCGAAAATAAGTGTCAAAAGGGAACTATTTTTCTGTTTATCGATTGAAGCTAGGGATTGTTTCTTTGATTAGAAGGAATGGTGAGGAGGAAAATTAAGAGGAGGAGAGCACTGAGGGAGAAGTTTTTTTTTGGTCAAAAAAGCAATTTTTATCACAAAAATATCTTTTTTGCTTATAAATCATTTTCCTCCTCAGTGCTCACCTTCTCCACATTTTCCTCATCGGCGTTCCTCCTCCTTCTCAGAGGAACAATCCCTGATTAAAACATTCACGCTCAATTTTTCTTTGACAAAAAAACACATTCAAATTTAGCCATAGTCAAACAATATCGATTTCACTACATCCCTCCAGAACAAACGCGATATAAACACAAAAAATTTATAACTCATTATGTAGAGACACAAAAAAAAGTATTAACCGAAAAAAAAAAATCGCAGAAAGAAGCATGGAATGACAAAAGCCATTTACTTGTACTCACACACACAAAAGAAAAATCATGAAAAAGAAACATGTATTTTCACAGATCACACACAGCATCCATTTCATTCACATACGTAATAACATAACAATAAAAATGCTAAAAAGTTTAAGCAACAATTTAATGGAAACAAAATTTAAAAAAATGAAAGCGTTCATATTTGCCATATACATAATTATATTTACATACAATTTTAACGATATTTAAAAATAAAAAAAAATTAAATTTATATATATACACAAACACAATATAGTATATATATATAAACTTCATTTTGGCTCCCTCCTGACAACTGACAAAAAAAACGTAATGCAAAATAAATGTCGTTTCATGATTGAGAAGAAAGGAATGAGCACAATCTATTTACATGCATCCGTATAAACCATGTGAACCATATATTGCACACAAAACACAAAAACAAACACACGTAAGAAATGCGCCCCAAACACTGAATCGATACAAAACACTTGACCGAAGAGTGCACATTTCACATATACATATAGCGAGAAATGTTTTTGGCATGTCATCGGCAAGTTTTTGCTTGGATTTGTATCGATTGAATGTTTCCCTCTTTAAAAACTCATAAATACGTACTAGTTATGTAAGATGGAACGTTTGAAAGAAATAACAACTTTTGAAGAAAAAAAGAAACAGCAAACAGCAAAATCCAGTGGATAAAACCTTAGTTTAGAACAACCAATATTAAACGTAAACGTAAACAAAAAACACACACACACAAAATATTATTAAACAAGCTATTAAGAATATTAAACAAAAAAAAATATCTACTTACATTATAACTATTTACATGATAAATTACCTTCATACATAATGATTAAGATATTGAAAAAAAAACTTCTTAAACTTGCAACACACACACAACAAACATTTCATTGTTTTATTATAGATTGTTTAAGGCAAGCCGATGTTTGAAGTACACTATGTATCTCTATAGCGAGAGAGATGAATAGATAGATAGATAGAAAGAGAGAAAAGGAGAGTTTGAGAGAAACCCCGAGAGAGACCGATCAATAAGGGTGCATCTAGTTTTAGAAGAGAGAAAAAAAACGCAATAAAAGCATACATTTCAACAAAATAAAAAGAGATCGTAAAACCAATCGGAAATTTTATGGACGCTCAAGTTGTAATTTTTAACAACTTGACAAAATTGTGAACCCCCCAATAAAAAACAATGACTCAATTTTGTGAACGTTTTTCGTTTCGTCATTTCAATATTATTATTATTATTTTTTGTTTAAAACAATGAAATCAAATCGATGTGTGGGATAACCATCGAGTCTTCGATTGACAATTTTTTTTCTTTCTCATTTTGTTCAGCTTTCTCGTTCTCGTTCATTTTGCAAGATATAATCTTCTAAATGAAGAAACGACTATTCAACTATTGCGCCCAAAAACAAAACCGATTACGTTACAAAACCGATTTCTAGTGTAATTTAGCAACGTCGTTTTTTTATTTCCATTTCTGTCGATATAATGTGTTTTCCTTTTGAATAAGTTCGACTTTAAAAAAAAGAATTTAATCGATTAACATCCATTGTTTCGTTTAAACTTTGTAATTTGTTTTTTTTTTTTTTTAAATAACTCATTTTGTTATTCTTTAGTTTGCAAGATCCCAAATGAAAATAAATTATCGTAGTCATTTTTATAAGTTGAAGTTTTGTTTCATTTTCGCATCGTTGGATGCTCACCGGAATAGAAAACGTTTGTTTGGCTATTGTGATTATTTTTTTTGTTGTTGTTCGAAACCTTCTTTCTCTTCTATTTTATTATAATCTTATTGATGTAGAATATCTGAAAAAAAAATCATAGATGTGTGCTCTCAGGTTGATTTAGTATTGGCCAACGAAAAGTTGCAGATATGTGGAGAAAACGAAAAGGAAATGAATTGAGACTGTCGTTCAAAATGCAAAATCCTCAACATACGTAATTGTTTTTTCTCTTTTTTTCGGTTTTTAATACAAAAAGAAAAAAAAAATGATATCAAAAACCATTTTGTATTCCTTCCTCTTTAACTTTATATAAGAAATCCAACTTGTAAGAATCGAAATTTGTACAATGAGAATAAACACAGAGAAGTGAAACATATATAGAAAAATTGATGTCGAATGACCGTGGAATGGAGAAAATTCAAAGCGACAACATCAAAAATTGCATGATAGAGAGAACGAGAGTGGAAACTATTTGTTGTTGTTCTTTTCCTCTTATGCAAAGGATGAAACTTTCTCCATTTTCATCGATTCCAAGCGATTTCATTTTGCAGTATCCCCTCACAATTGATGCACACGATTTTCGTCCGTCTTGCTGCAGACCGACACAAATACACAGCATAAAACTGAGAGAGATATCTGATTGGCAATCGACGTTTTAGTCATTAAAAAAATAAAAATAAAATGCTCGCATTTTCAATTCAAATTTAAATCTCTTGTCTCTTTTTATGAAAATGGATAAAATTTTACACAAAAATTTAAATCGCTGTAAGTGGAATTGTAAAAAAACACGCACGAATATTTCAACAAAACAAGCAGCTGAATTGTAATTAATGAAACAAACAAAACAAAATATAATTTATTTTCTCTACATCTTATCATATTATGTACTTGTATGTAATGAACAATTTTAGTGAACACAGAAATAAAATGAATATTTAGAATCACAAAAAATTACAACTAATTTAAAAGATGAAAAAAAAACATGAATGAACTAATTAAGGGTTATTGTAAAACATCAAAAAAGGCCATATAATATTTTTCAAGTGTACACGTAAACATTAAATAAATTTAAAACAAAAAAAAAAACAATAATCTAGCGTAAATAGTGTAAACGCGCGAATACTCAAAAAAACAAACAATTGCATTGCCGTAGTGTTTCTATATTAATGAAATAAATTTAGAGAAAGACAAAACAAAAAACCATTCGTTGTTTTCTTTTTATTTGAGTTTTCCTTTTGCCCCCGATTTCTTCGCTGACGATATGATCGATAAAAACCAATGCCCGAAATTTCTTGTGAATAACATACTGACACTTTTCGGCGACTTTGTATTAAATCGATGGAAAAGCACATTCATATGAATGTTTTTGCTTATGTTAAGGCGACTCATGGTCGAGTCATTTGGTTTTCATCCATTTCATTGACGCTACCGGGAAAATTGATTTTTATTTTCTCCGGAAAATTTGAAATTGTAAATTTATTGGATCATTGCATATGTTAAAAATTTCTTTTCATATATTCAAAGCGGTTTTGATGCCGAAAAAATCGACAAAAGATTTTGAACAGATGAGGCGCGAAAATTCAATGAACAACAAATGTAAGTGACGAATGATACATTTTTCAAACAAATTTCTACTTATTTTCAGCTTGAATATTTTTTTTTGTTGAAATTTCATTTTGAGGTCGATGGAAATGAAAGGCTTGAAATGATTATATGTGGTATATAAAAGGCCTATGAAAGTTATTGCTGCTAGTATCCGACAACTGATTTTAGTCCAAAAAAAATTGTTCAAAATATTTGCTGCGCAATTACACCGAGCCTTCAAAGCATCATTGAATTTACCTGAGAAAAACTTTGATTCTATTCCGCCATCGAAATTAAACGTATTAAATATTCAATGTTTTTATCCATTGCGCAAATCTCATTTTACCGTTAAGGATGTTGAAAAATGTATTCCAAAGTTTTTATCAGTTGGTTTGCCTTTTTCGACGAAAAAAAAACGTGGCCAGGAATGTATATTGGTATTGTTGGTGTAATTTTTTTCGCCTCTGTTTTTACTCTCTCTTGTAATTGGGCGCACGAGCGGGAAAGAATGCGAGTTAAAGCGTAAATTACAACGTAATATCTAATGGCTTGAATTTGTATACTCATTAACTTTAAATTAGTTTTTTTTTTCTGCTGTTGTTGCTGCTGTTGCGGTACTGCCAGTGTGAATCTCATTTAAATGGAATCTATGGATGAAGTTATTATCAATATGCAAGTGCTTTGGCGGAATACAATACAATTACAAAACTCTGCAATAACCATTTGTTATGTGTGGCATTTTTGCCGTGGCAAATGGAAACCGAATGAGAAAGAGATAAGCGTAAAAATAATTTGGATGAATGTTTTTTACGAGCGAGAAATGCAGAATACAACGAAACGCCTGTCTGTATATTGTTTGAAAATATGTGGGACAGAGAGGGTAGCACCCAATGGTTTCCTGTATTTTGTACCGTATATTGTAAAACGCACAGTGAGACAGACACTTTTCTGGGGTTTTGCACAAACAAAACACCCAATTTTACTGTGTTCGCTCAATGAAAACGATACCAATCTATTTGTGTATGATGCAACATAGGACAGAGGACATCCGAATACGCGCGCGAATAAACAAGTGTTGGCATAGAGAAGGTAAAGATAGCGACACAAAGTGAAGAAGGGTGTGAGAGAGGTTGAATGAGAGATAGATAGAAAAAAAAATGTCTGCGTACACAAAGGAAACACTAATTAAAGTTATAATTTTCGTTCGGATTTAAAGTGAAGCGGGCGCGTGAGATAAACGCGATACACAAGAAGCGAGAGAGAAAAAAACGCAACACCGTTCCATTTCGCTACGATTGCGCCATATTTTCTACTTTCTTTATCAGAATATATGAGCCTTGTAATAAATATTACAATTACATTGTCGAATAAAACAGAGCCAAAGACCTGAACCATACAACAGCTAAAATATATACATTGTTTGTGCGCACAAAACGAAAACACTCATTCCTTGGCTACACATCGTCGATGATTGTGCTTTTTTTTTCTTTGGTCCGGACTCTTTTTTCCGTTCGTTTTGGAGAGGTAAATGGTAGGGAGTGTCTCAGATTCAATTTTATTTATGTGATCCTAATGTGTCTACAACATTTGTTGGATTTTTTCTGTTTTTCGTAAGGAATAAAAAAAATGCGCAGCAACTGTGCTGCCAGCGCACTTTTTTTCAGCGAATAAATTCGTTGAATGCAGCAAAGTACTGTCTTTTACATTTTGCCATTCGGTCCGATATAAAGCACATTTAAACGCAGCAAGGAAACAATGGAAACAATCCAATAAATTCAAACTTACATAATAACGGTAAGAGATAGATAAGTTTTGAGGAAGATGACTCGGGTTGACCGCATTCATTTTGATTGGATTTTGTAACTTTTTTTCGTCTTCTTTTTCTTCATTCTCTTTATATGTGTTTTCTTGCGTCTGCTCCTGATTGGAAAAATGATTTATTTATTGCTGATAAACTTTTTTTTCTCTTCGTGTTCGTTTTCGAAAGAACAATTCCTATCTAATGGAAATGAATCTTCGGTTGACCCGAAATTGCGTCAAGTCGTAAATTTTACAATCGAGAAAAAAACGCTAAAGGGTAATTAACTAGAAAAAGCATTTAGGCGCACGCAAATACAACATCATCCATCGAATAAATTAATAAACTAAACATAATGAATGCTGTCAGTTTTCTGATTGTAAAATCTAATTGGCAAACAAGCAAAAGGCACTGCAATAAAAACAGTAGATTCAGTGACCCAAGACGAATTCTACAACATAATTTATGATCGCCCCGAATGTACAATCACAACATAAAAACCGAAAATGGTATTGGTTTTATTGCCAATTTTATTTTGACACTTATACGACCTTCGAAATTGTTCATGACTTGTACTCACTCACTCTCTCGCTCGCTCGTTTGTTCTAATGCGAAGCACTAAGTGTCCAGGCGATCATTCGTTGCTCATAGTTATTGTTCAAGCATCTTGCACATTCAGTTGATTTGACACAATAGAGAGGAAAGTGGCATTTGAAAGTGGCAAACGAGACTCTTGACAGCGTAGAATAGTAATGTTGAAAAAAAATGAAATTTTTGTCTATTTTCAAGAAAATCTTATGAATCAAAAGATTTTACGCACATATTGCAGTCTCATGGAGTTTTCATTCAATTTTTAAGGGGCTTTAAATAAAAAAAACCGTTCGCAAAAACGTCTATGAATGAATAATGCATTCCCAATGTACATTAAAGGAGTTTTTCAATCGTTGACTATTTATTTAGTTGTTTATTTGTTTGTTTTTCTTTTTACCAAATCCCCATGTGATCAATAAAAAAATTCAAATTGTACATCTAGCAAATCATAACAGGTTCCGATTTCACCGAGTCATGTCCGTATCTATTCGCATAATACGAGTAGGGATTTCAAAATGAGGTACAGAAAATGGTATAGTCGAAGAACATATGCCATAGCAGAAAAAAAAGAGCCCGTCGCGTACACGAAAGCGCACACAAGCACAGTAAATGAGAATTAATAAGATTATTTTGCCGTTTGATTTAAATTTATGTACATTTTCGCATAAATATATATTTTATTGAGTATTCATGTGGGAGCATTGTTTTCATTTCTGCGCGCGCTTACACCGTATAACTAGTTTGCTAGAATATTTACAACGGACACACTGTATGCCATACTATGGTATATGCAAAACGATATATAAACGGGGAAAAAAACTATGCAAAGCCTGTGTAGTATGTACTGTGTCTCTGGTTGTATGTCTTGTCTTTTGGCGCTTTTGCATGTCTCTATTGCAAATTCGTTTTCTGCGTGCGTAGTATTCCGAGTGTGCCGTTAAACGGGAATGAATGGCGTCTATCATAAATATTATGTAATAAAATAAGGTTCGAAAAATGCGTGATCCTACACACAAATGAACAGTGCTTTTGCAACAAAACTTTTTCTATTCTTTAACATGCCTCTCATCGAATGAGCGTTTTGTTATCAGGGAGAGAAATTTAATTTTGACGGCAACATTGCGAGCATGTTTGTGTTGTGTCCGTTTTGGAACCACCATCACTTGCATCTCTTGTTCGCGTTAAATTACACTGCGTGTACGTACCAACTATAAATTATACGAACCAATTTTATTAACATTCTGTTACAGTTTTTCCCCTTCGTCTTGCCGAATAATATTTTATTAGAAAGTCTTTTTCCGTGTATGGCAAAATGGTGAAATGGGAAGGTGCTCTGCCAAAAACACCACATACACACACATGCATACAGAGAAAAGAGAAAAACAAAGTTTGTATCATATTTATATCTATTCCTTGTGGATGCCACTTTTTTCACTCTGGTTTCACCACATGCCATTGCCTCACATCGCTCGTTTGTTTATCTTTGAATACAAAATGCTCTTATTGTAAATCCAAATGGATCTCATTTCATGCAATAATATCATTTTTGATTCGCATGGGCATTTCACGGTTTGAGAAATATTATATATTATCATTAGATAAGTGGTTCTTTTTTGAGTGCAACAAATCAAAGCAAAATCATATTTACCATTGTTGATTTTTGCAACATTTTGCAACAAAAGGCTCAGTTTATGTAGTCTTTTCACATTTTTGGTAAATACGAATGCAATTCAAAAGTTTTTCGTACGAAAACTAATTCTAATTATGGTCCACCATTTTCGGTTTGAAATTGGGAAACGGCCAACATTAATCTATTGAAACCGATTTGGAGCGCGTTTGGTTTCGGTTGTTTGGCACAAAATTGTTGCTAATAACAAATAAGCTAACTTATTGCCACAGATGAAATTAATTTTGTTTGAGTTAAACTCTCCCTCTCTTACTGCTCCGCATTTTCCCCCTCGTATTTATATTCGTTTTATGGTTTAATTTCCTCTGGCTGTGCAAAAAGAAAGCCAAAGTGTAACATAAATAACGATATGAATCTGCTGCTTAGAACATGAACGAGTGCATATAATTGCTTCAACGATTTAGCACTGCATCAACGATATTAATTAAATTATACAAGCATTTATGATTATGAATGAGAATGAAAAAAAAAATATATATATGAAAATATAGAACGCAAGATTGTGCATCGTTCCCATGGTGTATTAAACTACGCCTTGAAATTGATTTTCATGCGGCGTTCCATTTCGATGGCCATTCCATTCTCACAGATTGTCTTTTTAATGCGTCGAATAGAATAATTCACTACTTCTCAGGTAGAACTGTGTCTAATCCAATCGTGATAAGCCAGGAATCTTTTTTTTACCGGACAAGACGGTAGCCGTTTTTTTTACCCATTTTTCGTTTCGATAGGAAGGGAAAAGAAACATTTGGCCAAACAGCCTTTCAAGTAGTGTCAAACGAAACCACCGGCAAAGGAAATAAACACCATACATTGCTTGAGAATGCGATTGTATCGAATAGATTTGTGGGGTTTGGCTTGCAAGTGAATCCGTACAACGAGCATGCTTAAGTGACGCCATATAAACGACAATAAAATCAATAATTCTATCAACGCTACACCGATTCAAACTAAAATATTTTATAGTTTGTTATGGCATGTTTATGTTTTGACAGTATACATAAAAAACAACGATCACAAAGGAGAGCGACCAAATGAACCGCCGCCACACCGAAAGAACGGAACGGAACGGGACGGAATGAACAAACAAGAGAATATATACAATATATATTATATATAGCAAATTTAAAAGATAACATTTTCTTGTGGTCGCACTCGACAAACATTGTAGTTGTGCAAACGGTAACACCAAAGCAACCAATGTCAAATCGAAAACTAATAAATTTTCCAAACCGACAGAAAATACCACTTTTTCTACATGTTTTTTTTTTTTTCGTCTTCAGACTAAACTGAAAATATCAAATGAAGGATTTGCTTGCAGAACCTGTGCCATGGCATGTAAACAGATAAGAGCAGAAAATTATTATGAAAAATCGAAAGTTCACTTCAATCGAACGAATGCTTCACAAATGGCCATACGATTTATGTTGGTGTTTGGCTCCCGTTTTATCCGACAGGGACCTTTTTCTTTGCCGATAAATTTTGACTATTTATGGTACATGGAAATGGCCCATTTCGGTGGTGTATAGCTTTCTCGAATTAAAAATGGTTTTTTACAAAACCACAATCTGAAGTATTTCCTGTAATCAACCAAATTGGCTTCACTTTAAATGTAATAGGTTTTGTAACAGGTTCATGATAGCGCCACTGTGAATGATGACAAAAAAAGAGAAAGACACAGACAGAGCAAATGATAGCGAGTGTGAATAAAAATACGATGAGCTCGTGATTCAGTCACCGAAAATGCCGAGGTGAAAAATGTTATTAAGCCGATTTGTAAAACGTGTTAAATGGCCATTCAAACGGTAAAAGTAAATAAACGCTATTTACCCAAATCATGTGTGTACGCGTTGATTCAACGAAATAAAAATAAAACCAAAAACAAATTGTGTACGTTATGTCGAATTGTTTACCATTTTCGGTGGTTGTATGACTATGGATAATTGTTTATAGTGTAATGCCATAAATGTCTTTTTTTACCTTTAATTTAGTTTTGACATATTTTGTTTCCTCTATTTTTCTGTCTCAATTCTGTACCCAGAAATAATTGGCGTTAACACGAAAATCAATGATTTTATTTGATCGTTTCATAGGCTGTTTATTGCATGAAAACAAATAATAATATAGATAGAACAAACATTTGAACGGATATAAAAGAAATTTAATTGATGCCATTAAATATTTTACACGGCGTCACCGTCATCATCATCGGCATACTTGAATGGAGAATTAAAAAGTGAAAATTTCACGAAAAAACGACGAAAAAAATATATCTTAAGATAGATAGATGAAAAAATGCTTAAAATCGAAGATGGTCCGACAGTGAGTCACAAAAATGTATGTGAGATATCGTCGGTTGAATTTTTGAGCCGATACCGCGATGAATATACAATGCCACATACAGTTGTCGTGTTGTGCTTTGCTTTGCGTTGCTCATCGTACAATCCACGCATATACACACATGCTCGAGTGTGAATGGGATCGATATAGGCAGTGAGACAGAGACAACCGTATGTGATTGAATGGAAATATGGCCGCATTTAAGAAATTGCATTTACTCACTAACACTTGCGCATATTTCACGCTTTGATGGGCGTCTACACCGGTATTTGTGTCTCGCTCGCTCGTACACCATTTTACATGCGATCAAATTAAAAACTAAAGGTGCTATTTATCTCATTTTATTACACATATTTAAGCAATTCACATTTATGTGTGTATACACAATGCACACTGCAAGTCTTATGCCCGTCCATATTATAGTTACATAGTGAAATTTCAAAGAGGAATATTCAGTGTCAATTCAGACATTTCGTAAATCTTTAGATCAATCGTTTGACGTTCGTTGTAAGTTATAAACATAGAAATTAAATGAAATAATGACGAAATTATTGGTTGGATGGTAATCTGCGTATTGACTAAAATGGATTTTAATTGTGATGGCGGCGGTCGGTGTATGTCTGTGGATAATTTACCTTAAGCGCCCACCAATAAACGATTTTGAATATATAAAAATGTTATCGCTTTTTAGTTTGTGATAGACATCTAACATTCATCAAATTCAAAGATTTCTTTTAATTTTAATTATTTTTCTAAAATTTCAAATTATAAAAACGGTAAAAGTTTATTAAATCAATTGAAAATTATCAGAAGGATATCAAATAAAAAAAGCGAAAATGAAAACGAACATCCTTCCAAAAAATATCCGAATTTATTAGACACATAACGATAACAACAATTAACTTGGATTGTATATTACTTCAATTTTAAAATTAACTTTGGTTTTAATTCTTCTCTATTCTTGCACAACTTTACATTTTTAGATATGGTTCATTATTCATTCTCTTTCTGCTATTGTTGCACCATTATGGCGTTATAAACAAAAACTGATAGTTCAAAAAAAAAAACTTCAAATGCCATTATGTTCAGCATTATGAATTTTTTTAGATAAAATCGATGATTTGAAATGATAACAACAACAAAAAATTCCATCGACCTGAAAATAATGACAGAACAAAAAACGGACTAAGCTGATTTGGATGATGAACAAAAAAGAAGCTTTAATGTCGATTTATGCAGAATATTAAACAAGAATCAAACGGATTTCATTTTTTTAGCTGACTCAAAACGGCCATAAATTATCGTAAAGATATACCGAAATGTGTATTGACACTCAGTCGTTCGGAATGACCTTGTGAAATATGTCATATGGCACATGTGTCTTGGTGTAACGCACTTTCGTTTTGCTGCTGTTATGATATAAATACAATGCGATCAAACACATGATTTCAAATGAAATCGACTGGCACGCTTTCATGATTCTCAACATATCTTTATAACTACCTTTCTAATGACTACTAGACATTTTACTACATTTTATACACACACACGCCGGGTTTTTGTATACATTAATTAAAAATAACATACATACATGCCACTTTTGACGTAATTGTCTGGTCGCGGCTTAGAATAAACATTGTTTTGGCCGTATTTACTCTTTGTTCAAGTACAAACGTAAAACATTCCAAACACACCGAAATTCATTCAACTACCGCTGTTGCTGCTGCTGCTGCTGTCTTTGTCATTGTTTATGCTCAACGCATATCATTTAAATATGCCCTCAATGACGAAAAAAGAAAACACGATGGTATAAGTCTTGAATAAAAGCCCGAGAAGTTTTCATCAGATTTTACGACCATATAAGTGGCACTTTATTGCCACCTGTTGAGCAATAGTTAAATTAACTCACGCTTAATTTGAACACAGACTGTTAAAATCGAGCAAAAACACCTCATTTTAAATTATTTTCCAAAAATAAAATATATTTTTTTACTTTAGTTTTTAAAATAATGAAAAAAACGAATATTTTTTATTGAATCAAACGATTTTAAATCGAGAAATTTTAAACCAGAATGCTACTGATGGAAAATGTGATAGTTTTCCACGATTTCATATCTCGCCAGCATAACTTCGAGATAATCAATGAATCTCGATACTCTCGAATGCTTTCTACCATTCACAGTGAAAGTGTCAACAAAGTTCCTTTCTCCAAGAAGGCCCTAGGTGGCTCTAGTACGTTTCCAATTGGATTTTCTCAGCGAAAAACTTTTCGCTTGAACATTAACTTTTTTCTAATAAGAATCGGCAATAAAGCTATAAAATTCAATTGATCCGGAGAAAGTTTTATGGAAGAATGAATAACTTTCGATAATGGCGAATTAAAAAAGCTGACGACAAAAACAAACCATTGAAAATGAATCAACGGCGTGAAACATATCAAATGTAAATGAAAAAAAAAATGAGACTTAAACTCTTCTGAAATTGCATTTTAATTTTGTTCGTTTATTATCTTTTTTATGACTTAAATGGCTTCTTATGGTCTTTTTTATTATTAATAACATTCATGAATTGAATGACCAAATTATACGAACTGCCGATTGTCTTTATTTTCATTCATTGTGTGGTATTCTTTTGTCTTAATTCGCTATCATATGCGTGTGTGTGGTTAGTCACCGTTGTCGGTAGACTGTGTAAAATGTCTCTGTTTGCTTAATAATATGAAACTTTGAACAATTTTTTTTTTTCGTTCAATTTCCTCTGACTACAGATATTGATTGTGTGTTATTTTATAAAAGCCCACACTGTTTGCTTTGGTACACGCATAAAATCAGATGGACGCATCAGACAATTTACTCAATTTGGATCGTCTGTTAAACATCTCAAAATGAATATTAAAACATTAAAAAACCATAAATAAGCATTTCAATTTTAATTAATTGTCGGTATTCTCTCGCATTCGTTGCTCATTTAGCGTGTGTGTATATATCTGTTTTTCCATCTTTTTTCGCCATTCAACCGAATGCAAAAATGAAAACAAATGTTTTTTTTTATATTTTGTTGATTTTAAATTTGTATTCATTTAGGTCAATAAAAACCAATTAAATGTCATAGATTTGGCCATTAAAATTGGCGATAAACGATATACGCATTTATTCGCAACTCTAACATATTTCAAGTTACAAGACACACCCAATAGATACGCGCACAAACCACATTCTTTTTATAGAGAATTTCTCATCGTTGCGTCGGCCGATAAATTAAAAGTGGAAATAAAGTCATTAATTTTATGTTTTTTTCTTCATATTTGGTCTAATAGGCTAGTTAGTGATGTTCCAATCACATATTAAGAAACCGTGTTTCGATGACGCCAAGCAAATATCTTTTATTCAGACAAAAGAAATAAGACGTACCGAGGGCAAAGTATTGAATTTAATAAAGAAAAAAACATTATTGCGTTCATGTTCAAATTCAAAGATTTATGTTGGTAATTTTCGTTTTTGTCTTATGTCGAAAAACGTGTTTGGGTCGTCGTTCATGAAGACTGAACAGCACATATTTGCCCTTTTTATTTCTGATGGGATTTCAGCTGTGTCTTTTGCTAAAATACCCGATTACGACAGAGAAAAACATGCTTCGATTCCTATCTTTTAGTCGAATCTTATCTTTTCTTTCAACTTCATCAGCAACAAAAATAACATAAAAGGGACTGGTTCAGCAGTTGACATGGCACGTAACAAAAAACAACACAGACAAACTCAAGTTTGAACAAAAACTGAAGTCAAATACGATGATAAAATTCGTTGGGAACTTTCTGAAGACATATAATTTGCCGCATCGACTATTCAAATATTATGAAGAAAAAATCACAGAGATTTGGTATGTATCCGGCATTCAATCGATATATTTCATATTTAGAAGATATTGAAACAATATTACCATGAGCATAGCAATAGAAGAAATTGACAAAGATGGAACGGCTATGGCTTTAATTTTTTCATTTTGGCGACATATTTTCATAGAATACAGAACATTTTATCAACTTTAGTTTCAATTAAAATGTATTCGATTTTTCTACCTTTTTTGTGTGTTGCAGGACTTTTACTTTCAAACAATATCAAATGCACCATTTTATTTTTATTCAAATTGAGTCGAAACTTTGAATGGGCGAAAAGACAAAAAACCAACGCCCATACAAAATTGGCGCCCATTCTATTCAATTCAAAGATGTCGAGCAGCTATTGTTGCCGTAAATTTTTGCTCCAGATAAAAGTTATTTAAGAAAGATCTTTTTTGGCGTTAAAAACAATAAATAAAATCACGTAGCCATGGCAAAAGTTTCGAAGGGTGGACGGAGTTGGTAATTGCGTTGCAACAACATCCAGTAATGGCAAAGCCTTGAGGCAAGTGTTTGTATAAAGAACAAAAGACGGAAAAACTCATTTCGTCGTTATCTATTCAAATAGCCATCGCAATAAATATCCGTTTGAACATAAGAAAATCAGGCTGAATAAATAACACGCCGTTAGCGCGTTCGTATCCCGGATTCAGTACTATACATATCGCATTTCACCATATAAAAAAAGAAAGTTCGGAGGGTCGTCGTTGCTGTTTTTTTTATTATTAAAACCATACAAGGTGTTGCGTTCGGGGAGTGAAAAAAAAATCCTGTTATATTGTTTGTGTAATGCGTGGCTGTGTATGGTAAAATGTTTCTGGCGCTAATAATGGTGGTGTGGTAACGTTTAAATTTATGTTTTAATGAGTTTTTCGGATATTAAATTTTTTTTTCTCGTCTCGCTTGTGTAAAAAAAACAGCACGTAAGATAATATGTATCTTTGCAAGCTACATTTGCATGCAGAATGCTTTCGAATGAAACAGCAGCAAAAAAAATAACGAGAGTGTTTTAAATATATTGTTTCGAAATTATATTGGTTTGCTTTTAGTCTTTATTGTAATCGAACGATGAATGTTTTTCGAATCGAGTGTAAATCATTTAGCCAGTAATTCGAAACACTTGCCTCCTGCCATTAAAAAAATTTGCCAATTTTTTTCCCTTTCTCTACGGAAAACGCGCAGCAATAATGACCAAAATGAACCAGAGAGGAAAAATTCAAAATGAATTCAATTACTTTTGAATAAAATAAATGTGTGTCGCATGTTATAAAATGTACATTTTTCTCATTTGCGATCGTTTTGGCATTGTCGACAAAATGGTAATTTTTTCTGTCGGCTTCGCTGAATGTTGTTCACTGTTCATATAATGCAAATTAATAGTTTGCAATTGAAGTGTATCGTTTCCGTTGATGGTAATATTCAATACACGTTCCATGTGTGTGTGTGTGTGTGTGTGTGTGTGTGTGATCGAATCGGAATTGGTTTTATGCTGAGTTTGCGTGGCTTTAATTAAATTGATTTCTCTGGAACGGTTGATGGTGTTTGAAATGTCGAACGACTCAAGGGTGACACAAATAAATAAATGAAATTGAAAATGTGATGAAGGAGAGCACGGGTCAAAAAACGATATGGTTTTTGGTTAAATGCATGCCTTTTTTTCATTCTCATTATCCTTTGTTAGCAATCAAAATAAAATATTCCGATCAACAGTCGACAATCGTGTGAATGCACCATTGTGTATACAAAAATAATAAAGCAAAAAAATATGTTTTTTTCTCTCCTTCTACTATGACTAGAGCTAAATACACAAGTAAACAACAAAATAATGGAGGAACTAAATATAAAATAGCCATTAAGTAAATTAAAATGTCTGCATGATGACGATGGCGCGCGCAACGTTCATGTGAACAGCGAAAGGAGTCAACAATGTACTAGAGCAGGCGATTAAGTGAGAGAGCGAGAGAGAAAGAGAGCGAGCATGACGAGAGAAAACGAGAATAAAAACGTGCAACACCGTCGTATAACATATGGTTATGGACGACAACCACTAGCCAGGTATTTAACATCTTTGTTTTCTTCTACTAAAATTTATAATTATATTGAGAGAAATACAGTCGCACGATGAGAGAGAGAAAAAAAATACGAAACCGATCTACGGCAAAAAATCGAATGAAACAAAAAAGCACACAGAAAGAGAAAAAGATTAACAGAAATGAAGTTGTTCGAATCTTGCTCACACAAATTATGCGCGCACCATCATTATATTAAGAAATTCCATTTTCATTTCAATCGCCATAACATAAATTTCTGTTGCATTTCGTTTTAATAAATTTATTTCGGTGTTTCTTCTCTCGTTGTTGTTGTTTTTTCTTCATCATCAACTTATATCTGCTCATTGTTTGTACAGTGCGCTTATTAAGTTGTTTGCCATTTGGCTCCGATCGTCTTGGTGCGAGTGAGCGTTGTTCTTCTTATTTGTTTTTTCATCATCGTCGTCGTTTTCGTCATCATGGCTGTTTTTTTCCCTGAAATCGTGTGTTTAGTTTGCGTGTTTTAATGCATCTGCAATAAATATTTCAACCGTTCCTGAATTATGGCTTTGAATGTAACTTACAGTCACAACGAATGAAATATCTGAAAACAGAAAAAAACAACAACGAAGATACAATCAAAATGGTACCGAAAGCCTTCCAACCCGAAACACACCGCACAATCATGGCAACCATAGTACAACTTTCTTAATGGTTTCCAATGAAATAAATGACTCCTTCATTTACAGTGTTGGATAAACACATATATCAATTTATCTGTGTTTCGTTCGAATGCACCGCGCATATGGCCAAAGCCTTGACTATCCAAATCGGCACCGAATCACAGCCAAAAAAAAAAACAACAGCAACATGCTGCTCTTTCAAAGAGTGGTAAACTGGTATCGGTTATATTCTTATAAATGGCGTAATAATTTAGTGAAAAAAGGCCCTGTGTTAGCTTGGCACAAACTAACATGAAATATTACCGTGTGTAAGAAAAAAGGTGGATTTCGTTGATTACTACAGGTTCACAAATCTTTCATGGAAACCACAGCTCTGTGATGCTGTGCGCACATTCGTAGAGCGGACCAGGCTACAACTGTTTCGTTAACGAAACCGAAATAAAGGCATTAAGAACGAAAGAGAAAAAGAGACCATTCCATAAATATAAAAACAATTCGAAACAAACTTAACAAATGTCTTGTTCTTAAATTGAGTTCGCTAGTTTTCATCGTATATGTTAATTATGAACGACCGTTCATTCGTTGCGCTGCTGTAGAACAACATGCCTTTCAACTTAAATGAAGATATCTAATCTTCATCCTTTAGTTTATGACATCCAGTGACCGAAACCACGAACAAAATAATATATATAAATCCAATCCAGCGCATCTTGAAAGCAATCAAGAACAACGAAAGGGTTTAATAATTAAAGCCTGAAAACGAGCAACTTTTTTTCGACGCAAGAGAAAAAGACACACTTCGCATTACTTACGACAGCAAAGCTTATCGCATTATTTATGATTTGATTATTCATGAAAGTAAGTTTTAGTCATTTTTCTTTCGGATGATAAATGCATCAGTCACACGATATAATCAAATTCACAGAAAAGCACGATTCAATGCCCGTTTTAACCTCAAACAAATGAATATTCCTTTAAAACTTTTTTTTATTTTTTAAATATCGGACATCTTATCCTATACCAATAGCTTTTGGACAAGAATTGAAAAATCTTCTTCTGATTTGAATTCTATCCTCTGTTTTGTGCTTCTCTGATTAAGAGAAGGAATTTTCAAATGAGAACAAAAAATCATTTATCAATTCAGTGAATGAAACGACTAGAAAAAAAATGATTCAACAGTCTTGTGCATGATTCAGTATGAATCGTGTGTTGAAATGACCATCATATTTTCAATTAACTACAGCATTTGAAATTAGCTTGGCCAAATCAAGATTTAATACATTCAGTTATTCAAATGTTCGTTTCGCTCGGAAATTAACCATTTAAATGTTGCAGAAACGACGAGCGAATGAATGAAATGTCAAAAATTTATAAGCGTTTTATGACATCGTGTTATGAATAATTGAGTAGAGCATTTGTCGTATCCGCCCCAGATGGAAAATAATGCGCGTTCATTGAAATATTCATTATCGCAACTCGGTCGTTGCAAGAAAATATTTATTCAAAACTCATTTCTGCTGTTGCTGCTTTTGTCTATACATATTTTTTGTGCAACCGAAGAGTATTGCGTGTTGCATAGGACTTGAATTTAATAAAACTGGAGTGGTAGTTAATTCATGGTGCGATGACATTAAGAAAACGTCCTGCAGTCGTTCTTTTTTTGCATTGATGACAACATTCGAAGAAAAAAGTCGGGATGGTTTCTTTTCGCTCTTTTTCTATTCAGATCTGCATTATAATGCAGTGTTATGAATTTTAAATCGTTTTCGGACATTCATTCAGGATGCTCTTGTCATGTACTTTATTGTTCAGATCTTTTTTTATTTTCTCTTTCACTCGCCACGAAATTGCCATCGTAATGTAAAATCACTGCACGCAAAAAATCGATAAAAATTCTTTTAATATTTTTTTTGAATGACCATTCTTGGCATTTTTTGTGCGACTGCAAAAAAATTGCAGCCGTAAGAATATTTCGGAAAGTAAAAGAACATGGGAAAAAAACGATGAAAAATGAACAGGTAGACACGATGACAGACACAGAGAGACAGGTCCACCCATGGGGCGGAAATGAATGAGACGAAATTTTCTCTCTCATGGGCGCAGCCATATTGAAAATTTTGTATGCGCTTATATGTAAAATTGGTGGCGCCACTGGTATATTTGATGGAAAAAGAAGAACATGTTTGAGTCTCACTCGTTTATATGTAAATTACATAGGCATTTCCAGGCCATGGGTCCACCGACACAGTGACAATTCCTTTTGTGCATTAACAAATGTAAATTTGTTTGAAGTATTGTTCAACAGATACCCAAGATGATTCCAAGCGAAACAGAATTGTTTACGTCTATGTGTGTACGTGTTTCTGTATGAAGACAACGAACATTAAATCGTCATTTTTATGACAATTTTTATTACCTAATAACACTTAAACAAATAGCCAGTTTATATTATTTGTTTTGTCATTTTCGTTGTGTTGTGTTGTACCCGGTCACGGGCACTGTTTTTTTCGGCATAAAAGAGAAAAGGAGACAGCATGAGTTTGTGTGATTGTTCCGTGATGGTTGTTGGTTTTATGTGCATCATTCACATTATTTTGGAATTGTACTAGCAGTGATTTTTATGTAAGCATTAACTTTGAAATCGATGTTTATTTGTCTCGTCTTCATTTCCACTCATATCTCCTTTCATTCTCTCTCTCTCGCTCTCTCGCTCTATACCGGCGGCCTGACAAGATATTTTTGCCTTGTGTCAATCGTCGATCAAATTTTCTCTTTTAACACATTTTTCATTGGTTCATTTCTTCGGTTCCAACACTGGCGACAAAACGCAATTTAATGTTTTTATGACTGTGAAGGTCGCTTGTGAAATTTACGATCAGTAAAAATGCACTAAAACTTAATCATATTACCCCAAAACGTAAAGAGAGCATAAGAGAGCGAGAAAAAAAAGAATTGGTTGTCTTTGGCAGCGGCAGACACGGCGATAAACCATTTAATGTGGCACTAATACCAAAGATAAGTGTATTTGATTTGCGGTGTATTTGTCAGATTCCGTTTCACGAAATGTGTGTCAAATCAGAGTATGTAATGCAAGAAATGAATTGAAATTGACACGAGCCACATCGAATACATTTTCGTTTTTATTTCTTTCGATTTCATGCACAAGTGCATCGTGCGAGAGAGAGAGATTTCTTTTTCAAAGTGTGGTCGAGATTTGATCGGAAATTTCAACAACCATAAAATCCAATACAAAATGATACAATATTTTCAGCTCATATTCTTCGAAAGAATATATAAAATCGATTTCGTTGTACACGCATATGGTTTTTCATATTTCAGAAATGATATCACAAGCGGTTTATTAATACATACATTTTTTATTTCGACTCTTTTTTTTAATCAGATCACATGCATCCATATTTGTTTTATATTAAATTTTGGGTGGTCTTCGAATAAAAGTCGATTTTAATTAACCAAAAATCCAATTCGATGGTAATTAATGAAGAAAATCTTACCTTTTTTCCTTTCGGTGACCAAAGGCGCTCAGATTTTGATTCGTAAGCTTCGATTCGTGTAGGAAATGAAGATTATAACCGAAAAAAGTCTTCTTCCATTTTTTTTGCCTTGTTTGCGCTTTTTTTTTCTCTGACTCCGTGAGAGCGGCTGTAAAGTACCTATGTGTATAAATTACATTTAGTATTCTTATAAACGTATATAACGATAAGTATTTGTGTTGTTTGGTTAAAACAACAGCGTGCATAAGAAATGCTTTTGGATGCTGAAAATCTATATGGAAATATATAAATAAATTTATTTTATTGGTATTTGAGCGAAACGTATGCTCTCACACACCATCAATGCAACAACAATTCAAATAAGCACAGAGCGATAGAGAGGTGGAGAGAGAGCATTCAAACACGCCGAAACCAAAAGCTTATGCAAATAAATTTCGACGAGGTTTGAGACCTAGAGTGTGTGTGTATGCGGGTTGGTTCCGTGTTATTCGCCATCGAAATTGAGATGAAACAAAGAAAAACAACCATTTTTGTGCACATTAGCAATAAATATAATGTGTATCTGCTGCTCTAAGTCTTTGTAGATAGACGGTGCTAGAGGCAGGCACGAACCGAGAGAGAGCAAGTGAATGTGTGTTGGTTGGAAGCGAGATCCGGCATTCATGTAATGTGAAATACATAATATAAATACAACGCATGTTCCAACATTAAAAATAAATTCTTGTATAACTTCGTCTTACTTGTTATTTGTGTCTTGGAAAATGTACCATATACGATCTGTGCACCAGAGATGTGTTTTTGACGATGGCGGTGCCTTGTGCATTGCCATAGCCATGTAATGCGCGCTCCCCACACAATTTGCTCCAAATGAAGAGAAAAAAAAATCGGCGAAAGATAGAGAAAAACAACATTGCATGATTCTGCTGCTGCTGCTGCTTATTTTCAGCATCTTTTTGGACTTTCTACAAAATCAAATAATGTAATATGCATTCGCCGCATACGAACACGTTGAATGTGAGAAACGTCGTTAGCACAAAAGTTTTTCTTTCGTGTTGCTCTCGCTCTCTTCATCGTCGCCGTCGTCGTCGTTGCCGTCTTTTTAATATTGTATTGCGATTTGGCGAAAAACATTTGTTTGACTTGCTGTTTTAATGGAAAAACGTAAAATTGTTGCGTATAACGAAAGCGTGAGAGTGAGAGAGAAATGAAATAAAAGAGAGCAAACGACAGCACCAAAGATATTTAGGTAGCGAACTTTAATGTGTTTTTCTACTTCCATTCGAATATGTGTGTACGGCGCGTAATTCACTTCAGTTTGTTTTTTGCGTGCTTCCCTTTTTAGTTTTGCTTCGAATATTTATGTCTCCTTGGGTATTTTTTTCTTCTTCTTCTGCAGCATTCCATGTACGTTGCTTTTTTCCATTCGTCGTTGTTGTTTTTTTCCTTCTCTTCTGCAAACCATTTATAAGATTTATAATCGATACGCGATGTGCGCACTTAAGATATCTTCCTTCGGTTTTCAAGCTCGTTGGTTTTTTTTTTGCTAGAAAGCAAAAATAATTGGCAATGCACATGTTGTCGTAACGAATTTTCGTTGGCTGCCATTATTTCCGTCTTTTTGCCAAATGCCAGCCTCGTCGCTGAAGAGGCAGAAACGACTTTTATAAACACACACACAATTTTTTGCATGCAAAGCATTACGATCAGCACAGCACATATATAGTATATTTAGATCAATTTTCATTCGCTTTTCAAAGACATTTCTTACGTTTTTTCTTCTACGTTTCTTTGCGATTTCATCGGGCCTTTGCCTGAAAGGGAGAGAGAGAGACTATCATTTGCTTAGACGAAATAAATCGCATTTAGTTGCCATTTCAATTACAATATAATGTAAATTTAAAACTTTTACTTCTTCTTTCTTAAAGCGAAATCGTTTGAGATTTCCCATTTCAATCTAATTCATTCGAGTTATTTTTATCGATTCGGTATGTGGTTGTTGAATTCATTTGAAGTAGCTTATTTAAATATCGCACAACACAAACGATTTGTTGTTCTTTTGCACGATGAAAATGAGCGAGGGGCGATGACGTTCTCATTTCAATCTAATCTATTTCGTTGCTTTCTGTCGCATTTTCTATTCAATATTATGTATAAAAGAAAGATAAAAAAATCGTATGTCTGAAGTGAGCAACGGTCTTTTTTTGCTTTCGCTACGAAAATTACCCACACACCAACAGAGAAGCAAGCAGAAAAAAAAGACTCAAGAAAATGGGCCATTTGAAAGAGCTTATGAAGATATAAACTGCTACTAAAATCAATAAAGGCCAATCTAATTTTTGCTCATGCGCAAATCAGATTATTTTACGTAACGTGTTTTTTCTTCGCTCGAGTTCTCTTGCAAACGGAAAGTAACATGTTTCACTCCCCCTTCTTACCATTTCCCATGAAGATTTGTTGTGTAGGTTGTTTTTTTTCAGCATGAAAGTTATGTTGACACTGCATAAAGGTAGATTTTTTTTCGGAGTTTAATTTTATTTTTCGCCTTTATGCTTCCCTTTTGGAGACAGTTCAAATTCTTGGCATTTTTTCATGTACTTACTCCCATCATTACTTCACACCTTGATTTGTTCGCATTTTGAGTGGAAAACCAGCCGTTTTATGATAAAAAAAAACAACAACGAAATAATGGTGGAAAACATTACAGATGATAATTTTTCAAGCTCAACACAAATGAAGTATGAAAAACAAATGAAATTTTCTTCTGGGAAATGGTATGCGATGCGCGCAATGCAACCGATCACGTTTCACATAATAATTTTCATCTTCGTGCGTGTAAAGTTTTTCCATATGAAAATATTTATCGATTCAAAACGTGCTTCGATTTTGTGAGTGCTCAACAGTTCCGAACATAAACAATGACAATGGGCTGTCATTAAATGTTTTTCGTGTGCGACATGGAAACAGACAAAAAAATTTTTATTCCCGAAATGCACCAATATTTGGTGCTTTTTTTCTCATTCGATCTATTATTAAACTAACCAGAAATTAAATTCAACGTCACAGTTAGAGATCGAGAGCCGCACTTCATATTCCAAAACCATTTTGTGTCAATATGATTGCATTTAAGATATCGTTGAAATATATATATATTGAGAGAGGCACATCTGCAATGATCAAAATACACATCGAGATGCACGTAATGCAGAAATGTGCGTTGCCGCATTGAGTGAGAAGAGAGAGAGAAAAAGGCTTGATTGCATTCCAAACACACGCATTGGATATCGTGTGCCTCGACGATAAATCTGTCAATGAATTCAATAAACGATAACAAATGGCTGTCTAAACTCTTCATAAAATGCAGTGCAAACAAATACTGCAGCTTTTCAAATGAATTCTTTCGAAATGGCTGCGTTTAATTTTTTTGTTATTCAATAGCACACAATGAAGCAATAATCACATGCTGCTTATGATCTATTTATAATACAATGACAATGGTCACAAAGTAATTTCCATCTCTCCACTTGTTATTAAAGAAATATTATTTTTAATCATAAAATAGCTTTTCGAAATTAAATTACAATTTGTAGGAATGCAGCTGCGCCCTAAATTTCATCATATTTCGACTATCGTTTGCTAGTTCGAAATGCGCATCAGCACACAATAAATGTAGTCATTCGCAAGAATGAACTCACCCAATAATTTCAAATTAACTTGAAATATAGTAGTTGAGCTCTCCGACTGATGTACCAGCCTGAAAAAACGGTTATAACGACCGAATACTCGGCACCCATTTGCCAATTCAAAAGAGAACGAGAGCGAAAAAAACAATGTATATTTGATCAAATTTAATGGATGAAACAAATTTATGAATGTGTGTTATTTCTTCTGTACTCTTGTACCGGTTTAATGGTGAAAAAGGTGAATTGGTATCATCATTTTGGAAATGGGTTTTCATTTCCCTTCGGTTTTCAAGCCGAAAAATTATTGAAACCAAGCAACACACACATCGAGGGGGAAGGACAGAAAAAGATAGAAATGCTCTCGATTCCTCTGTAGGTCGAGAGCATTTCCCAAACGCACATATCAGATAGAAACACACACACAATTCACACAACAATGCGGCAGTAGCTCGATCGTATCGTCAAAATGCGCACTCATTTCAACTTAGCAACCATTTGCAATCTTTACGATAATGTACAATTTGATGTACAGCTAACAGTTAACACCTGCAAAACGATAACACGAGGCAACAACAATTTGCTAAAACACGAAGCATCAAAGCAGAGTTTGCTTGCTCCCACACGATGTCGTGTACATGCCTGATAAAACGTACATGCAAGTCAAATAAGTAACATCACGAAGAATTATGTAAAATGTTGACTTACACATATGTGAAAATGGTACAAATGAAAATATCTCCTCTCTCTTTGGATTCTGCCTCGTTTTATATATTACACGAAATTCAAATCGAAAATATTCGAAAATTTATAACGGTATCATTTTAGCACCAAAACCATGGTTTTCAATCTTCTCTGTGTGAATGCCGTTTGCACACATCTCTGGTCCCACCACCGAAAATGGCAACCATTAAAACCGACAATTTTAACAGTTTTCGAACATTTCTCTCTCTTTCTCACTCTTTCGACAATATTCAAAGTTTTCCAAAAACTGTAGCTCGTTCAAGTGAAATGGAAAAACCGAAAACAACTCCATATAAAAGCCAAGTCATTCAAATAAAATTTTGTTTATTTGGCACATATATTCCCATTAAACGGCGGCAACACCACCACCAGAATCACTAGCAGTATCGTCTCGCTCTATTCCCTCTCTCTCTCGTTGTTGTTTTTTTTAATTTGTTTCAAAACCATTTCAAGCTCGTAACCAAGCAAAATTTAGTCATTCGATTGTAAAGCAATGAAATTATACTTGCTAAACTAAAACCACAAATTCTAATAATTTTTGGCTGTTGTTATTGTTTCGGGGGGAATTAAAAACGGTTTGAAATTATGTGAAGTGCTTTTTGCGAACGTTTTTTTTTTGTCTTCGTTTTTTTAAGTCATGATTGTTTTTTTTTTTTAAGTTGTGTTTTTAGAATACTTTAGAGGTCAGCAATGGAATGACATTTCTTCTGCTTGCTGGTAAAATGAGGTTTTGGATTGTGTACAATGGCATTTTTCGGTATTTGTTTGTATGTTATGCAATAACCATTATCGTAATTTCGTTTTCAAATGAAAATAAATGTAATTAAAAAGAACGGGACAGGTACGTTTGGCTTTGTTTTCGATATGGCAAATATTTAAAAGATGAATTCATACTGGGCGAAGGTGAAAACGCACACACACACAAATTATTTTCTATTGTACCAACATTATTATTAGATTTTTATGAGTTGAGCTCCTCAATTTTTCTGTACGGTACTTCCTGCCGATTTCACTTATTATTTTTCATTTATATTGTATTGTGACAATCTCCTTGAAATTCATATTTTATCATGTGAAATAAACCAAGGACATTTTATTTTCTTTGTTCTCATTTGGTATTGTACAGTTCTTGTTCGCCACAGTATGTATTTTAAATGGAAGAACGGTCTGCATCGTTAACAAGTGTATATATACAATTTTTATCTTTTTCTTCGTTTCTAAAACAATCAAAAGTCATTTTAAATCAACACAATAATGAAGACAACAATTCAGATATTGTTTGATGCAGGCGAACACGATATGATTCTGTGGTTGAAAGCCACATATACAAACAACCATCTATGCATTTAAAATTAAAATGCGAAATTCCTATTTATCGTTTGTATATTGTTGTACTTCTCTTTTTTCAAATACATCGTGCGTACGGCGAATAAATTTGAACGACATTACGAAATAGTAATAATCATGCGAACTGCTGTTATAACCGTCTATGGCCAAGTCTTCTTATGTCTTTTGCCATGCTATCTGTCGAGCAAGAGCATATACTCTCAATACAAAAATCATAAAAATCATAAAACCAACAATAAAACACACCCTTAGGGCATGTTATATTCGACGCTAAAGTCGTTCATGATATTTTCCATGGCATCTAATGTTCTCTTTCTTGCTGTGTTTTTTCTCCGTCTTCTTCTTCTTCTTTTTTTATCTGTATGTGCATTTTCTGTGTCGCATACTTTCTCTATCTCTCTTTCTCTCTCTCTCTCTCTCTCTCTCTCTCTTTCTCATTCGTCTTTATTTATCGTTTTTGTGTGTATTTTTGTTATGCCATCTTTGGTTCCGTTCATATTCTCTCAGCGTTTTCGACTATAATTTTTCCGTTTGCTGTTTTTATGCTTTTATTGTCTTTTGTTGTTGTTATTTTTTTTCTTACTTTTTTCATGCCATTGCGTTTTTTCTCGATTGCGTTTTTCTTAACTATTTACATTGGTAAGACACATTATGTGTGCGTTTTTGTTATCACCGATTGACTGTCATCTGATTTTTTTCACTCTTCACTGTATATACATCATGTAGAACGAGCAATTTGTATATGAACCAATATTGAGCTGAATTGCAAATGCAAAGCTTTCACAAAATCCTTTTTCATCATATTTTCAACAAAATGGTCATATCTTCCATGGTGTTCGGTGCGCAAATCTCATTTCTCTCAACCAACCACTTAACGTTTATATTCATATACCCAGAATACATACAAAGCACAGAAAAAAACTCTTTAATGCGTTTCTTTCGTGTTCCATGGAAAATATCTCATTTCCACTTATCATTTGCAATGGAAACAGTTATGGTTTTGTTTTTAACCATTAAAATTGGATTTATGATTGCAAAGAATCAACATCGACGAGAAATTACTACGATCGTTGGTGACTCGCCTTCAATCGACATTGTCTGTGTCATTTTTTTTTTTATTGCTGTTTCGCACAATTTTCTTGAAAACAAAACCATTTTTCTTGATTTATTTTATTAGCCATTTCCATTTCATGCTCATGCGATTTGATTGCCGTCGCGAGATAAATCATGACGCAATACAAATGAATTCTTTTTTGTGCAATTTCTCCAATATCGAGAATTGGTCTGCCGATATTCAATTTTGCTCGATTGATTCACTTAATTTTTACCGACTGAACAATTTCCATTTTCAAGTATATGAAAGCGGTTCGCTTGAAATCACATTCCAACTATTTAGACACAAATGCAAGATAAAATGCAACAAAACTGACAAATCAAATGATTTTTTTTTCTTGTTCGGATTTAGATAACATTCACTAATAAGATGTCGAGATGCTTCAAGCTCTAATGCAAACTAATTCCTTTCAACGGGATGAAATCATCTTTTATACGGAAAATAATTCGATTTTCGGACAATTTGTGCTGGAAATCTTATGTTTTTGTTCTTTCTGGACGGCGCCTTTGATTCTATTAGCAAAAACCCCTTAATTTCATATTTTTTTCGTGTCAATTAACTTCACCGAACTATAAGTTCTCTAGACAAAAATGGTATTCGATTAGATGTAGCAAAATTATCTGGCGCCAAATTTTTGCGCTGTGAATATTACGTCATTAGATATCAGGCATATTTTTATCAAAATAATAACCGCCCATTATTAGTAAAACAGTAAGATTATGATTGAGAAATGCTCGTGGAGTTAATAAAACAGCAAATTATTAGTGACGATTTTAAGTGCAAAACAGACATGGTTTCGTATTTCTTGAAACTCAATCGAAAAATAGCTTGAATTTTATTTGCTTTCAGGCACAATATGCTATGAAGTATGTGACCATGATTATCTCGAAAATTATGTACAAGTTGTGTTCAAATTACGGTGCGCATGATACCACGGCCAAAAACTTATGCCATTAGACGCATTTTATCTGATGTGAAAACTTATGCTCCATAAATTGGATTTTATGAGAAAAGTTTCATCGATGTGGGAATATTTTTTCGTAAATCATCTCTCCGTTAGAAAATAAAAACTGCCCATTTTCTCAGAAGTTAATTCACTCATTTGAGGCCTTCAAAGTATAGGTAAAGCTGTTGTCTATATTCATTATTGCCAATCTTAATTTGCATGCTGATCAAGATTTCAATCTAACCTTCGTTTTATTTCTTTCTATTTTTTCCGTTTATAAATTATGTTAAAATTAGATGAAAAAACAAAAATGACATTCTTTCACACGGTCAAAAAAAAAGTAAGAATTCCTTTGAAGAAAGCCATTTTGGTCATTGCTTCAGTAACTTCATTTATTTCTCTGTTTCTTTCTTAAATATGAAATATATAGCAACCACACCATATGCACATCTAATTGAGTAATAATACACAATTTTAACAGTTTGAACAATTTTAAATGGGCTATTGTTACCGCCGGTGATTAGATTTGATGCGCGCTACAGAAAACAATAATTGATCAAACACTTCATTCGTACAAGTTGCATGCAATCAAGCATTTAAGGCTGTTGCGCGCTATAATGGGAAATCGAAGCCACGCCTCATTGCCACTCAAGCGCGACCATTTGCTTCGTTTCAATGGCATGTACTCAAGCGATCCATTTCGATATATTACTATATTATCGAAAACAATCGAAAGAATTAAAACGCATCAACATTTTTCCTGTTTGAATCGTTTTTTTTTTTCAATCATTCGTTAAAAAGGAAAATGAGGTAAAAATGCATTTGAAATCAGGTAAAATTATAATGGCTTCATAAGCGATTCGATACAAAATAAAAGGAATGTCTGACCCGAGAAGGAATAAATCACACAGCAGGCCAGTTTTTGTTTCGGCCATCGTCTCTTTTGACTATTCATTTTAAGTTGCTTTCGATTTGAATTTTTTCAAATTATTATATCAACAGAATTTATGAGCTCTACGAAAAATATGATTTTTCGATTATAAATAATAAAAATGGATTCCATTTTTTCTTCTTCAAAAAATCCGACAAAAGAAATGCTTTGAATCATTCCAAAATTCATTTTTTTCGGTTTCTCTTTCAATTGAAAATATTTCTATCTCCAACAAAAAATTGGATCCGAACTTTTTGAAGCGAAAAGAATTTGATGTTGTAGTTTCTGTGTACTTCAAAGTGAATTTTCTTCCTTCAAACACCATTTCTGACCTTAGAACTCAAACACATGTTTTTTTCGCATTTTAGGATGAGAAAACAGCAAGGAATCGTCGAGAAAGTGTCAAAATACATATATCTTGCGCAAGGAAATTCATCTCTGTTTTTTTATGATGCAATTAGGTGTCTGTCGTAAATCATTTCTGGTGAAAACATATTTCCGAAGATTTTATGTGCGTTTCCCTTTTCTCGGGTCTCAGTGCCTGCCTGATAAAAACAACAATTGACAATTTTTCCAAATGTGAACTACACTACTATTTTGTGTTGTTATCTCTATGCTCGTCGTATGTGTTCCATCAAATTCGCTAGTAATTGTCGAGCTCCCACTGAAATATTTGAAGACATAAACAAAAATGTGGTTTTCAGTGGCAAACAAAGAGTTGTTGCCAAGCGAACACAGCATAAATATCTAAGAACAAAGCAACAAAAACCGAAAACATATGTTGGCATCATGTGAACAGAAGAGTTGTTGCTAAACAACTTTGAGAGAAGCGTATCAATTTCAGAAGAAATGTTCAGTTCCGTTTTATGTGTATGTTTTAAATTGTCTGTAACAGCTATTAAAACATATTGCGTTTTTGAAATTGACACGATTGCAAGAGGCTTTTGTTTGTTTATTCATATTCATATTTGAAAACAAAATCTCTAAGTCAATTCAAACAAAGCGATACAAATTACCCGTTTTCTAAATTGCTCATGTACAAGAGATGCACTTCTAAATGCTATTCGTTGCACCATAAAATGTCGTATATGATGCAATTTAATTTCTAATGCAACGACAAAATGGCGTTTTAATCTTATTTGATTTATCGTCAAATGAGCCGTACACAAACTCGTTTTTCCAATACAAATATGTATGATCGAACCATTAACCTGTCTATTGGATTATCTGCGTTATCAGCTAAAACAGAAGCCATTTTGATACTTTAATGCGTTGGATTTTGCGATTTTAACTACCGTCGGCATCGATGTATTTATTGTCATTGTCGAAATATTTCCAATTACATTTTCCAACAATATGATATCGAAAAGCTGCTCTATACCCTGCCCACAGTTCCATTCAAACGAATGGTCAAAAGATTAAAATCAAGCGCAAATAATTAACGTATGATTTTATTTGCACGAGCTTTTGTTTTAAATGCCATGAAAGCAGGCTTAACATGTACAATGTGCCGTGGTATCGTCTGTGGTCTAGCTTATGCTGGTGGTGTTTGTTGCATTTTTTTGTCATTCAACGTTTACCTCACCCACTAGAGACAGGGACATCGACAATGCAAGTGCCGTGCAAACTATAAACAACCGGACGAACAAGTTCATTCCCGTATCAGTGTGAGTATCGATTAAATGGCATTTTTGTTTCGTTTGCGAGTAGTTAGAATGGCAAACAATATAACAACAACAAAAATCGCACGTAAATATGTTTTCGATGTGCCATTTGTTGTGTGCGCGCATTTAGAGAATGAGAGACAAACCCTCTACGTTAAATGCACATTATTTGGTCGTTATCATAGATTTTATGGACTTTTAGTAAATTCAAATCTAAGCGTATTGCGAAATGGCAAACAATGGTGAGCGCTCGTATTTACAGAGCCGTTAATAACGAGAATGAATGTGTGTTGTCATTGGGAATTAGAGTTTATTGCAAATTACTTTTGGATATCACTCTTTGTGTGTGCAGTGTACACGGTGTCTCCACTTTCGATGTCGTGTGTCTATTGTCAATTGGTCGAATCAGATTGAACGATCGTAAATGAGTTCATTTTATTAGAATTATTTTTCTTTCGCTACGTTTAATTTGAAAAACACGAATCGGTGCACCCATTTTATCGAAAGGTGTTTCCAATACATTTTTTTTTGCCATTTTCCATTCGGAGACGGAACTCTTGCTTTTCCTGCTATTAATGACTTTTCATTCGGTTTGAACCATTCAAAAAGTGGAAATTTTCATTGTAATTGAGTCTTTTGTATTTCATATTGAAATCTATTCGAGATTTCAGTGTAAAAAACTCCAAATTTTTTCGTCCATGAAAATGCACAACATTCGAAATAAATCGCATCCACACTTCATATTAATTTTGGGTTTTATTTTCGATAGATTAACTTCCATCGATGCAGTAAAAATGAGTGATAAATGAATGGTACATGTTATAACCCATGTTTGTGCACCGTTGAACGTTCAAAAGCGTACAAAGCGGCTTTAATGCTATTTTATAACCATTTTTAACGTACCAAAAATGAACAAATATATATCGCCTCGTGGATCGTATTATCGAAAATAATGGGCAATCGCTTGAACACCGAACCACACATGTCGTGAACCGAACACTTTTCATTCTCATAATATAAAAATGATTGTTTGGCGCACTCGCTCTCTCTCTCTTTCTCTCACTCTCTTGGCCGCTCACAGCATTGTATGGTATGGTGAACGTATGTGTATTATTATGAATTATAACAATTGGCAAAGGGTCAAAATCCATCGCAATATATTTTTGTTAGTGATATTTTCTCTTCGTATTTTCTTTGGTTCTCGAATTATTCCGCAGCCAGCTGAGAGGAAAAAAAACTTTTCCGTGTTGTTCGCCATCTTTCTCTCTCTCTCTCTCTCATTGTTTTCAATATTAGTTTGGCAAAGACACACAATGGCAAAGAAAAATAAAAATCTTTCACATGAATGGCTACTCCTTTGCGCTCGCGTTGTGCAAATATTTATTGCTAATGAACCGGCAGCTCAATGAACCGAGAAAAATTGAATATTTTTCGAGTTAGGGCATTTGATGTTCATATACATACGCAAACTTCTTCGTTCTCACTTTATCTCGTTCACCCAAGAATAAATAAAAGAAGAAAATGAAGAAATTTTTCATATTTACTGCAGATTTTTTTTGTTAGGTTCAGGTTTTGTGTGTGCGCGCCGCTTGTTCTGTTTATAGTACCATGGGATGGTGTGTATCAATGTGCCAAAAGAAAATTGTGCTCCGATTTTTGGTCATCATTTTTCGCAAAGGCCGAGCACACACACCAACTGGGAGTCGGATGCGCCGATGGCCGCCTTCTTCCATAATACACACACCCGCACCATACCGTACACAAAGAGTGGCGAAACCAAAAGCATTCTCTAATGTCACGCTAGTTTATGAATGTGTATAATCTACGTGCGCAATTTTCATCTTTATTTTTCCGTTTTGTCGGTCTTGTTTTCTCATTTTCCTTCATGATGAAAAAGAATTTTTACGATATTGCCCCGAAATGAAATTGCCTGAAAGAAGCATTAAAAATTGTTTATTGGCCATTAGAGTAAAGAAAGTTCCATCGAACAATTGCTGGAGAGCAGATACCCCGACGTATACCACTAGCAACAACAGCAGCATTCTTTCTTTTTCCATTCTTATACTCGCAATTTTCCAATAAATTTACGTATATTTCGTGTGTGTTATGTGCTCCAACAAAATGGAATTCCCTGTACAGGATTCCTACATGTGAAACTTCGAAGAACTCTTTTTTTGCCGTCCTGGTAGTACAAGGATTGGTCATTACGCAAAGAAACCCCTTTTTTATATATGACTTGATCATTTGCAATAATATTTGTTGTTGTTAGTGGAACTCCAATTATATTTCAATTATTATTGAGTCAAATGCAGGCAGAAAGAAGTATAAAATGTTCAACTTCTTGCTCAAAATTCTTTTGGTGCAATGAAATCAACATGAATTTCGTAAGATGCACCGAAAATATGCAGATGCTGCATTTCTTCCGGAGAATATTTTTTTTTTCACTTTGAGTCTCTGCTCGATTCTTATCACACCAAAATCGGTTTTAATTACAACTTTTCCAATTTAAATGAAAAATTAGACGAAGAGACGCAATGCCTGCTGTTTCAAAAACTTGTCTGTATGCTCAAAAGTGATTTTATCAGCCGTTTCATAACATGGGCTCTTGAACAGCAATGCAGATACATCGACCAAATTAAATGAAACAGATATTATGACGCAAAGGATGAGCAAGTGGAGAGAGGAGCAAAGAGAAGCAGAAAAAGCGAAAAAAAAAAGACAGATAGAGAGTTAGAGAAAGGCAAAAAGAAAGTGGAATGGGTTTTGATGTGCATGTGAGCAGCCTTGCTGATTGTTGTATAAGTGCTTTTCAAACACATAAAAAACGTGTGTGCTACGCCATTAAAGGAATCATGTGTAAAGCATTCGAGAAACCATTTGTAAGGCGTTCGCTGCTGTTCTGCCGTTATTTTTCCAAGACACCACACACACTGAATTATGTACAATCTGTGATACGAAGTACGGGCGTTTGACAGAGAAAGATAGAGGGAGGGAGAGAGAAGGAACCCATTACAAATGCTGAGAAACTAATATTATTGTAGTGCACGCTATGATACAACGTCTGTATATGTTGCGTGTACATATTGCATGATACCCAGAGCAAGAAGATGAAATTCGAAAAAAATACCCTTTTTCTTCACAATTTGGTACTCTCATTCCCGTCTGTGTGCTCTTTTCATAAATATTTTCGTTTTAATGTTCGTTCCCTTTTCATGTGCACTTTCAAAAGAGTTTGTGGGGTTTTCTTTGTTTTTTTTTCCTTCTCCTCGACTTCTATCGTGTTCCAGCGAACCGAATAAAATATAAAAGAATAAGAAGAACGGACAACATCGAAACAAAAACATCTATCTTGAATGCGAAAGGAAATGTGAAAAAGTATCGCGTGCGATTCAGATGGTGATGTTGTTGTTGCTTTCATCATTCATTGCCATTGTTCCGTTTTGGAACGATTCATGCTGGCAAAACCAATCGCAAGTACACAACACAACCGAGAAGAAAATAAAACATTATATCGCAGCAGGGATTGCAAAATGAATCAACTAACCCTAGCGCAACGAAACTTCGTGCACATTTCTTATGATTATTCGAAAAAGACGTAGACCAACCGAAAGAAAAAATTATTGTTGTTGTCAAGACAAAAATGTTCTGCACGCTTTTTTTTTCTTCTTTCGGCCAAATATAAGTGTGAGAATATTTCATTGAGTTCGACACAAACATTTTGGTAACTCAATTTTGAGCCGCTCAATTCGTTCAGCGAAACAATCATTCAAATACATGCAAACAAAACTGTTTTATATGAATTTTTATTTAAAATCCACATCATTTGAATAATGGCGTCTCGTATATATGATATCAGGCTAATTTTAGGCTTGAATTCAAACATTTACATAAATGATGAATGAATTTTGCTTTAAATTTAACAAGAATTTTGTCAACAGGTTCGATTTACCTTGAGATCATTATCGAAAAGACTTGATTGTTATTTAAAATTTGCGAATGGAGATTTTTTTTTTGGAAAAGATTCAATGATATCGTTTACATTGGAAATGAATATCATGAGCAAAATGCGGGAGATCACATTTCTCCCTCGCCTTGGCAACGTTATTTGATTTTTGCAAAGATTTTTAAGGCGATGAAAAAGATTTTCACATGAAAAGCCAATTTTAGCAAATCATCAAAATTGTATGAGCGATTCGTTTAATTCGACTGGACGACTCAATAAAAGTGTTGTACTCTTGTGATTATTCTGTACCCTGATATACGAATGCGGATTTCTTTTGCCATTACTTCCTTGTGTCGTTAGCACAAAAACCTGACTACAGTAAAATGTCCACATTTCGACCATCAGCACGTAAAACGATGTGCATATGTGCAAAGCGTTCCAATAATCGTTGTTTTACTGTTTACCATTTTGCCCATTCGTTTCATCCAGTTCTTTGTATGGTCTTTTTACGAATGTTCGTTGTTTTTGTACCTGCAGCTGCTTGAACCGTTTGCCATTTGGTTTAACAACGTATAAAAAGAGATACGGCCCTTATCGCAAACATTGTCCGTGTGTATACGTGTGTATCGCGATGTTGAAAACCAATACAGACAAAAACAACGCTATTATAAACAAGAATTTAAAATAAAACTTGAGAGAAAACACGGTGTGTGTAATGTGCCTCTCTCTCTTTTGGAATAAATATTGAATTTGGTGCTCTCCTGGAAGTGCAATGGAAATTTGAACGAATCAAAAAATAAGGAATGAGAAGAGTGCTGCAATCCGCCTAGTATCGGTTAGATGGCGTTATGGTTTAATTCGATGGAAATGATGAATAAAAAGTTTATGTTGTGGAAACAATTCGATTTCTATTTTTTTGCAAACGAAAAAAAAAAACAATTTGCAATTCAAAAGCATCAACCGATTCGAGATCGATTTGCGCGATTTATATTCGTTTCATTTTTAAGGCCAAAGATTACGGAAGGAGAATAAATAGAGCGAAAGGGAACTGAATGATTATTCTTGCTTGACAACAGAACAAAAGTGCCGAAAATTGTTTTATCTAATCGCCCACATCCCACAACAAAATAAAAAAAAAACTTTAAATTAAGACTTTGATCGAAGAATATAAAAAATAGACTACTTCGGGTGAACTATGAACACACTTCGAATTAATTATGCTGAGTGCTAAGCGGAACAGCAGCAGCCACAGCAACACATCGACCATCAGATGCAACCGAGTGTAACCATTTTATCTGTGTGGAACAATAGCTGTGACTGTGAATACTTTTAAATACACATTTTAAATGTGTTTTAATTAACTCCCTGAATGCATTTTTTATATACCAATTTTCATTAGCAACCATTTTTTTTTGTTAGACGTAATGGGCCCTATTTTCTCCTTCTACCTAAAACTTCAATTAATAACCACATTTAAATATTCACGATAAGCACACCTAAACTATGCGCACACAATATATTTTGTTTGTCATTTCACTCTGTGAACATGCTGAATAATAACTTAATTTATTGCCTCGATCAACGCTAACACGAGAAGAGTAACATGAAAAATTACAATATTTCGAATATAAAAAAATCGAAGTCATTTCTCTCTCTCTCTCTCACTCGCAATAACATACAAATAGAAACAGTGCGTTTTACAATCATCAATCCCTACATTTTTTTATTCCGCTGCTGTTTGTTTGTTTTTTGATTTGTTGTTCTTCGGCTGTACAATCCCTTGTTTATGCATAAATAGATATTCAATACGCGTCATACCATGTAACAATATGCATTCATCGTGAAAAAAATAAAAATGATTCAGAACACTGCTGAGCTTTAATCTCCATTTTTTCGCGTTGCATGGCTGCGGAACAGAAAAATACCATGACTTATAATAAATCACAACACCACGGTGGTGTGCATATTTATGCGGTGAATAAATATGTTTTGACTTTCTTTTCTTGCAGTTTTTTTATGTGCATTTCTGTTTCTTTTGCTCATCTGTTATTGCTCATCGTTGTTCATATCCATGTTGGCGCATATAATTTTGATTTGCGCATACAAATACGCAAAACACTAATAAATCGCCGAAAGAAAAGTTATATCGTATCAAATAATTTTGAGTGTTTTTCTTTCTTCAAGTAATGTGAATTTATCCCTTTTTTGCACTCGTAGTAATGGTAAAGTACAAAATGGATTTCGTTAAGAAAAAACCAGTTGGAAGTATTTTCGATGCATGCATAAACGAAAAACTGTATTACAACTTTGTTCCTCGCTAAATAAATGTAAATTCATAATGCAACAGGATTTCTTATGGCAATCACAAAAAAAACTCATATACTTGGAAGTTATTTTACCAAATTCGACAAGAAAAAAATATAGAATCAAAAATCTTTGAGTTAAAACGTGTTTTTGGTTTCATTTTGTTGTACATTCGAAGAATTTGTGTGTTAAGCATGATATGCGGTCAAAGTAGGAAAAAAGGTTTGAAAGACGTGAAAAAAATCGAGATAAAAATGCGACTATCGAAAGTTTTCGTCGTTCGTTTTTGACTATTTCTCACGATTCGATTCGTTCGTTCGTCCACAAAGATATTTAATTCTAATTTATGGGTTCGGGAAAGCCGTCGCAAGACAACAACATTTTTTCTGAACACACTTATAAAACGTACGTAAATGTTTGGACGATATTTGTTAGAACATTATTGAAAGACGTTGTTTGCGAATGAGAAATGATTTCTTGCAATAGTTCTCAGATAGAATGTCACGATCATTTTTGTTCTTGCTCTCTCTTTCTCTATCGATCTTTTTGCAAAGGGCTTAGAATAGCGTTCCTTTTTTAAACAAACAGTCGAAATGAAATTTTTCGTATTGTGTATTTTCTGATTAAACGTAATCTCGTAGGAGGCTTTGTGTATGGGGTTTCTCTACGTATGAATTGAAATGGTCGAATGGAAACGGTTTTGATAAAAGTTAGACAGGATTTGAGAATACAAAGTGTGCAGATGGAATGAACAAAGGCCATGTTTGTGACCATTGCCAATGGTGTCTAGAGGGAATTATTCTTCTGGATAATTGAAGCGTGTGCGATACTTTGAATTTTGTCCAAGGGACGGTGTAAACCATCGCATTGCTTATACACCATAGATTCAACACAAAGCATACAGAGTTATACGTCAGACTGCAGTTTCATCAAAAAAAAAATGGTTCCCCTGCCTTTTTTCATCCCGTTGTGCGTCACAAGAAATTTACATATCCAGGCTCTTTAACATATTCACTTGGCACCATTCACACATTTTCTTTAGCTACTGCCCCGAGAATTGCACAAATCGAGATAGATTCAGTCCGCCGTAAATTTTGTATCTGTTTCTCCCTCTCTCTCTTTCGCTCTCGCTCACTGCGAGGCGCAAGCATTTAAACTAATCCATATGGATGTTCATTGTCATTCATGAATGCTTAAATGAAAATATATGCATGGAAATCGTTTGTGCGACACTAGCAAACGCCAAAAGAAGAGTGAACAATAGAGTACCGAGAAGGAGCGGGCGGTAAAAAGAACAAAAGAGATAGAGAGTACGGCAAATAAACGAATGATAATGAAATAGCGTGTTAAGGGTTATATATTACATAATAATCTCGGAATATATGCGATGAAATTCGTAGCAAAATATTCACAATATTTGAATACAAGCAAACCATTTCATTCTCTGGCATTATCTGAATATTCCATTCGGTTTTTTGGTCTGGGCCGCTCTTTTGCCACTTTTCTATAAAGCTTAAAACTGGCAACCATTTCATTTCTATAGCTGTATTATTCTATTTAAAAAGTGTATTGATGCATTGTATGTTGTAGGCAAAGTGCTTCTCTAATCGAGTTTATGGCATAATGTTGAATTTGAAAATACAGAGAAAGGAGAGCGAGAGAGAAAAAAACCAGAGACCCGAAGCCGTCGAAAAGGGTTTTACACATCTCGGTCCAAATGGATTTTCATTATTTATGCATGAGTTTAATTTTGGATTTAATGACGTGATATAGCTTTATGTGCACTTGATTAATTTGGCCAGCCATTCGGATGAGTTCGAAAGACCTGATGATAAAAGACAGAGAGTGGATAATTTACACGCGCGGATACCCGTGACTGTCGAATGGAATTGCGAATGAGATAGGATGAGATGAAATGAGCGCTGAAAGCGAAAAAATAATTCAATAAGACAATAAAAGCAATCAATGAGATGAAAAAGGCAAACAAACATTATGGCACGCACCAACAATGCGATTTTTCCAATCATAAATTTCATTAATGAAACCATTTTCGAAAATTCATACAAAAATCGACGACGAGACGACACGGCTACTCGGTCGACTGCACAACAATTGAAAAAACAAACAGCAGCAGCAGCAGCACTGAGAATTATTAACATGGTTATTGGATATGCAAAGGATCTCTCATATAAGTTTTAATCTGCATTTCGGTATTTCGAATTCGTTTCCATTTTTTTTTGTTGCTGTTGTTGATTTGGTTTTAGTTCCTTTTTCCCAAGTTTTGCCATTTTTTTTTAAACTCTGCTCCATGCATTTTTCCGGACAGTTTCAGTACAATGTTGATTGTTGAATTTGCAAAATCGAGGCAACAAAAAACAATAGCACACGGAAAAGTAAGCAAAAGAGAGCTAGAGAAGAAAATGTTATTTCATGCTATGATAACGACCATTTCTAACACGCCCAAACGCCCATTAAACCGAATTTATGTTTTGAATTAAAACGATGTGCATTTAAACTATTTCCCAAGAGTGAAATTTCGCATTTCGAATGAATTCAGTTTACATATTTTCGATGTGTGCGCGCGGGCGTATGAGCGCCCAATCGCGCATATTCTTTGCTATTTCTTTGCTATCGCTGCAGAACAAAACAATGCGCTAAACCAAGTGAAATACGATTTTCCGAATTCGAAAGAAAACTTTCTGATGTTGTGAGGAAAATTCATTTGTTTTGTTTGTTATTTTCGGTGAATTTTCAAAGTTGTGTATTGCCGTTGGTAATTTTCCAATGGTTGCACTGGGCGTTTTCAAGTCTCATTTCCATATTGATGTGATCTCCATTCCAAGTGAACCGAATTCGAAATGTGTCATGATTATGTGGTCAGATTCAGGGGAGATAAGAGAGCACTTCATCTGAAAATGGCTCCGGTATGAAATGAAATTAACAAGAATCTCTCTCGTAATTCATGACTTTAGTCTGATTCAGCTGACACACGAACGTAACTTATTTTGGCTTTTTTTTCGGGTCACAAACATCACCAAACTGTGCATTCAAAATATATGACCAATTTTAACAATGTTTAACTTTTCATTTACACGTTTTTGTTATTTATCGTTTGGCATGAAATTGAAATACATTTCAATGGACGATACCAACAGCCTACAGATGACAACCAACGGGAAAAATTGACTCGAATCCATTACACACGATCGCATTTTCGTTCTTTCTTTGAGTCGTTGTCGTTCTCAATCCACTTATTTGCACTTTGTGTAAATTTACCCAAGTCAAAAATGCCCGTGAGTAAATAACAGATGAGAAAAAAAAGTATCGAACACGCAGCATTTCATGAAAATCGAATCACAAAGAATCACGAATATAAAATAAATAAAATCAACCGAAAATTAATCTGCGCTCTGTTTCGATTACAAACGATGGAATTATGGAATTATTGTGTGTTTCATTTTCTCTTTTGGTGTGTTGTTTCATTTATTTTTCTTTCCGCCTACAGCTTTGTACATTTCATATTGTTTCATTTCGAATCGATGGCTTGTGTAATTGTTGTACACACAGTGTTGTTATTGTTTTTTTTTCTGTGTGTCTCCGTGTGTGCTGGTTGCTTCATCCACTTTTTTTACATTCGTTCGAACAATTAATTTCGGTCTGGTATCCGCACAACTTCATAAAATACGTTTGATGTAGGGAGAATGCATGTAAATTTTCGGCCGATGAATCCATAAATTTGTCGTCATTTATCTTGGATATGACACCATTTATTTTCAAAAAGCCAAAGAGAAAATGTAATGACAGCAATCAGACATTAGGGAATTTTTATCAAAGGAATTCATTTCTTTGTGGCGTTTTTTGTTTCTTATTTGGCTGCTATAAAGCGGATAAAACTGGCTGAAAACAGATTTTATTTTCTGTATTGTAGTATCCTGTGTATGTTGAAATAGGGAATTGTCAGTTTTGGTCATTTGTGAATCGATATCCAAGCGAATTGTGTGCCAGAAAAAAAGAGGACGTTTCTATAAATAATCCATAAAATTAATTGTGCCAAAAAGGCACTATGAAACAGCACACTTTCATAAATTCAATATTTTGAATTTCCGAGCCGGAATTTCTGTGGCGATTTGCATATTTTGCTTTTAAAAATGTATCAACTCATCCCGAGTTTCGATCATTAAATGCAATTTATATGGTCACATCCTCTACGAACATAATACAATACAATCACAATTCAATATTTTGGAAGCATTACATTTCGAATATAAATGTTGTTTATCCCGTTGTTATCTCTGCTCCAATTTCGAGAAATATGTGAATTATTTAATAGAAAAATGGCGTTTTGTTTGAAATCACATATAAAATTACGATTTCATTAAATATATGTCACTGTTGAATTACCATAAAACAGAAATGTCGATCGATGCTTTAAAAAATGATGTTGTGCATGAATATACTTTGTTCAGAGAGTGACAGCAGTCATAAATTTAGACAGAAATGTCGAGAATTTCATGCCGCTCATTGTAACAAATGTTCGACCGCAAATCATGCCAATTGAGTTAAAAGTTTTGATTTATTCAACTACGACTCACTGAAATTGGATAATTACAATTCAAGTGTATGTGTAATTACTGTCCATTCGTATATGCTTGAAAATCCGTGTGAAAATATGATTCAAGCTCATGCATGCAAAAACAACATTCCAAATGCTTTGTGTGTTATTTTTTCTCTTTCTCTGCACTTTTCAACAAAATTATATGGAATTATCACTAGAGTCACACTGCAAAAGCGTTTAATGCAATCATTTTTGTGGTCACAAAAGCCGTAAAAAAATTAGCTTGAAGCTCGTAATTTGAGCTTGAACGACGAATGACAGAGCAAGCGTGCAAAATGTGAATTCCCATAAAATGAAAGTCAATTTTCGTTACGGTCATAATGTAACACACTCACAACAAACGTAAAATTATCGTTTGTACCACTTATCATCAAAATATATTTTACATTGGTCGCGCGCGTACCAGCACCAAACAATTAAATAGCACCCATGATAGCTTTTAAAGGTGATTAAGTTATTATTACACTCTTATCATTGATAAACACTTCGGGGCGAAAATCTCGGGCATTTAATTTATTTGCACATCTGTGAGTCATTCGGTTTTCTATAAACAACTAGACAATGACTCGGTGCAAAGTTTACCGGTTGATGCGTATGCTAATCGCTCGAAACGGCCAACCAAATGACCACTTCCACTCTAGAAATGTAGCGATGCATTATTACAAAAACAACGTGTCTATGTTTATGTGTACGGTGGTCATAATACGAAGGCAAAAGGATTATGAAAGGCAACTATTTAGCTTATGAATTTTAATATCAACCGATTTGGCACAGTAGCCACATAAATTCATTTTTGGGCAGAACGTGCATCCTTTTGTTTATACCGTTTAAAATAGAGCGCTTCATTCAGGCGCCTTTGCTACTGCTTGAACCATGTATGTGAAACAACACGTATGTAAATTTAGTTTATCACATGACTGCATGCAATTAGCACGATCGTTACTATGGCTCTATTTGACACCCAACAAAATTCCATCGAAAAAATATTTATAAGCTCTTTGATGCCACATAAATATAGCATAAGATGACGACAAAAAGTGCGTGACGCGCTGTTGCTTTTTTTGTATAGCCGCAAGCAATGGCAGATTTTGGAAGTTATGCACGAATGATAGCACTCGATACGTATGCATGGTTTCACTGATAAGAGTGTGTCGTATATGAAAATGTCTGTGTGTTTGTGTTGTTTTCTTTCGTTCGATTTACGCTTGAACACCCAAAAAATGGAAAGAAAAATGGAAATTTCGTGTTTTTTCAAATACTCGCAACGAATATGAGGTCGTTATATATGGTTTAATTAGATATGGCGGTGCGTATTTATTCCCTTGTTTCGCTTATGAGCGTGCGTCACACAGCACCAAAATCAATTCTAATGCTAAATTATTTCTTTAATCGCATTTACAGTTAGAGCATTTCGGAGCACATTCCACTTTACCCAATCAGCTTAAGGTATTTAAAAAAAATACTGAATTTTATAAGCGAACCGAATTCTTTAGACTTTCTCTCTAGTTTTTTGAAAATGTGGAATGTGCGTTGATGCAATTTTAGATGATGCCATGGTAATTGTCAACTTTGAATATCCTTAAGCGATTGGATTTTCTGTAAAATGTTCACTGATGAATTATTTGCTTATATCGTCTATGTAGTAAATGGGGTTATGTTTTTTTCATATAAGATTACGATTAGGAGTCCATATATTGTTTAAAGTCATTCTTTGTTTTAGCAATTATTTATTTGAGGAAATTAAAAAAGTGATTACAAAATCATGGTCTAACTTTAAATAGAGATATTATTTATTTATTACGAAACTTACATTTATACCAATATGTGCACACAGCGAGCTGGGAGCATGCGGGTCATAAGACGCCCATGGTGCGTCTTTAGCAAAGAGACAATTACAAATAGGGGGGGATGGTGTTCATGAGGGACTTTAAACACCAGAATTAGGTCCGGAAAACCATGGCAAAATCGGCCTGACTCAGGAGAATCAGGGGAATTACATAGAAGTGAAATACTTAAATAATATGATTCTACTTTATACAATGCAAACAATAGAGTTATATATATATCGAGCACGGAAAACTATAGTAAAACCGGTCTGACTCGGAAGAATCAGAGGAAATACTAAGTACCAAATGATGCGATGTGCGTGCCCTTAAAAGATGCTACATCTTCTTGTCGGACCATTTTAGATTCCATTGGACAATTTCTCAAAACTTCATTCACTCGGAACACATCTGGAGGGTGTTCATCTTTCAAAAACGTCTTTTCAATTGAGAAGACGTTTGTGTGCTGCAATGTCCCTAATAAAATACAAATAAATAGATTTGACATTTGATTCATTCAGTCACAATTCGAATTCAAACAATCTTACCATTGCATATGAAATGAAAAATAATTGTTCGTGTGTGAATTTGCTTGGAAATTCGCCTTGCAAAAACATCTTTTCATTTCCTTTTTCTTCAGTATACTTTTTATATGCTTTATATGCCAATAATAAGCCAGTATGGTCAGATAAGTTTTCGTCAAGTGTATTGGCACACTTAATCTGAAAAACATTAATTGCAATTGGTTTCGATTTTTTCAGCTGGATATTTCAGCTCATCTGGATGACGTTAGGCGATGATACGGAGTGAACACGATAGAAATGATTATTATAGTTAAATGCACAGTGCGGAAAAGTTCATCTTACGGAAGTAAGACACATTATTTTGGACATGCTTTCGTTGTCAAAATATCAGTTCAGGATTTGGAAGTGAATAATTTTTTTTACCAAATGGAGAGAGAGAGAGAGAGAGAGAGAGAGAGAGAGAGAGAGTTAGGGGTATATATAGACAGAAAGAAAAATACGAAATGCCGTAATCAATGTATTGACAAAACACTAAAGAAGTATTTTTTCTGTCTCGCGCAAAAATGTGCACAATAACACATAAAGTAGGTAATATAACCGAAGATAAGGTGAAAGTGAATGTACTTTAATGGCTTTATTGCAGTTTACAGTTTATTATCTTCGGCAATTTCTTTGTCAATTCATACTGTTAAAAAACCGTTGTTCGAAGGCCGGCTGGTTTCTCCGTTCTTTCTTTTTCTCTCTTTGATGGTAATATCAGCAAGGTCTTTTTTCGTTTAAACAAATATCACGTCAGTGCTATTGATTCTACGAAGAACCAACATTTATTCAAAGGGTTTTTTTTACCACATATGCGTTTTACTTTGTTCTAAAAAGGACACCTTACAAAATCTTCTATGAAAATTCATTAAAACGAAATGCTCAGCAGGCCATATTATGCAAGGCAGTTAACGTGATTGTGACCTTCACCATTTTCTTTCACTTTGACAAATGACAACCAAAAGAGAATATGAAATATGAAAAATAATCTATTGTTTCATTTTATGGCTGCCATTAAGGTTCTACCTTTGGTAAAGAGAGATCCATTGCAATGTTTTATTACCGTTAGCAATCGGAGATGTTGTGTAAAATTACACGTTCCTTATGCAATTGTTATCGATAACAGATTTAACAACCCATCATTTAAACCAACAGAATTTCTCTTTTTTCTCATCCTTATTCCATTCCAAACTATGAGTCATTACTTCAAAACCCAAAATATTTCCTTGAAAAAAGATAATACAATTTGTTTGCACGAACAAAAAGAGGAAAACAAGTTTTTTTCTTCTATTTTTCGAAGTGAATGATTTTTGTGCTTAGTTTGTGCCAATGTGTTGTTGGGAGTTGAGTCAAAAAATAGTGTCGTGTGATTCAACGGCAACGAGTTGAAAAATTGCCGGATTTACGCCGAAGATTGTGTGGAATCCAAATCGCAAAAATTGATAACACCGACGTCAAAAATGCTGTAAAAAGTGAAAAAGAATTCCTTTTTGTTGATCCAATGAGTCACGCTCGAAAGCAACCACGAAATAAATTATTGGAATAAGAATAAAAATAACATCAAATTGATATAATAAACAGTTTTCAAGCCAGTTTTTAATGCTAAAACACATTAGTGAACAAAATGAAAACAAAGCGGGTGGTGAGAAATGTAAAATCGGTAGTTAAATGAGTGTGTATATTTGAATAGATCGTTTGAAGCGACAATGACATTTCGATGCCATAATTTCGCCACAAACAAAAGAATAAAAAGATTCGGTTTGCCATTTATATGTGTGATTTGTATATTCAACAGCAGCAGCACATACAAAAATAGCAGAGAATACCAAAACTAGCGAAATATCAGCGACGATATTTAACGATCTATGAACCATTGTGTATGAGTGGCTTATAAGCGTGTGGTTTTATTTACGGTCTATCAATGGTTTTTTATTCAAAATGTTAAAATATTGATCAATGGACGGCGACAAATGCTTTTCTTTGTAAGTCAAAGTATGTAGGTGGTTCATCGCTGCAGACGCAAAAAATACAGTCAAATGACTCCAATGGAATGGGTTAACAAGGAATTTAATCAGTTTAATTGAACCAAGAATGCACTCGATATTTTTGTTCGTATATTCTCTATAGCGTCAAAATACATTTGCAGACGTTACAAATCCCGCTCAAAATGGCTCACGACCGAAAATTATTACACACTTAGCGGTAAAAATGGAAATTCCTTATTTGTTGTTTCTATTCGACTTGTACATGTTTTTTATCATTCGGTTTGTTGTCATATAAATTATATTATTCCATGGACATGTATAGTGCGAAATTGTTGGTGACACAAAAACCATTACTTCATGACGACTGCATTCGAATCATTAATTTTAATAAATGTACACATACAGAGAGCGAAACACAACACAGTGTGTGTTTGTTTTTTCTTTCTAAATGGGTGCAGCCACATGGTATCCCTTCGGTTGGATCATATTCAATTGTGTTTGGTCGACGATTCGTGAACAAGCGACAACGACACAAGAATGAAAATAATACTGATAAATGTTGTACATGGCCGTCTCAAGCCACATTCAAGCTTTCTATTATTTACAATCAATAACAATAGTGTGACAATGAGAGATGGATAGAGAAAGATGTATACGGAGAGAGAGAGAGAGAGAGAGAGAGAGAGAGAGAGAGAGAGAGAAAAGAGCAACACCGCTGAGACCAAGATTAAAATGAATTAGTGCATTCGCTTCTTTATTAAATGCGATAAATTCATAAAATCGACTATTTTGTTATTTGGATATCTATTTCGCGAATTCAAACTTATGTACCACATTAATCAGCCAGATAAATGTCGACAATTTCTCTCTGTCTGTATAATTTCTGTATTGTATCACTATCTCTTCCTCTCGTCTCCCTCTTTTACCACCTTAAAATCTTATAGATTTGCATAAACATGAGCATTCCGGAGCCATTTTTAACCGTGTCAACGATTAATAATTCCACTAGAATTCACTGATTCTATTCAAATAAATTATTTGACACATTTTTCAAATTAACTGCGCTCAAAATCAAATTCATTGTGAATTTTTCGTGTGTGTCATACATGCTTTTGTGTTTGTTCACCATTTTGAATTTTTTCTTCGTGTGTTCATAAGCTTTAATACCAGTTCTAATGCATATTTTTTTCAGCTGAATAAATTTAAATGGATAAATCTTCAGCGTCAATAAATTACAACAAACAAAATATAATACCCGATCGGATTTTTTTTTCTCTCATTCTGGGTGTAACCTTTGCGCTTATGTAAATATTAGTACGAAGCTCATATATTTTCGGAAAATTTATTTGCATGCGACATCAGTTTCTTTTATCGATACGTTGAAAAATTCGATAATTTTTCCCATTCAATTCGCTTAAAATGCAATTAATTTCGTTGTCAAAACGAAATTTGTTTACTTTTTTTTATAAATCTCATATGGAAGTCAATAATTTTTTGCTTGAACACACTTCGTACTTTTTTCTTTGCTTCTCAATTAATCTCGGTGGCATTGAAAGTAATAAAGTTTAAAAATTATTGATAAATTGATAAAATCGTTGGAGATAAAGGTGCCATTTGTGAGTCTTATGAATGAATCGAGACGATTGGCAAAACGTGTTCTTATAGTAATCACGATCAATGTAAATCGACAGCAGCAACAAACGTAGCAATAGAAAGCTATTGTACCACTTATTGCCAATTATCATGACTGTTATTGACCCCATTCATTCGGTAATGGCTTGAAGAAGAGGGAAAACACCTAAGAAGACGAGAGAAGAAACAAACCAACACGAAATCATCAAGCAAAACAGAAGGAAGTTACTAAACTGAAGACGAGAACATAAACGTAAAAGAATCGTCTATAATTTTTTTTTTGGTGTGATTTTGAATTTGCATCGTTGTTGCTTTGAATTTTGCCATATAGTATCTGTGTATGTGTCGAACGCCAGTCAAGCTGAACCAAAAACTTTGCTTTGCTTTGCTTACACGCTCACAGTGCATTGATAGTAACAGCACCTCGTTCAACACATCGTAAAAATGATCTTTTAAAGACCTCTTTTATAGATCGTAAAAACGAAACAACAAAAACACCATAAAATTTTAACTAAATTATTTGTTTATTGCGTACATTCTCGTTATTTTTGTGTGTAAATACTCGGGGATGGTGTCTTCCTCTAAAAAGATCACACAGTTCCAAGTGTTTACATCGGTTGGAGTTGTTTTTATTGATATTGTTGTTGTTGGACGATAAAATCGAGCATTTGCGCGCCTGCTTCTTGTTTATTCTATTAACAAATGGCCAATAATATCAATCGATCAAAATTTATCACGTTTAAAGCTCTTCAACATACATAAAACCGGTGAGATTTCATTTTGGGTGGTTGGCTAACAAATTTTAATTCATTTGCTCATTGAAGTCTTTTCATATAAAATGATTGTTTATTGCACCATTTATTACCGTTAAAATAACGGGCAAAATTCAATTTTAAAATCGATTTATTTTTGCGAAAAATGGAACGGATTCAATGTGAAGTGATATCATAAATGCCTTTTCGCTCTGTAATATAATTAAAAATTATATCTTTTGGCAAATGAAATGTACAATTTTCTTGTAGAGAAAACAGGACGCGCCAGTGATTGAGGCAAGAAAATGAAGATATACCAAAAGAAATGTGGTATAAACACGCTCGCACAAATATACTTGATAATACAGCAATAAAAGCATCGATTCCAATTGAATTGATCGAAAATCAATGTCTTGAAAATGGTGTGTGCGCGCGTGAACGACGAAAGAAACCAAGAGAGAGAAAGAGAAAAAAGAATAAAGACGATGAACAATTTAATGTTTAATCGCATCATCGCTTCGACTACCATTGAGAATTCATTATGTGTTTCCAACAAAATAAGGTTGAAAAAAAAATCTAGAATCACACTAAAGAAACAAAAAATTGGAGTGAAAAAAACGCGCTGTACACAAAGAACGCGATGGACTGAACGGAAAAAAAAAGTTGGTTGGTCGTCGCATTTGCGAAATGCGTTTGTTGCCTGGAAGAATGCCGCAGTTTATCGTATTCATGTCGAAAAATGCGCTGCACCAGCATTTTGAGCATTTTAACAAACAATCTAAAACAAGCGCAAGCAAAAAAGAAATGAAAACACCATCATGCAGCAATCCGAAGTGAATTTTCTTTACGCTTTGTCGTCCGTCCGTCCAAATAACAACAACAAAAAAACTCATGTATAATTCCGTTGTTTCTGCTCTTCTTTTCCATCTATTTTAATAACACATTTAATTTTTTTGTATTTCTCGTGTTGCTCTGGAACACAAAACTTATCAGACGGTATTTTTTCCCTTCGAGATGCATCGTTCTTTGTGTGTTTACTTCAAATTCAGGTTGACCTTTTTTTGGTGTACGCATTCATTCTGGCTCGTTTTTTTGTAATGTCTCGATTCAAGCGTTCCAACTTGGCTTCGAGATGAGTTTGAATTTAGACTTCGATCTCTTTCTCGGCGATGAGAAATGAGACGGGAAACGGCAAAGAAATAATTTGAATTGTTGTGCACCACATAGATGAGAAGAGAAAAAGAATGAAATGAAAAATATAACGAGAAAAACGAAGACCGAAATAAAAACATGGGCACATCGAAAAACGAGTTTTCTGAATTGTATTTTTCATTTCTCTGTCGTTTTGGTTGTTCGATTTTTCTGCGTTACTCTCAGTCTCCAGTATTTATTATTTGTTCATGATGCCACTCTTCATACACTATATGAATTCATTCCTGTTTCAATCTATTTAATTCAGCGTGTGTGTGTGTTGGTTTTTTTTCGTTCAATGCGACTGTGATGTTTTTAAAATTCATTTTTGTACTTTTGAATTCAATTTTTTTGGGTTCTTCTTTAGTTCGACGTATCTTGTGCGCCGTTTTGCCTTCACGATATATATATTCAGTTATTTTTTGCTTTTTTGTACTTCATTTGCTTGTTGTGCATCTAGCTTATATTTCAACATCCGAAAAAATAACGAACGAAACGGAATGAAGTGAGCAAACGAACGAGAGCACACCACATGACGATAGAGAGGAGAAAACGCGCAATCGAAAAATGACTGCGTGCATTAAGAAGATAAGAAATAAATGCATGAAAAATAATGAAATGAATACACATACTCGAGAACAATTTTTTTTTGTACACAAACGACGCATGAAGCACTCATGGAAATAAAAGAGAAATTCAACACATTATTGTTATTGGTTTGCTGATTCGTTTGTTTTTTTCGTACGCTCGCTTTTTTTTTTTTGATTTATAGCAAATTATTCTTTTGGTTGTACGAAGGGAAAAAAACACGAGCCACTTTTCTCTTTGTTTCTTTTCAAAGGAAGTGAAACATTTTTAAGTAGATAAAAGGCAAAAAGCTTTTTATTTTTAATTACGAAAAAATCAACTTTGTTGATTTTGTTCGTATTTCGCAATTTTGATGTTTATTCTTCTTCTGTATTCTTTTTTCGTAGATGGAATTCAAATTTAATCATTTTAATTTAGCGACCAAACTCACTTGCTACCTCAACAATCAAAAAACAAGTTCGCAAAATCTTGAGTGAGAGGAAAATCTTAACTATTACACGCAAGACACGAATCGAATCAAACCCATTTCTTATCACTGCTCAAGATTATGCAAGAAAGCCATGTCCATGGAATAAAAAGAGTTCTTACATAATGTAGAGTAGATCCCGATAACGTATAAGTATTTTAAAAAAATTATCTGTGACATGATTTTCATACTACTCCACGGTTAAAGGTCACCTGAAACGCCTGAAAATGATTTTAAAGTCCTAAAAACAACTATATAGGATATATTATATATTTTGCATCGGTTATGTCTATAGCCGATGTAATTTTGAAAAATGTATTGTATCAAAAATGAAGCACCCTAATCCATATGTATAAGGGTAAATGTAAGCCTTTTTGGCTGGAATTATGGATAATTTTATTTATTATATTTTGAACGAAACCACACAAACCGAGATTGCGTACACATTTTTCAATCTATTTTTTTCTGGATTTATTTTGCTTCAGCGTACGCCTGCGTACGCCTATGCATTCAATTGCATTTCATTTTGATATTGTAGACTTCATTTTGAAATCAGCCACAAATCGAATAGTAAATTAAAATGATGCGCGCAAAAATTTAATCCGCTTAAATTACAATTGACACGTGACATTTCCCGCAACGATGAATCTCATGCTGATTGCATGCGTTTGCATTAGTTGAACCTTTCTCTGTCGTGTGTTTGTGTAGTGAAAAATGTGATAAATGATTTACGTAGTGTATCAGCGAACCAGCTGTATTTACACTTTTTGGTAGATTCCATTAGACGGCATTCGATTTTATATCCGATCTATGTGGGACGCAGTGGAAAAACCATTCGACATTTTCATGAAGATTATTTTCTTCTCATCGTTTTTCCCCTAAATACATTTTTTCGGCTGCATTATTTACTTACTCGAGGATTTCATACCGCCTAAAACCAAAAACTAACAAACGCCTTTTTTGATGCGACAGAGATTTTGAATTTGAGAGTAAGTGCAAGAGAGTGCGTTGAAATGAAACGCGTTATCTTCAGCATATAAATTTTATTCAAGCGCACACACACACACAAAACACGCATTTCAACCGATGTTCATTGACTTCTTTGCTCTTCGCACCGACTCTTTTCTGAATTTGAACGCTGTGTGCATTCGATGGAAATATATATATATTTACAGAAACGAAAAACGAACATTTCTCGTAACCCACTCAATCTTAAATCTTTCATGAATACATTATATTTAAATTTAAAAGCAGATAGCATTGACGCGTTGTTATGGCGGACGCATTACATTGGGCTGTCGTCGTCGTCGTCATCATCGTGTTGTAAAATTTATCCAAGTTGCAGCTCAAATGGGGGCTTACAACAAAGAATCCACGAGATCAAACCGAACACAAGCCAAGATAAATTGAAAAACTGAATTTTCGAACAGAGAGCTACACACAAAACTTATCAAAACCATTTCCTTTCGGTGCGTGATGACTTTGATTTGAAATCCATTCCGAGTTTGGGGATTTTCTTAATGCCAAAAGAACAAATCGAATTTCAAACCAAAAATTCCGTTCATATTCGACTTGAATTTGAAGAAAATTCCATTTCAACAATGAATAGATTTGGTTTTTCAGTTATTTCATGCCTTCGTGTAAAAATGTTGAAATTAAAAGCCATCGAACGTGCTATGCTGAAAGAAAGAAAAATAGAATTGACCAATGACTTGTAGTGCACATTTACCCACGTACTGCAATAATCATCAACGAATAAAGCAAATTTGCACACAATTTTTGTAATTTAATGCCTACGATGATGTATTGATAAAGTTGGCAAACTAATTCCTTTTTTCAATGGGTTTTAATTTGTGTGCGGCAACGAAAAAACCGCAAAACATTTGCCCGTTGCATGCGAAACTCATAAGACAAACTTACAAAATGAAAATACGTTGAATTACGTGTATATCTTTTGAATGCATCCAGTGAATAAATTGTCTATTTAAAGAGCTAGAATTGAGTGCTTTGCCGTGCGCGCACTGCAACTTAGCTATAACCAACAAACCATCACACCAATGTATATTTGACTTCGAGGTTTGTCTTCTAGTATTTCATATTGTATCTCATTTCATAAATTAAACACACCACTGACATATACACATTGCGGAACCATAAATTCAAGCATTTTATGAGATGGCTACGTTTTACATATTATTTTTTTTTGTCAGATTCGAATGAGAGAGAACAAAAACATGACCACAACCATACTCCTTTGTATCTGTCGCTTTCGCTTGTTCATTTTTTTTTGCGTAGAGTGCATGTGGTGTGTATGTTTGAAGAAATAGCCATTTGTAGATTTGTGTCTTTTTTTGCTGAATAAAAATAGATTAAAAAAAAAATTTAAAATACATTTTTCGAAGTGTCTCACAAACAAATAAGAAGTAATAAATAGTTAAGTTTTATTTCATTCATATATTTTTGTGTTTGGATTAAAAACGACAATACCATTCATTAAATAATATTGATTACGCCAAAATGGTGTTTCCTTTTAAAAAAAAAAATCAGTTGAGATACTTTCAAGTCGAAAAATTAAACATAAAAAAAAACACAGAAAAACTAATGAAAGAGCAAAAAAATGCCGCAATCACGATTTAAGTTGCTTGGCGACATGAATTGCCCGCCGACATGCAAATGGGCTTTCAGAGAAATCCACTAATCAGAAATGTGTATGCTTCTCTCTCTTTTGATACACAGTCACCACTCGATTTCATTCTTATTATTTTGACAACCGAATCTAATATGGTTCAAGGTTAAAAAGTATTACGGATTAAAGTCGATAAAATTGAATGAATTATCACCAAGTGTCACACACTCGAACATGTTCAATTTAGTCGAGAAATATGTGTAAAAGTATTGGCGAGATGTGTAGAAAAAAGAATGAGAAATCATGCTCGAACTCTATGATATTCGTACGAAACAGTCAACTTTGACAGCGGCATTCAATTTGGCATTTGATATGGCTTTGATTAAAAGATACATAAAACTGAAAAAAAATCTAGTCGCACGCGTTCCACGTTATAGTGAGTGTTTTGTGTTCATTTGTCAGAAAATTACAATCTATTTCGCCATTTCGATTATATGTTGCTATCGAAACAATTGAATCACGTTTTCAATTCACAATAATCAATTGTGCCTCGGGTCGAATGCAATAATAATAAAGAGTGATCGAAATGGCGCGCACCATTTTCAAATATCTGCAGCTCGTCACGACGGAAGCATTGTAACAAACAATAACAACAAAAAATATATACATAAAATTCGTTTCCCGAGACAAGGCGAACAATTAGTAGTGTAATTATCGAACCGCAAATGTGAGTTTAATGGAAATACCTCTACTAAACAAATAATGCACACGAACACAGTGTGTTTGATATAAATGTATGGGATCAGTGTTGCATGTAATAAACAAGATGAGTTCAGACTACTTCAATGGATAAATAAGTAGCCATCAAATGAAACTACGTCGTAAAACACATCAAAACACACCATTAAATGAAAACTCTTTTATTGCATGTTCCTCATATAAAAATTACCCATAAAAGAGTTATTTATCAAAGTATGCTTAATGAATTTTTATAGAGATTCTTTTTTTTTCTTCATTTTGTTTCGGTTCGGTCTAAGTCAACAGGCTGAAAAGACAAAGCCCAACTCACTGTCATCACACAGTGGTAGCCGTGGCATAAAATACTAGAGATGAGACATGTAATCGAACTCAATTATTATGCATTTCACATACAAAACACGCTGACACGGTCAGAACCATCGATTCTTTCACCCAACTTTTGCTTCTCGATAGCAACACATACTTTATGGAATCCCGCTTCGACCGAACGACATGACTTGATGATGTCCCACATAAAAATGTTATAAAAATGTATTCTTTATTGAAATAACTTCCATACGGCAACATTTTGCTCGTCAATATACAAAACGAAACAGAAAAAGAATATACCTCGGTATTTGCGAATCAAATTAAAATTGTTACAAACTTTTCGTTTTGAATAAAATATTTTGAATTCATGAGAGAGAAAAAAAAACGTGGAAACTTTGGCACAGAAACATGTTCTGAATTTTTGAAATTAAACCAATCTTGTGTGCCGAAGTAAAAAATCAATAACTAACCCATATCAGTCGATTGAAGTGGAACATATTTACAAGTTTTATTTCATCTTATGAAGTAATATAGTTAAAATCGGGGGAAAATGTCAAATCAATTATATTTGGAAGATTTTGTTTTTAAATAAAAAATAATAATTTCTAGTTGAACTAAATCTTTTGTATAAAACGAAATTCGTCATAAAAAACCCGAAAAATGGAATAAAAATCCTCATTAGGCTGTTTTTAGCTCAATAATGCATAGAAATCAGTTGAAAATAACATAAAATGTATTCAGTTTTCTTCTTGTTTTATCAAAAATCAAAGAAAATATATTTGAAAATGTTGGTGTGATTCGAGGGTTAATGAACGAAATCATTTCGATTCAATTTAAAACTGCTGAATGTTCATGTTTTTCATTCCAAGCGTGATAAAATAAAATCCTGAAATGGAAACGCAATGGTAACAAATGTATGCGTGCATGTATGTGTGTGTGTATGCACGAAGCCATTAAAAGAACAATTCGTACAAATACCAATAAAGAACAAACATGGCTGCCATGGTTGCTGCCATTCACAATAAATATACACTGAAATCCCGTACGTATGTGTGCGTGTGTATTCAGAGAGCAGCAGGAAGGCAGAGGAAAAAGAAATGAAATCAAGTAAGCAAGCATTTGCATCCATAACCGGTCCCGCTGATACCATACTCATACATTCCGCATGACTACACATTCCTATTCATGCATGAATGAATACGCGCACGCTAATACAATTGAATCCATAGAATGTTGATTTCGAATAGGTTCCGTTGTCGTGATTCGTTTGTGTTCGTGCATGTGTGTATGTATATGTGCACGACGCTCAACGAGTGAGCACAGGCTAAAAATACACAGTGAATTTTAATAAATCAACGACTCAAAGCGATATCAGAGCAACGGAGCTAGCATTGAATGCGTATGTGGCAACCATTCAGCATGACTGCTTTGTCGACGTGCCATACACATTTAACATGGTTGATGAATCGGAAGAGAGCGACCGTACAAGGTGGGGATCTCATGCATACGTACATATATACACATAGTTATATGTCATTGCCGTTTGCCTTTATATGATTTCGGCATTTATCTCGACAACGTGCCACATTTATGGGCTCAGAAAAACTGATTATTTTGTATTTGTGCACAAGCCTAATGAATTCCACTGACGCAACGCACCAACACAAACTCACACAGACACACATATACACTGGTTGCCGTATGCACGAGCCTATATTTGTGTGCTTTTTTAATTTTGTTTTGGTGAGAAAATTTATTCTTGATGTAATGGACTGACATAGGAAAGTTGTCAGCATTGTTTTTGAGGTTTGTGTTTTGCAGTCGCTTTTTTCTCATTCTTTTTTTTCCGTTTCGTTTTTCTTGTTTTGCCTACCGTACCACTGCAGTCTACTACCGACTCAAATCGAACCATTCCGCTGGCTGTCACAAATGTTTTTATTTTTCATCCGATCGTATTCATCAACCGATTTTATTTGTAAACAACATTTTTTTTTGTTTGTTTTACAAATATTGCGAAGAATTTTCTGTTATTTTGTTAAAAGTGAGAATTTTTATTTTGTAAATGAGTTATAAAGTGTTTTAAATTTAAATAAAAGAAAAGTTTGGCCCAAAAGAGTTAAAAATGTCATTTAAAAGTCAATTGTGCAAGAATTTTCGAACCAATTCCATCAAATCAGATGGAAATATCCAAAGTATTGAATGTAATCAAGCGAAAATATGTAAGTTTAAACAAAATTTTATATAGGAAAATTACAAAGTTCAACAGCGACTTTTAACCAGCAATTTCATTCAGTTGAACAAAGATTTTGCCATAAATTAGTATTTTATTGATATTTTAATGAAATTCTGAACTAAATATAGAATTGTTTTCACTTCCAAGCTAATTTTTTCATGAAATTTATCGATGTTTTTCCTTGAAACCTGTCATCTTTGCAAAAAAAATCTCAAAGAAAAAATGCGACGGCACTTTTCTCTCATCCCACTGTCAAAAGCCGATTTGTTTTATAAAAAGTTAATAAACGATTTGTATAATACAAATTAAAATTCTAGTTTATAAACAACAAATGTACATTTAATCCTGAAAAATTATTTTCAAGAAAATTCAATTATTTACGAAAAAAAGCGTGAAAAAAATTGTACCGTAGGCGCAATGCAGAAAAAAGAATCGTACAAGAATTCCACACTTTTTTGCTTAGTGACACGAATCTGAGCATGAAACGAGCGTGAACGACTACAACCCTGGCACATAATCGTAAAACACGCCCATTTGCTCCTTCTTCTTATTCGTTCGTTTATTGCGCTCTCAATATGAGGAAGCCATGATATTCGGCTGTGTGACAGCAGCAGCAGCAGTGCTAACGTACACAGCGCATACAATCATGGCTCTCTTTTGTGCACATATACGAGAGCATAATAGCCGTCTTAACGACGCGTACACAGCATATTCATCATTTCGACGATGGGTGTGTGATATTACAGAGTGCGCGTCATTGTGTTTGCATGCGCCCAACTGAATAAGAGATGGTCGTTTGACTGCCCTCGTCCGGCAGTGCAAGTGAGATGGAATGATGCTTTGATCTGAGTTGAATCGTGTATCAATACACATCGCATTTGGTGCTTGTATGAGTGGATGCGATTGTTGAAAATGTGCGTGTTATCATCGATTGCTCTATTTTGTCTATGTCATTGTTTTATAATCGAAATAAAAATGATAAAACGCTTGCTTCACAACTTTTTTTTAACCGTGAATATTGGTTTCAATAGTGCGCGCATAAAAAATATGGCCATTTCATACCTTCTTTTTATTAGGTTAATATTGTGCATATTTCCTTAATGAAAAGAATTCATAAAAGACATTCAAGCGGTTGGCGCTGGAAGAAATATCATACACAGAACACGGTGAGCGTGTGCCTTATGGACGTGTGTAGATAAAAAAAATTTTTTCGTCTTCCTTCTGGGGTCTGGCTATGGAACGCAAATAGTACGTACCCACATACAATGAGCACTGCACAGATATGTGTGTACACGGCAAACACACATATACGGTGTACACAGCAACAAGGCACAAAATTCCGTTCTGACAGAGCAAAAGCAAGACAGAGAGAATAAGAATCGTGTGCACACACCGAAATGGAGGTAGTGCTTAAAATCATCGTTTTTATGGCCACTGTTATGTGCAAACGAGATGGCTTTATTGCTGCATCGTAACGTTTATCGTTTATTGCAGTTAGAATGGGATATAAAATCTGACAATCACTAAAATGAGAAGAAAACCTTCTGTGTGAGAGCAAAAAAAAAAACACCCGAACGAGCATGAACGCATGTACAAAGAGCCAAGCAAAGACGTTGCTCGTTCGTCGAAGAACATCCTCAACGGTGCAAAACCGACAGAGAAGAAAAGGATTAGATGTGATAAGTGAAAACGAGTAGGTAAATCGAGCAGTTGATCTCTTTGGATGTGTGTGTGTGTGTGTTTGTCTCAGCATTTTCAGATTTTCCATGGCATCGATGCGCACGCTTCAGCATTCACACACAATATGCCAAATCGGAAAGAATATGCTGGCGCATCGTGTGTTGTTGGGTTTGTACAGAGATACCACAGTTTTTGGCATTTCATGCATTTTAAAGCTAAAGATCGAAAAAAAAAGAAAACGAAATTCGGTTCGAATCATTGCCAGGGATAAGAATACTGTTAAAAGAACGAAACGAAAAAAAAGAGACACGAAAGAATTGAGCTCACATTGAAACGAAAAATAACGGCGTAAGCGAATAAGTGCATGTTTATTGCTGTATTTCCCTATCGTCGTTGTCGGTTATACTACACCACTTTGCACAGAACGTTTGTGTTTCATGTTGTACGAGCATCCATTGCAGCAGCTCTCGCAATTTACGAGACATTTATGATGTGTGAAAGAGCTCTCTGTATACTGTATAGTTCATAAAAACGAAAGAAATGCTGCGGAGAGATTTTTATGAGACGCTTTGGTGTTTTTTTGGCAAATATACGCTACTTGCATCGCATAAACCAACATATTCTATGACTTTTCTCACTCTCAATTCTCTCTCTCTCTTCACCCACTTTGGTGGCACTTTTATTTTCATATGGTTTCGGGTGATTTTTTTTTCTGCTACCGCTTCTGTTGTTCGGTTGGAAAATTTGACTTTTTCGATTTTTATGTTTTTGAATGATACTTTTTATTGCCACTCTACTCATTGAGAACGTGCTGCACGTCGACTAATAAATGATCCATTTAAAATGGTAGTTCACAAACTCACCGAGAACATTTTTCTCTCACTTTCGATGTCAAATAAGTCGTTGCGCTTTTGTCATATGAATTTCTATCTTTCCTCTGAATTTCTTTGCACTTGGTGCGCTGGTGGCGGTTCGGTAACCATCAAGTGTAAGTTGAGATGCAATCAAATGAAAACTAGCACGCTCATAAAATTTATGTAAACATCAAGTATTCATACACATAGTCAGTGTTTAAAAAAACATTCAAAGGGTTAATAAAAATAATGGCATTAATGAATTTAAGTGGAAAATGTACGAGTTGCTAGTTTGCAAAGGCATTAATTTGAATTATTTATGACATCGTCACCATTCGCCGCCGCAACTGCAGCAACACCAACAACACAGCCTGAACGAACTGATTGCATTTCGCTCGCGCACTTATATAACTATATGGTCTAGTAATGATGCCAAGAACTAGATGCAAAAAAAAAGCGAATGAAAATCAAGCGCACGTATCAACTACCGACACCTTTCATCGGTGCGATTGCGCTGCAATGCTCTTTTAGTTCGAACGATGATGGCACAAGCTTTTATTTCGCCACTCAATTGCATACATACACTCGACGTTCGTCGCATGATATGCACAATTTCTTCATGTAAATTCATTTACCGTGTGATTATGGTCGACTTTTGATTACGTTTTAAGCGAGATATTATTGTTGATTACTTTTTCTTACCTTCTTCACTTTTGTTTTTTTTTTTCCTTCCTCTTATCGTCCATACAATGGCGCTGATTGGCAAGTGAAATCATTGACGATTGTTTATCTTGAGAGTTCTTTTTTTTAATGCACACACAATATTACCGCTTGTAAAGTGCAGGATAAATGGATGAAAATTGGAAAGTGATTTCAGTGTGCGCGCACATCATCCGATTCAGCTGCAAGCACCTCATTATTACAGCAATTTCTCTTCACCACGGTTATATTGCTAACGAGCAATTAAATATATTACACACTCATAAATATTTAATACATCAATCATGCGAAGAGCGAGATATGCTCTTATATTATTAATTAACTGAGTTAACTGGTGCTATGAAACTCAATTAAAAACGTGTCTATTGAAAAGACTTGTATCTACAGTTGTCACCTCTAATTTGTTGCGAATCTTTCATGTTATGTATTTAAAGAAGGATTGACAAAATGGACGAACCTTACGAAATCCAATAAATCTTCTTGTTTATTAACTTCAATATTTTTTTTTCTTCGACCAAAAAAAGACGACATACAATGTAAGCACATTAATTTTAGAACATGCTGTATTTATAAGAGAATGTTCGTTCCATCTTGTTTGCAAATTGAAATCATTCAAAATCACATGAACTTATGTTATTTTTTCAGAGGTGTAGAGAAAAGAACTCGCGATTTTAACCAAGAATTGCGTAATTTTATGAAAACATAATTTTTTTTATTTAAGTTTTTGATGGTTTTTCTCACATTGAATTGAGAATAAAAAAGCTTAAAGCCAAAGTATGCGTTAAAATAATACGTTGCTGGTTTTGGTGTAGTTGCGTATTTTCTGTGTCCAATGAATATTTTGAAAACGTGCCTGCGAGCCAATTGCTCTCTCTCACTCTTCCCATACACATTTTCGGTGTGGTGTAGCACGAAAAACTGCAAGTGTTTTTCCGTTGTATTATTTTGAATTAAAATTCATGAGCTGAGTGTTTTAGTTGTTTGCGTGGTGTTCGACAGCAGCAGTTTCCATCGAAACTGTTGCCCATCTATTTATAATAATATCATCGGGTGTTTTTGTTGTATGCATGCCATCCGAATGGACAAAAATAAATATATGTGTGTACATAATGCGGCGCAAAATACTAAATTAAATGTGAAAATCATAATAATAAAACAAGCGTATCACGAGTTTGGTAATTGTGCCGTCAATTACGATCATAATTTATTGTGGCTTATGTATAAAATGGTCGCATCAAAAGTGGTGAAAAAGAAAGAAAAAAAAAACGACGAGCACGCATTTGACGCCAATATATGTATAGGCTGTTGATTAAATGCATATCAATTTGTGCACATTGCGTTCATGACCAGAAGATTCCTTAAAATAACAACCGACTCATTCAAATGGATTTTCAAGCGTGCTCTCGCACAAAACTGAAGAACAAGTTTGGCCAGCATTTTTCGTCGTTGATTTTGTTTTCTACTGTTTTTTTTAGCATTTTTATTTTCTCTTTTTTCAGTCTCATTTATAATTCTGCGAATCATTTCGTCTGAAACTTGATTCGAAGTTTGTCGATTGAAGGTCTGTCTCTTCTCCATCGTTATTCCTCTTTGACATTCAGATCGGTTTGCTCATCAATTATTTATTTCGAATTCGTCTGGTTTTTCATCGCTAACTCTTTTTTGTATGTTGACGACGATACATGATTTTTTTTTGTTTCTGATTCGTTTGCGCTTGACTGCCTGAATTTCAGCATAAATTAAACTTAATAAGGAATTTTTTTTCTCGCTTCGTTTATGCGACATCAGACTGTTGTTTTAGCATATTCAGAAAACAACAAAAATTGTAATGGCGAAACGACTGCTTAGATTTTATTGGAAAACTGACATTCATTAAATCTGAAAAGAAAAACATCGAAAATAATTATGGTTTTATTAAATTTCAGATGGCGAATGAAATAGATGGCTAAAAGAGCAACTGGGTGATTATTTACAGTAAGTATTCCCATCAATTACATTGATATATAAGCAAATGCAAAAAATGGAAAGAGTTCAAAAATTAAAGGCCAATAAAAAAATTGATTGAAAAAAAAAAAATCAAAGAGGAAAGGTCTCAAAATTGATTCGTAATTGAAATTGCAGTGTTTAACTTATTTTTCAATGATTCCTTCCTATCATTTCTGCCCATTTTCTTCTTCAATTCCATCGAAACGTTGTAATAACGTTTAATTTTCATTCGATTCAAATAAATTCTCAGACAGCGCAAGCAAAAGAGTCACGATATACAAAAGGCCATACAATGTTAGGAGCATCGACGACGATGTTTGTAATCTTTCGATCTTGCGATTCGAATTCATCGTAAACAACATTGATTTTTTTCTTTCTTCAATGGCTTAATCAGCAACCGAATCGAACAGTACATTAGATACAATGTCTCTCTCTGTTTTTATTGTTGTTTCGCATTTACATGTATCTAGTTGGTCGTAAAGCTATCATTTTTGTGCGATACACATTCATTTTATATAGATCAGATTCTCAAAATGGCTTTATTCAGTGCATATAACCCCGAGTATATTCCGAAGCGGAAAATCAATGTTTCGTCATGCAAAGCTGAGTATGTGTGCGTCGACCAATCTGAAATGTGCAGGATGCATCAGATATGGCTAAAAAAAGAGTGAGAGAGAATGGAATTTTTAGCAAAGCAAACAAACGATGTTTCGCATGAAAAGCGGATATCATTTGTTTATTTTTCATATCTATGAGCGTTTGCTCGCGCGCGCACGCTCTCTCAGAGGATACGCTTTGGCGAACCCTTTTTTTATTGTTAACCAACATGGCATCTATCTAGATATTCATATTCATAAGAGAGTAACCCCAAAAAATATTCGGAATTTATCGAGCGAAAATTGAGCGTCGAACGATGAGAACTGGCAACAGAGACACATACAAAAAAAAAAATGAGAAGTCGCCCAAAAAAGAAGTCGAATGTGGTTCCGGTTGATATAATGCAAACGCACTCTCAGCAGCATCCAAACAATGATGACAATAATAATGATGGCGATATTTGACTTAACACAGCTATTCAATGTGACTATACAGCCATATAATAACCATGACAAAAATATAGATCCGTCAAACGCATACACATACACAGAGTATGCAATACGCTCGAATTTTATGCACAAATAATGAATTGTTGAATGTCTCAATTGCACAAAACAAACCATTTGCTTGAGAGTAAGTTGAATGCTGTAAATCAATTTTCTTTCGGGTCTCACACATATAATAGAAGTTTGTTATTCACAGTATTTTATATAAAAAAGGGGAAGTTGTATGCTCTTTCGCACGCAAACACAGATAGTTCCAAATTTATGGTCGGCCATGTTTTCTCTTTCTCTCTCTCTCTCCCTCAGTCTGTCTCTCTTCTCACTAGATTTAGTCATTGTTCAGCATTGAATTATCTTTGCAATTCAGTAACGCTTCGAATATAGAACAATTGAAATAATCGATAAGATAAGCGATAAATTCACATTTCGTGTGTGCTACAACAATGGAAATCATGATCCTTTTGTTCTTTTTCGACAGATCATCTATTCAATTCGACAAAAGTTTTGCGCTTATATTGTTCGTTTTCTATATATAAATTGAAAATGTTTGCTTGTCGGTTGCACTAGATTTGTGCTTTTTATCTCATCGTTTCTTTTCGTTCATTCGATTCAAACATTTGAAATTGTGATACACAAAATGGGTGGAGTGAAGAATTCTTCCATTTGTTTTGTCGTTCTAATTTCCAGCCTAATAATGATTTTTCTTTAACCTACATCGTTTGTGTGCGTGCATTGAAAATGGAAAACAATCATTTTTTTTCACCTTTCTTATTTTCGCTCACATTTTTCTTTCGGAAATTCAAAAGGGGGAAAACTGAAACTCATAAATTATATTTATCGCTTTATTTTCGTTTTTACCTTTCCCTGTTGTAACAAACGTACAAAATACAACCTCTTTCGGGAATGAAAGAAAAAAGAACTTTTTCTGATTTGACTGAAAGAAAAAAAAGGTCGAAGCACATTGAGTTTTTTGACTTGAGTCGACGACCATTTGTTTTACACACCTTACCTGTTTTTTTTTCGGTTTCTGTTTCGTCGTCTTCTGCTTCGGGTGTTGTTTTCGACCAACTTCAAGGACTAGCTTTTGAATAAATAGAGAAATTGAATGTCATGTCGCCGAACTCAAGAAAAATTATGATTATTTTTCTTTTTCAATGTTATTTATTACGGTACGGTATTTTGTTTGATTTTTTTTTCCTTTTATTGCTCATTTCATTTCAGTTTGTATGTAAAGTTGCAGATAAATTGTTTAATTTGTTTCGCCTTTTGTTGATCTCTTTGTATAAAATGAACGATGAAGAAAAAATGACTTAATTCAAAAGGTCAAAGCGGTTTTTGGTAAAAGGTGGCATCTCTTTGCTCACGCTCGAAGAAAATTGATGCACACAAAATGATCATTTCAAATTTCTATCTGTTCAAAATTTTGATCCCGCTTTCTTCAATACAATTATATTCTTTTTCTTTCTTTCTCTCTCCAGAGCTATTATATGATTCACTCTAAAGTCTAGAATACGAACAAAACCTACTTGTACATATACTATTCATGTATTATAAGCACACATTGGTTCCTCCATTTTAATCTCTTCAAAAAAAAAGAAACAAATATTCTACGATTTTTCCTAATCGCACAATATTACATGCGAGATATTTTTTTATTGGCTACGCGGATTAGCTATCGTTATGTATAGTTGATGCTCTTTTGAACCGAATACAATATCGCATAAAGCGAACAAAAGCAAAAAAAAACAAAGTACTACTTCCCCATTTAAAATGAACAATGTTTACATTAAATTTAATTTTAATTAGGCAATTTTGTGTAAATTAACACGAAAAAAAATGTTATAAAAATTGTACAGAAACAACGATAATGGGCAAAATGATTAGTATTGCTGTTCAAGGGCAGATGTCATGGCAAAGATTCACCAAAATCGAGATTTTTACGTGTGCAGAACACACGAAATGTCTGTGTGCTGCATTTCGTATGAGCGCATACCATATATATGTAAGCAAAACACGTATCGTCGAACATCGCAATGCGTTTTTCGATGCGTCATGTCCATGTTGTTGTTGTAATCGACGATGCGGTTTGACTCCATTCTTTTCCATTTTGGTTAGAAGAGGTAGTTTACATTCATTCTGAATATGGTTTGAGTCCACACTAAACGCGATAGCTTTGCATATTTTTATGTTCTTCTTTTGATTGAACCACGAATCGAATAAAATGGAAATAGTGAATGTGCAATTTTCTATGACATTTTAATTGATAATTTATGCTCACAATATAATCATCACATCAAAAATCAAACAATTAAAATCAAATGGAATGAGCTATAAAAGCCAGTTTGAGATAAAGTACAGCCAAGTGAAAACAAGAAAGAAAAAAAAAGTATTTATGAGATGCGAAGCATTTAAACGTGGTTTTTATCGTCATCGTTTTGAAAATTGTTTGAATTTTATGGTCATTTCATTGAGATTCGGTTATAACATCGTGAAATTTACGATGTTTTCATTTCAAGCGCTTATTCACACCGAAAATTTATTCCGAATATATTTAAGTTTATGGCATTTTGAACACACATTATCACGGTTGCTGTGTATTGGATGCTTTTTGGCATACTTAAACTCTGTTGTTTGCTGCTGTTTGAGATTAAGTCTCTGAAAAAAAACATTGAGTAAAAATCAAAGACAACAAGACTCAATGCACAGGTTTTACTCTTTTGGCAATGTTTTCTAGAAGATAATTTCATATATTTTTTCTCTCATCCCAACGAAGTTCTTCGTAACAATTGTCAAATGAGTCGATTTAAGTAGATACGAAAGACGTCTTTTCTCTTATTTACTTTTATCTTTGTCCAAATTATAGTAGTGTTACACTACTAGTGTACATTGAGCAGCCGGTGTATATTTGTATGAGATTGGAGACTTTTTTTTGCGAATCTCGCTAATGAGCGCCATCTGATTTTAGTGTGAATTAGATGCAAAAACTGAATTTAATTCTGTAGCATTGAAATGAAAAAGTGAAAAAACAACAACAATAGCACGGCCACACAGAGCTGTACATCTATGCGTGCTGATGCATACATACACATATACGCTTTCTTCATTCTTTCATTCCATTGCTATACGTATCTCACTGGTCAACAGATCTATGTAGCCATGTTACTGTTGTTGTTTTTTTTCTCTTTTTCGATTCAATTCATTGTAACTTAATTGAGTTCAACTATGGAATACAAGATGGCACAGATGAGGGGAATTCGCATTTTGTCTCTTCATAGGCTTAGCCGGTTGACATTGAGTCTATCTCAGTTAAACTCACCCATTTTGGTAGTATGTGCCAATTTTGTGAAGCACCACTTTCCTTTGCGGTGATTCACCATAAGGTGTTATAACAACGGTTAACTTCGATTCCATAATAATCGGTAAATTTGTATGAATGAGCTTGTATTTACGGTATTCAGTATCCTTTTACTCTCACTGTCTCTGAGTGTATGTCTCTCTCTCTCGTTTCTTTTTTCGGTGGAGTTTTTATTAGTAAATTATTTTTGAATTTTACGATCAGTAAAATACTCGTAAATGTCATACCCGAACCATAAAAACGGCACATTGCCACAAAAGCTGTGTATGTGTGCCTGATTGTGTGCGGACGCGCGCGCGCGCTCATTGTGAGTGCATAAAACTTAACTTTTATTTTTATGTTTGTTTTCACGTTACTTTTTGATACGTTGAGTTGGTGATGCGTTTTGTTGTTGTTTTCTTTTCATTTTCAGTTTTATTTGACGATAACCATAATGTTAATGATATTTCATATTGGGCTGAATCGTACGCCCGCTATCCTTTTTTTTATTCCAAAAATGCAATCTGTTCGCTTGTTTTGTATGATGTTTCATTCATGTTTGGTTGGAAATTCCAACTTGGAATGTGTGTGCCACTCGCACCACTCTGGCTCAATTCTGTAGTTAGTGTGTGTCAGAACAAATTTTTTACACCGACCGACACACAGAATTTTATTGAACATATTATCAAGAGATTAGTAGTCATTTTCGGCGAGTAAAAGTCTTAAGTCATTCAGTAAACAATTCAATAAAACATCAATTTTCCGTAATCTGAATACATATATTTTATTGGTACTCATCTTGTTTGTTGTCATCGTTCAACCAAATTTCGGGTGTATTTTATGATATGAGAAAATTGTCAATAAAAAAAGAAGATCGAGCAACAGACACCACGGAATGCACACACAAACAAATCGTAAAAGTTTTTCGATGATGTGGTTGAGAATTTTATGAGTGAAAGACCATTTCGGCAAACATTTTTAAACTGTATTTTACGAGCCATGTCATATCGATAGTAACACTGCGATTACATTTTCATAGATTTTTAATTTGTACTGCTTTGCACTCTGGGCTATGGTGTGCTCGTTCGGTCATAATTTAATCTTCCGGTTTTTTTTAATGGATTTTTATATGTACTATACACTTGTCACGTGCGCTATTTAACTATCATTTTAAATGTGGGAACTTTTTTATGACCATGGGAACTCTATTTTCTAATTGGTTAGATTTTATATCGTTTTAAAACGATTAAATAAGATTAGAGCACAAAAAATGAGTGCCCGCTTATGATTTAAACCAAAATACTGGCTCGTACAGCGCACTAAATTGAAAGAGATCGAGCTTGGCCGATCGGTCAGAAATCATAGTATACGCTGATTCAAATAATGATAGTGATTAAGTGTTATTTATTATGAATTTTCGCATTGCCGCTTTGATGCAAAGCGCTCTTGTTTGATCTGGTAAATAAAAGCACATAGTTAACCATTAAATTGTTTGATTGTAAGAAAACGAATGAAAAAAAGCCGATCTTATCGTCATATCTAAGCTATCTATTAGGCGTGTGTATTCTCAAATGTGTGCACAATTGTTATTGTTGCAATGGATACTACTTCGCGTTCTCTAGTCTGTTCTCACATTCGTTATTTTTACATACGATTTTATTGCCCTTGGGCGCAAATTAAAACTTTTGTTCATTCATTCATTCATTCACCACGCGATTTTTCACTCGGTATTTTTTTGTTTTTCATTTCTCCGCACCGCTGTTTTTCGTCTTCGCCTGGATTTTTCAAATACAATTAATTCATTTTGCTGAAAGCAAACTGCTAACTACTGGTGTTTAACCAAGCAATGCGCGCAATTTCATATTTCAATTGTAGCATGTGATTTGTGGTGTAAATGGCAACCATTTGCACACACGAAGAAATTATGTGAATGTTGTGAGAGAATACGTTGCAAGAGCGCTTATATTGTTTATTAAATTAATAATTATATAGTTAAGAGTGAAAGATAATTACAATTATTTTTTATGCGAATTATAAACTAAGTAAATGATAGTATCACATTGTTGCTTAATGATGCTACTCCTTCTTACAGAATTGTTAATTTGATTTATGCTTTAACTAATTCGCTAAATATACAAACATTTTTGATTTATTCATGATTAAATTATTCCGTGATTGTTTTTTTTTCTTCTTAAAATGCCTAATATACGAGCCCTAATCCAAAAATAAATTTTGTAGTTGTTGTTGAGTCTTAATTATGCACTTTTCAACAATAATTTCGTTGTTCCAACAAATTAAATGAACAATCGCTAAAAGCCTTACAACTATTGTTTTCTTAATATATTGGCATGATCTACATTTCCAATTAAGCATGATTAAATTGTATTTCTCGATGAAATATCTCAGAAAGGTTTCTAAAGTCTATATAACATCTGTTTGCTGCATTTTTCCGCCATCATTTTTTCATGCACTTCCGAAATTTGTTTTGTGATGATTAAAACGCATTCTCTTCATTTCTCTTTTTCCGATGATTTTTTCCCATTTAGAAATAACCTGAAAGAAAATTAGAAACAAAAAAAAATTGTGAAAAATGTCGACGATTTTCTGTGATTTATTTCAACACTTTAAATTGAATGGCTTATATGATTCAACGTACAATATTTCCGAAGGATGTTTCAAAAATCATCATTCACTAAATTGACTTCTTATGTATTTGAAATTCTAAATTTGAACCGTACGACGAACGTTCATTCGTCGCTTCAGTATTACATTTAATTTGGTTTTAAGCAGCTTTTCCCTCAAGATTTATGTTATATCTTTTACATATGTACATCGCAATGTGTACACATTGCGGATGCGTTTCAATGAATTTCATGAAATCCGTTTTGGACGATTTAAAACAAAAATATATTTAGAATCCAGATTTTCCGTTAGAGGACCGAAATGAATGCAACTGTATGGATAAAGGTGTGCTCTGGAAAATTGATTTCAAGAAAAAACAATTTTTAATGTTTTTGAATTACACATTTTGCCTCTGAAATGGCTTTGGAATTGAGAATGAATATCGTCGATGACCAGAGCATCAAACAATCAAAAGTTAATCTTTTGAATAATATAATTCAATTTATGTTAAATCCAATGGGATTTTGTTTGTTTACAAATCCTTGAAATTTTCATTAAATTTGTAAATTGAATCAGTATTATTTTCATTTCTTCTTTTTTTTGGTTACAATTTTTTTTTTTTGCAATTTTCTGGTGTTTTAACGAATATTTTATTTTGCCTCTCATATTAAATCGTGCGAACCAAATTACATAGGGTACTCGTACATTTATATTTTTGCACTTCTTTCTTTTCTATTTTCTTCGTGTTTTTTTCTCCGATTCTTCTTCGTCGTCCTGTTGGTGTTTTGTACATTTTGCGACAAAGAATTATGATTTATTGTACAATGCACTCAAGCACGCTTTCTCTGCTCGTTGTTGCCCATTGTACGCTGTTGCAGTTCAAATCAAGGTGTAGTGTAAGGCAAAAAAAAAACACAACGCTGTTAGACAATTTACCGGTGGTGAAAAGTACTCTGTTTTATCGATGTATGCTGTGTGTCGTATTCATTGGCAACCATGCCTCTTTCAAACACCACCGGAGAGTCGGCGAGAGATATCCTAGATTAGATAGCGTGTAAAAGACAGAGAAAAAAAATGAAAAAAAAAACAGAGATGAGTAGAAAAATATAACATTGATTTATGAATTATTTTGGTCAAAGACAACAATACAGATGAAATGGTACAAACCCAATTGTTACAAAACATTTGTGCGCTATAAATAGCGCTAAACAAAGCCAAAGCGATTCGGAAATTGTTGCGTAAATAATTTATTGTTTGTCGATTTGCCATATTTTACTTAACAAGCCACGATCCTGTGCTGTGTTGAAAAGCCTCTTCTATTCCTCCGAAATAAAAAAAAAATATATATGTGAAATTCGATGTTCAGCAAGCGAATTCATAAAAATCGATCTGAAAAACGAAACAATTGAAAGAAGAAAACGAAAAAATGAATAAAAATCGATTTTAAATGGAATTTTAATTTTTAACGTTTTCAAAATCATAAATTTCAATATTGAATGTTCATTGTTTATCTGTTTTTTTTTTCTTCTTTTTCTTTTGTTGCAGGTTGTTGTCGAGTGACAAAGAGTTGGAGTGTAATATGCCCAGAAGCCGGCATGTGACGAAAGAAAAGAGAGCCCGGCTTGCAGTTGCCAGTCAAAACAAATCGTAAAATTTATTGTCGATTTGATCGTAAAATTGTTCTTGCAGCAAGTGAATTTAATACACGTTGTTTACGATGGCCTTGGCCGTGGATTTTACGATTACGGGCGAATGAAATGCGCATGCTTTTGTCGATTGGCCATAAATGTTAATGTGGTGTGTATGGAATACAAGCTTCAAAACACAATCCATACATACACATAACCCCCTTTGATGATCAGACAGAGAAAAAAATATCACTTTGTGACGTCAGTTTTTTGGCTGCGCTTGTTATTACATAATCATCATCCAGACACATCCCGAATGATATATAAATATGTGCCACGTAAGCGTCAGTCGTTTTTCGACGGTTTATATGCATATTTAGCAATGAATATACACAAACACACAGCCATAATGATAAAACTAAATGAATCCCGTGATTGCGTTCCTGATTTCATCAATCCAAACTCAACAGCACAGCTCTCTGTATCTCACTCATTTTCATATGGAATGTCTTCACCGCCTTCTGGCGCAACAGCAGCATGAACGAAAAACAACCATGAAACAAGCTCATTTCGAGCGACTGCATCAAACTCACACACAAACACATACCGAATGGCAGACGCATACTCAACACAAACTACTTGGATAAATAGCTACTTAGTACTTATGTTTATGATTATTTTATATTTATTACATCTATTTTTATGGTGTTAAAAGGAATTGAAAGGAGTCACATCCACATACAATGTATCTTATTATACAAAGTAGAAGCGCGCGCGTTGGCAAGTTCATTCGTTATATTTTTGCTCTGATACGCAAACAACGTCAATGTCGATTTCCGATGGCCACTGATTTTTCTTTCTCCACCCAACGTGATGTGATGTTTAGTTTTGATTGTGATCTATTAAGTGAACGATGATTTTCACGATGTGCGATGACATTACAATTATATAACGGACATGTTCGTACTTATTAATCGCTTTTGTTCTTATCGCATCAAATATCAATTTAGTTTTGTAAACAACTTTTGATTTAAAATGGTGCTGTCGATTTCGAATAAATAACCACAAAAAATGAAAATAAAACAGAATCGATGAAGTTTGTCAAGAAAATAAAACATAAATCGAACGATGTTTTATATTTTTCAACTTTTCAAGTACACATAATGGGGAAACCGTTCCGAGTGAAAGAAGATAAACAGAAATAAATCGAACAATGTTTAAAAATAAAATGAAATGTCTCGTCTGCTTTTTTTTATTTAATATTTATTTCAGCGAGCGTGCGCGCATGAGACGCAATGAAATCCTTGTGAGATATACATAGAGAGAGAGGTAAACGATTTTTAGTACATTCAAGGAAAAAATCTGAATAACGATCTGAAACGAGAATAAACCGAAAATTGAATTTTTATTACATGTTTAGCTATTAGTTTGATCGTTTTGGGCATCATAAAAATTAAATTTTATATTATGATTACGATTATTATTATTATTATGACTATTATTACTTAACACCGTTGGCTAGGCATATCGATGGTTGGATTTCAATTCACGTACGCATACGTACAGGTTTGTGGAGAGAGAGAGAGAGAGAAAAAAATCGTATGGAGTCAAGTTTGTGTTATTGAACCGAAACTATTTGAATAAAATTACACGAGTTATTATGTGGCACACGCGGAATTGTGGCTTAAAAATCCACACAATTACTACCAGCCATCGATCGATTGAATGCGAATCAAAGTGTGTCTCGTGGGATGCAAAGTCTTCGGTGTTAATTTTTACATTTATAGTCGTATAAATTGTTGTTTTTAATATCCATTCAAATGGAATTGGGCTTTTCTTGAAGAACGACCGATTTCATTCAACCAGAAACTTGGCAAAATTGAAAATAATAAAAAACAAATAAAAATAAATCGATGTTAATCCCAAATTTGAATTAATCGTTTTAACAGATTTTCACCGTAGAAATGGCACCAATTTGAAGTAAATTTTGTTTTTATTTATAAAACTCTATTGATTTTTAGACGATTTAAATTTGGTTTTCTGAATTCAAATTGCGATTGTTCAGTCATAAATAGGATAGGCAAAGGTGAAAAACTTTATCGATCGATAAATTTAGAATATGATGACAATATTTTATGGCTTGAAGAATCACTCATCCTACAGCAAGTGAACTGAAATTTATGTGAAGACCTAACGAATTGGTTAGACATAAATGGACGAGAAGAGAGAGAAAAAACACACAGAAAAAGAAGAAAACAAAATGAAAGAGACGAAGAAGCAGCAGTAATTTGAGGCAATGGTCTGAAATTCAATGGAAACACACACACTGAACGGAATGTTGTGTATTTGTCTCTTTTGAGCACAAACTGAATAAAAATGTCGCCAGTTTTTGTGTGTATTTTTGTCTTCATCCTCTCTGGTTACCTCATATGTGCGTTTTTTTTTATTTCGTGTTCGAATACAAAGCGGACCAAATTTTTACCAAATGTGTTTCTCTTTTCAAGTGGATGTACAATACACGATATGTAAGTCGAATATGATGAGAATATTTTTTTTTTCTTCATTTTTTTTCGTCCGACGAAAAAAGGGTATTTTATTGAGAATTTTGTATACACATGGATCGTTGTTGCCTTCAAGAAAAAGAAAAGAGTTCTAGAGTGTCTAGAAAGGCAGAAAGAGAGCGGATGAGATGGAGAGAGTTTGAACAAAATCGACTTGAATGTTGATATCAGTGATAAAAACCATTGCAGTCATTTGAAAGAGGCAACAAAAAGCTACACACATAAAATCGTTCAATGTCTTTGCTCTTTTTTTCTGTTCCACGCACGAAATATTCATATTTGAGAGAGAACCAAAATACCACAGCAAACAACAAGGGTAAGTATATTAGGTAACGAAATGTTTATGGCATCGTTATTGCTCATTTCGACAATTGTTCAAATCTTTTGTTCAATTTTGTCGGGCTCAACTCTATTCTCTCTACTATACAGTTTTTTTTTTCATCACAATCTCCCTCTCCATTTATTTGACATTCAATTACTTTTCCTTCTACTTCAGTTTATTAAGAATATTGCCCATCTGAATGTTGAAAAAGAAAATGTATTCGAAATTGCGTACATTTTTCATTGGTTTTTATTGAAACCATCATCTGTCAGAATTGATTTGTCATAACAAAATCTCAAGAGCATGAAATTCAGAAGCAACATATACACACATAAAAAAATGAATTGAAAAAAAACTTATATCAGAGCCTTTTCTACCCTGAAGTGGTTTCTTAAACTTGTCTAACGTCTAATATTTCAAAAAAAAGGAGCTCGTTTGCAAAGTCAAATAAGATCATGAATCTGTGACACTGTAATTGACCAAATGGTTTATGTTCCTATTGACAAAACTAGTTCTTAATCGTTTTGCTACCAGTTCGGCATGTTGTTGTCCATTTAGTTGTTTACATTGCAACCCATCTAAATTTATGACCGTCAATAAAGCAATTACAAGATTCACTCCATTCAAACAAATTTTGTGCGACGCAACGCGCGCGTCGCATAACTGGACACTCAATTCGATGTCGTTTAAGAAAGGATATATATATTTCGCTGTGTATGTGTGCTTGTGTGTAAATATTCACGAAATAGGTCATCAAATTTTATGACTGTTAAATTTTATCTGCGAAAGGATTATGTGTGAATTATAAAAAGGGCTTTTGAAATAGTTACAATTATCCGCTCGAGCGTATGAATTTGAATTATATGGACACTTCAATGAATATATTTTCATACGCGACAATTCATACAATGTACATACGTAGCAACGGAAAATTGGAAAATGTGTTGCAATAAAATGAGAGAAAAATGCGATTTTTTCTCTTTTGTCAAAGCTAAAGGATAGATTTTGTTCAGTTTAAAGATTTGATTCGTACATTTGAAATAAACCGAAATTCCAACATAAATGAATTGAACTTTGTGTGCTGTAGGAGATGTGGCTTTTCCAAAGTGGCAAAATGGTGAAATTCCGAAGAGAATAAACCGCAAAATAGTTTTAAGTCAATAAAAATATTGGTAAATGTTGTACACCGAACGATTGCGTTTTGTATAGGCATTTTCTGTGTTGTTTGTCGGTTTTGTCTCTCATTTTTCATTTGTCGATGGTGTACGGTTTCAGGCATCGACTACCGTATCCAAGAGACAGCCGAAAAAGAGATGTGTGTGTGCATACACCAAGTTATGTGAGAGTGTCGTTAACGCAACCGTTGAATTCAGTTTGAGCACTAATGCTTATGGCATATGAACGCCTGCCCGTATTTGATTTTGGCTTTAGATGGATGATGTAATTGTGTGCGTGCATCGTATGCTTGATTTTCCTCAATTCTAAAATACATAGAATCCAGAGCATAGACTCAATATGGTCGCATTGGTACTTGCGCTAAAACTACACATAAAAATGAGTGTGGCTTCGATATGAACAGAAGCGCATTGTGAGGACACAGTGTTGTAGCCAAACGTACTGAACAAAATTGGATATTTTTAGCTTAGGCGAACGCAATACAGCTACTGTATTTACCTTGGGTATTTTACCCAAATGTACAAGTACAAATGCAAGCGAATCCAAGCCATTCAACAACATTCGGTATTATCGTTTATTATTATTGTTATTTTTGTTGTAATTTTCGGTTTTAGTTGAAGCATCGTTGCAAAAAAAGACCATACAGAGTATCAACAGCAAAAGCATTTGAATCGAGAGCGCTAAGCTAACTTGCATATATTCATTCGAATGAAAGCAACAGCAACGAACAGGCGCACCGCTTTTATCTCAATTTTATTATCCCAATTTTATTCACTATTTAACAATAATCACAAATACGTTAACGACAATTTTAACTAGTTGGTCCTCCATCGACATCGTGTTTCCCTTATTCATTCACATTCGACGCTACTTGCTCATTCAAAAGCTCAGTGCATCGGTGTAATAAAAATAACAACAACAACATCAATAAAAAATACTCATAAAAGTTAAAATGCGATAATTTTTTTTTTCGTTGTTGTTACAGATGCGCTTTTTTTTATCCTCGGTCAACTTTCCATTGAAAAAGACATGATCAGTCGCCGAAGTTAATTTGTATCTGAAATTATTTGTTTCAGTATATTTTTTTCTCAATGACATTATTATATCTTTAGATAAACTAAATAAGTAATCGTTTTTTTTGTTTCAACTTTGAAAATTCGCTGATAAGACTTTAATAAATGAATAAATAAAAAAACGGAATTTTCGATAATTGAGCAGGTTTGTTTTTTTCCGGTTCAATTCATAAATTGTGTTCAATTTTTTTTAAAGCGAATCAAAGAAAATTTATTTACAAAATATTTCCGTTGAACGAAAATTATTTATTTTTCGTTTTGAACGAATGAAAAAAAATTCACATAAGTATAACCAGCATCATTTCGAATGAGATGTAAAAAAAGCTTTTCCAAATAAAATTGCGAAATTATGTGTTTGCAAATCTGTGTTCAAAAAACTAGATCCAAGCAGCACGCTCTAGTACAGAGAAAAAAAAGCCACAAGCAGAGAGACAACCAAATTGAAAAATAAAATTTAGCGATTGCCAGTAAAATTCCAAAGTAACGATCATTCATAGAGCAGTTACCAGTTCATAAGCACGGCAATCACGTCAAGTGTATTAACTGTGCTAACTAGCTGCCTGAGTAGTAGCAGCAATACGGAGAGCTATCAGGAGCGCGCGCGACAATACTGAACTATTTCAGCGAATACAAGCGAATGAAATGAGCATCGAAAAAGTCACAACGGGGCCCAACACAACACAAGCTCACTCACTCTCTCCCTTTCTGTCGCTCCGCTGTCGCTCTCTGTTCACTCACTCTCACACATATTTATATAATACACACATATCGACTATGTATAAAAATACGTGGTAACACGTTGTATAAGGCGTATAAACGAAACGTGTGAGCGCGCGCGGAGAAAGAATCGAACAGAAAAATATAAAATATAAAGAACAATATCACATACAGAAGCGTATACACACGGAGCACCGGGGCGCATAGTATACACAGAGAGGGAAAGAATGAAACTGAGAGAGAGACAGAATGGGAGAGAAACTCGACTCGCAAAGCTAGCAGCACACAGTACACACAACATACAAACACAGAGTGTGAGCAATAACATCAGTCACTGTATGATTCGGCATTTGATATCAGTATCGTTACTAAAGTCATCGAGATCGGTTGCTTCAAACTGTTTTATCTTAATTGCGCCCATTTATATGAGAGAAAACATTTTTGCGTAGTAAAACGAAGTCTTCGATTTTTCTCAAAATTGTTGAAAAAACGTATTTTTACGATCAGTTAAATTCAGTGCATGAGAACATCGATAAAAATTAATTTTCATCGATAATTTTGAAAAAATATAATTTTTTTTTTTGAAATCGAAATATTTTCCGCGAAAATTTTGGATTTTTTTTTTCGAATCAACGACAAAGTGTTGGAGAATATCAATTTCATCAATCAACTCAAAAGTTCGGTGAATAATCAAAGTTTCATTTTGCAAACAATTTTCACCGTAACACAACGCGCGCGAAATTTTTTCCCTGCATTTTGTTGTGTATCAGGTCCATGTGTTTGAATGTGACAAGTCTGTGACGAGTGCGCGACGGAGTCATAAAATTATTTTTGATTATTATTTTTACGATTATTGTTATTACTATTTCCCACACATAAAAAATAAACTCTCATTCATTCACTGAAGTGTGGTGAGGCTAAAACAAATTGACAAAAGCCAAACAACAAAAAAAAAACCGAGAAACAAATAATAAAAAAGACACACAAACATTTTATTAATCGCAATAAAATAAAAATCAAACAGATCACAGTGTCGTCAAAACATACTATAAAATATTTAACAATTCTATGGATTTTTTGACCGTCGTATTCGTTGTCGCATCAAATTGATTACACCAAGTAATAATCATAACATTAAAATAAAAACATAAATAAAATCGAAAAATTTAAAAGTCATCAATACAAACAACAGACAATTCCGGGCAATTCACAAATGCTAATAGAGAGGTGCTCAATCACATTTATGATTAATAAAATTCATTTGACAATGATTTGAATGCGATTAATTTGATTTTTTTCTCTAATTGACTCCATTCATTTTTTTGATCGCGCAATAAAATTAATGTGAATATACGAAAACGAAAAAAAAACTATAGCATTTTTAGTGGAAAAAAAGTATTAATTTTCATTCTAAAAAGAACTGATCACTTTGTGAATTTTTTTTTGGAGTGTTTGCAAGAAACGAAAGAGAAACTAAAAATCAAATCCTGCTAAAGTGTTAACAACATTGAAGTGACGAGAGTCTGTAATTTCAACTTTGAACAAATGTGCTTTTATTTCGTGTTTTAATTCGAGTTTAATGTATTTTTGCTTCTGAATTGCTCAAGTTCACAGTAAACAAGAAACTTGTAATTATTGCTAGCATACACAGCAATTTTCTTCAATAAACTCGTCTACTACCTGTACACATTCACGAAGTGCAAACGTAACGCAAAGAACGACCGAACCGCAACATATACAAAACAGAAAAAAAATACCTAATAAAATTGAGAGATTTGTACTTTAGATGGCTTACATAATATAAAATAAAGAAAACGTGAGGGAATTTTTGCTTGAAACGAACGTGAATGTTCTAATTGCAAATTAAGCGAACGAAAAAAAAAAACGACAACAACAAAAGCAAATCACTTTTCATTTTGTTTTTCTCGATTGAACTGAAACGGCCTAAAAATTCTTGCCAATATGAATTCATACTTTGAACAGAGCGGATTTTATGGTCATCCGCATCAAACAAGCGGAATGGGTATGACAGCCGGAGCACATCATGATCAAAGTGCAACAGCCGCATACAGAGGTTTTCCATTGTCACTTGGCATGACACCATACGCAAATCATCATTTACATCAATCACGATCAACACAAGATTCACCATACGATGCAAGCATAACGGCCGCATGCACAAAACTCTACGATGGAACCTATAATAAAGATTGTGCCAAAACTGGATCGTCCAGCGATACAAATGGCTACAAAGATGTGTGGAATACATCCGGATCAAATGCTCAAAGCAATTCAACACCAGTCCGACCATCAGCTTGTACACCTGATTCCCGTGTTGGCTACTTGGAAACAGCCAACGGAAGTCCAGTCGGTCGCTCTGGTAATGGTTCGTCGTCGGGCGTGTCAGCCAATGCATGGAACTCATCGCAATGCATCACAGGAGCCAGTGGTCAAGTTGCTGCTGCCGCATCTGGCCTACACCAAGCCAGCAATCACACATTCTATCCATGGATGGCTATCGCAGGTACGTATTCATTTCAATTTTTTAGAATTTAACTTCAATAGAATTTTGAAAAAAATTAAAAAAATAAAAAGAAAAAAAATTCGTGTGAAAAATTGAGTGAATTTTCGGTTTAAAATCAATTTTTTCAACAAAAAAAATTCAAAATTGAACGGTTGATAAAAAATTATCTCAATTAACGTAAAACGTTGCAAATTGATGAAAGAAAAAAAATGAGGAAAAAAAAGAAATGCCCGAGAAAATTCATACGTTCAACTGATTATTTTATTCATATTCCGGTTCTCATAAACTGTCCAAGATGAAGACGAACGAAGAGAGAACGCAGAGAAGAAAAAAAAAACATCACGCGCGCAAAACGGCACAATGAACTGCCGTCGGTATTGTACCATTCGTACCGTCAATTTTAATTGCTCCACGATTAGCTGCTTTTATGTAGATCACATGAAAACATGTTTGAATTTAATGAAGAAAAAAAAAATTTCATTGAAATAAATCCAAAAAATTTCTTCATTTATTATATTCATTATTTTTCGTCTTTCTCTCGCGCAGTAATTTTTTACGAGAATTTTTCGGGTTTATCACATTCATAAAAACAATTTTATCGCTACTTGACTTTTTATTGCTTATTCATTCCACTTTGCAACAAAAAAAAATCAAGCCAAAAAACATACAAAACAAAATGAATCAAAGCCGTAGATGCTTTTGTTCTGCTCAGTACAACCGCAATTTGGAGAGTAATTGACAAAAAAACACACACTGAAATGAAGATGTGAAGGGACGCGCACTGGAATAATCTATTGCATAAAATATGGTAAATGTGAGAGTGTGCTAAACAAGCATTGAATGACCGGTTGTACAGTTTTTTTTCCTATATATTTTCCGTACATTTTTTTTTTCTTGCAACTCCACGTGAATATATTGGTGAATCGATGTGTATGTGTGTTTGTGAATTTGCCATTGTCCCGGCAATCGCTTAATAAAAGAATGATGATCATAATAAAAAGGTGCTAATCGGTTATATTGTTGTGTTTATGTAAAGTTTTCTTTTACATTTTTTATCCACGTATCGATAGAGAAACGGAGTGAGTGAGAATGGGAGAAGTGTTGCGAATGAACGCAACCGGCAAACAATTCCAAAACAGATAATAGGCATTTAACACTTTTGCTGTTTTAAATCTTGCCCAAATGGGCTTATTATTGCTTATATTTATGATCCTGGTGAGAGTTTCTAAAACCACGTTGAGCAAACAGCAACAACAATAGTAGCAGTAGCGAAAGCGGCATGGCTCAATACAGAAGTTGCACACACCAACAGAACAAACAAATGAATATGAAAACGAATGATGGTGATGATGATGATGGTGTGTGCATTGTATGCACAATACACAAGCACACCAGCAACCAACCAAACACACCCCAAATCATTTTATGACTTTTATTTTTGCATAAATTGCAAAACCTTTTTTTTTTTGCTCCTTTCCACATTTTACCATTCACATGCTCACTCACTCACTCACGCTCTCTTTTCCTTTACTTTCCGATACTGAATGTGTAAAGTCGCCCATACACAGCCCATGAATTTTACAAACGATATTCGGTGTACGCTCTTTGTCGCATCTTCCTCTTTACCGAGGACCGATTCGATGCGACTCAACGAGTGCAACAAAACGAGCAACAACGGTACACACAAACTCTTTATGTGAAATGATCGCATAGAGCGACAGAGCACAAAAAAAGCTCCTTTGATGGGCCACAATTCAAATGATATACTGTGTGTACAAGTGTTTAAACATCATTAAAATTCACCACATAGTGTGATTCAAACACCAAATAATTGCATTACGTCGGTTAATCAATTTGTAATCATCAAATTGCGTGAATGTACCCCCGAATAAAATTAGAAGCATCACCTTTTTTTGCCAGGCATCATTATTTGCTGGGTTTTTGTGTGCACAACAAATTTGATACCACTTAAAAATTCGTATATCAATTAATAATGGCTTAATTGAAATTTGAGAGAATGGATATATACAAAGGAACACATTCTAAAGGAATTTTAAATGAAAAATTGTTTTAATTGAACAATAAAAAATATTATGTAGCATTTACATTCATCATTTATGTCGAAATGAACCAGTTGAATGAAATAAGTGAAATATGTTAATTGCGCAAGTGAAAATATTTCTTTTTATTTCATCTTTATACAAAAAGTGATGAAAAAATTCAATCAAACTTTAGTGTTTCCCGTCAAATAAACAATTAAAAATATACAATGAAGTCATTCAAAAATTCCTTACTTTTAATTGGCTTTGAAATGCAAACACTTGACTTTCTTTGCCCAAAGTTTCAGCGCACTTGAAATCTGACTGAGCTGAAGAAAAAAAACCATAACAAACGTTTTGAACACAAAAAAGACACGAAAGAAAGTCCAAAAGAGTCATGTGTGTTGAAACGTTCAGTGCAATGTCACACATAAGATTGTTTGGCGGTACAGAAGGAGAGAATGGCAATAAACAGATTTTTTTAAGTAAATTTTATGTGTTTTGTCTACCAGCGTAAAGTGTGAAGCAGATGTAGTCATGCATTGAAAAAGAGCGAGAAAAGAATGAAAATTAATATTCAAAACGGAATATGCAGAGACACAGCAAAAACAATTCTTTTTTTTTTTTGCTGAAATGATCGAAAAGTGTGTATTTTAAATTGTTTGTTTATATTTTCGATTCAGTATATTTCCTTCAGATTCCGTTGCATTTCTCTGTGCATTTTTCCTTCATTATTTTTTTTTGCGTTCTTTTTCTCTCGCTCTTTCTCTTCGGTTGTTTATTGTTTCGGGCACACGTTCACAAGTGATTGTTATTTAAGTGTTATTGATTCACTGCAGCGAAACCGAACGAAAAAAACACACACGCCAAAAGTTCTTTTGTTTGCATTGTTGATGATATTGCATATATTGTAGGCGGATTTTAGGTGATGATATTTATTATGAGAAAAACCAGTTATGGTGTTGTTTAGTCGATTTTGCAACAAAATAACTTTTAAAATGAGATGAATATCCAGTTGTTTATTCAATATGTGAACGCGATTGAATTTGAAATGTGTCGAAAAGTCAATCGATTGATCGAAAAGTGATTTTGATCGAGAATCATGTTTTTCAACTTATTCAATATATTCAATATCAATTAATGAACGTCCATAAATTTCTTCTTGTTTTTTATTTGGGAAATTCCATGACGATAAACAGTCACATTCAACCTTATAAGTAAGTCAATCGATAGTCGCTAACCAACGGTGGAAAAAATTAATTGAATGAAACTCCACTTCATAAGGAATGTGCACTTAAAAAATTACAGGGTGTTGTTTGAAGCCATGTTTTCATGTCCAGGTCATTAAACGGATTCTATGCTCGATTCGAATCGCAATCGATTCCGTTACCATTGTTGAAAAAAGAAGAAAAAAAACATTCAGTACAAAACGAAAGGAAAAAATGTTTGCGTTTTATATGAAGATGATAAAATTACATCGATTGCAATTTAATGACAGGTTCCAATTATTATTACGATTGCAATTACTGGTGTGTCTGTTGCTCCGGCTGTGTTCTGCATAAAATCAAAATACGATCAATTGTATATTTCAACGAACTCGTTCATCTGTATTGGTTTCACCTTTTGTGCGATTTTCGTTTTGTTTCAATTGGCTGAACGCACCAACCAAATTATAGAGGTGATTGTTTGTGTTTATCATTTTTGCAGCATTCTGGAAAAGAAATCAGATAAAATACATCCAATTTAATTCGTACTCTGAACCAATATTTATGATGAGTGAATTTAATTTTAAAAAACGCATCAGTTTTGACACTCAAAAGGAAAAGTTTCGAACACAATTCAATTGAGACGGTTACAAAATAGAAAACGGCAACACAGAAAAACTACTAGTACTACGTAAAGTGATTCTTGATTATTATTACGCGGCAATCAATAAATGTGTAACAACGTATAAAGAAATACACACATCATTCATATCAACGGCATCAATCTCACACTTGACTGAAAAGGCTGAGAGAGAGAGAGAGAGAGAGAGAGAGAGAGAGAGAGAGAGTGAGTGAGAGAGCGTCCAGTTTGTGTGTGTATATAATTATTGATTTCTGAAATGCATTTGAACGAAATGACAAAGCCATAATGAAGAAAATGCATCTTTAGAATGATTCAATGCGACACAATTGGCATGTGGCTTGGCGCCAATTGCGCCCCGCTCGTATGTGTTGTGCAGTGCAGAGAAACGGCGAAAAAATAACCATACTACAACAAACAAACATTCACACACAAACACCCAGAACGAAAAAAAAGCCGTCGTGGCTTCGTTGTGTCGTCTTACTTGATAGACATAACATATGGGACGTGCATGGCTGTCGTAGCCTTTCTGCCTTATTTTATTTGTATTTATTACATTCTGCATACAAAAATTATCGATCCAATGGCATTTTCTGCACAAACCAACCACACACTTCAACGAAACAGCAAAATTCGCCAATTCACGAATTGGACATATAAAAGCGTGTTTGTATTGGTTGGTATATGATTGAAATCAAAATTTCACATAAAAAAAACCGTAAATATTATGAGTTTGTCAATCATAAACAAATGCTTGTAATTAAAATTGTACTTTGCCAAGTAATAATGAGCTGTGGTAATGAACGCAACACAAGTTGTAGACAAAATAATTACATAGTCACTTGTAAATACCAAGTATTAAATTTTGTGTTACGGTGTCCGAAGTGCCGATCTTATTACGAACGTTAGCCGGAAATCTTATCAGGTTTGCCTCTTTCCCTTCCTCACTTCGCTTCTATATCTACATTTTGACTGTGTTTCGAACTGACGAAACAAAAAACGCAACAAAATTATTTTCAGCATGCTCCGAGGTCTTTAGAATTAGAAGGATAAAGAAGTATGCAGTGTGGTAATTAATAATTATAGTGTATTGCATTGCAAATATTGTCGTGTGCGATTAATCATTGGCAACGATCAAAAACTTTGACATTTGCCGATCGTGTAAACAAATTCATTTGAATCAAGTTTATAAATTGAAATAACTAGAAATATATTCAACAGCCTGATGTCAATGTTTTGGATATTCTGAAGCACGCAAAACTTCAAAACATTTAAAATTTCCGACTTTTCGAGTTGTTCGCCAACTTTTCATGTTTATATCATGTCAAATTGAAAATAATTCAAAAAGAAAGAAAAATCGAGAAAATCGCTTCATATAAGTCGAGTATACCCTCAAAAATATTTTGCTTATTAGATTTCAGCGAATTTGACATTGTCATATTGGAATGATTTGTTAAAATTCCAATTCTATTGTGAATTATTTTCAAAGGTACACACACCTTTAGTCAAAAACTCAACCAAAAAATTCGGGACACAAACCCAATGATCAAAAAAATGGAAGGGTCCTTTTCGAATAGAGGCAGATGAATAACAACCGATGCCGCAGGTAAAAAAACACACAACAACCTCTTTGAATGCGATGCTCGATAAACGAAAGTGGTAATAAGCGATGGAAAAAATGGGCTGATCTAAAAATAGAACCCAGTCGAGAAAAGTTCACCTGACCATACAAACCATATCGAATTACATTGTTCACTTTCGTTTAAGCTGCAACAAGCGGTACAAAATGCTCGTTTATGCAATGCAAATGAACTGTACCGCTATTGAAATGATAACACCAAACAAATGTAAACAAACCAGAATCGATCAGTTGTGTTCACAAACGCATTCAATTCAAATTCATATCGTTGCATGTCTATCAGCCGTAATAACAATGAAACAACAATAAAAAAACGTACTACATTGGAATAAAGTCGTAGAAAAAAACGGCTCGCGCTTAACAAACATATACATAAAAAAAGAAATGAGCAGCAAAATCATCATTTTATTCAATTACGATAACATTAAACACAACACCCAAACAATTTAAAGCTAATTATTATTAAATATTAAATTACTGAAATCGCAAAATAACAACAATCGAACAACGAATGCATATGGCACATTGTGCAGTGTAAAATAGAAGCTATGCTATGTATGCTACTAAAGCCGCCGCAGTTGCTGGCGCAAGAATGAAAAAGAATGACGACTACAGCAATAACAACAACAAAAATACTCAATCTAAATTCATAAACGACATGCAATAAATTGATTAATGTATCCGATGCATGCGCTATTTATTGTCTCATTGCATTTTACTTGGTTCAATAAAAATGTGCAATCGTCGTTGTTATTTCTCTCTCTCTCTCTCTTTCCATCACTCTCACTCACTTGCTCACTTGTTAATATTATTTTCCATGTTCATTTTGCCGGGGCTTGGGCATTTACAGTGATGTTTATGTTTATTCAACTTGAATTCACACGCAGTTGATTATGGCTCATAAATTTTTACGCTTTTAAAAAGAACACTGAATAATCATAAATTAACTGAAAAAAAAATGACAAAAAAAAACCGGTTGATGAGTCTTTTTTTGAACTGCCGACGGTTTGGGCTAGTTTGTAATTTTCGATTGTTATTATCATCAAAAATTTCGAATTTTATTGAAATATAGCGCAGCGCGTACGAGAACGAGTCAAAATATATTTAAAAGCACATATTTCGCACACGCCCATAATCAATATCAACACCAAACAATCAGACAATTCTGTCAGTACCTCTTGCTATATGAATCGTTCTCGAGAACGAGACAAACAACAACAAATGCAACCAAACGGCCATGCAACCAAATGCGAACAAGAGCGAAACAAACGAACGACAACCAACAACAAGATAGAGAAATATTCATATGAAAAGGCACACAACCAAGTTATTGTATTCTCTTTTTGGCCGAAAAAACAAGAACCATAAAAACATCATCGTTAAGTCAGTGTTGCATGAATGGCAGCTCAAGCACACACATACATACGCACGCACGGTGTCGAATCAGCTGTTGTATCGATGGAATTTCGAGCAAAAGAAGAAAAGACAAAAATATGAGTAACACAGAGTCGAAAGATGAAAGGAGAGAGAGAGAGAGAGCGAAGAAAAGAAAACAAATACAGCGAAAGATTAAGTATCGGCCATAACTTGCATTCGTACATCATTTATCATTCAGACGAAATACTAGATCACAACACATATGCAACGTATTGGTAATGGTGTGTTAAAAGCAAAGAAAAAATTCGGCAATTCATGTGTGTATGTGTGTGTTTTTTTTTGTTGAATTTACATTTGGCTACGGCATATGATGTCGCTAACATCGCTAAGTAGTACTAAAGTTCACATCGTTCATCACAACTTTTTCTTCATTTTTAAATGAACAAAAAATTGGCAATAATTTTCAATATATTGTAAGCTTGAGTTAAACAGATGAAAAATGTCTTTATTGGCATAAAATGTTTAATGTTTTGTTTTAAGAATGGAGACATCATTCAAATGTTTTTTTTTTCTTTTGATCATATGACGTTGGTTTTATTGAACGAAAAGTACCGACGGCTCGCGATCGTTCATAAGCAATCATTCTGTTAAAATGTGAAATGAAAGTGTTTTGTGTTTAGTCGTTCCTCGGGCATTTTGTCGTTTTCAAATTCATTATTATTACCACAACCTTGAATACGGGTAGTTATTTATTTTGTCTATATGAAGTTTTTTCGGCTCTTCAACCTTCCCACATGAATAATACACACCAAAATTGTACACTTTTTGCGTTGCGATAATTTTTTTTTTTGTGGTTCGAAGAATCCAAATCATATACCAAAGACTTAACGTATTTTGATCAACAAAAATCGGCACAACAAATTTGGTGTCCATAAAAAGATTCAATAGAACTTGAAATTGAACAAAGCAAAATCCGAGCCAAACCGTAAAACAAGGAACAAAATCGAAACAGGAATATTGTGTATACTGTTTGCTCGGTTCAGCAGCTTAAACAAAAATGCATACACACAACACACATTTTTATTGCTTTATTACGTGACGATACAATTGTAAAATTATTAGTTTTCCGTTCAATAATGTTTATGGCCTTATTTAAATATAACGCACACAAACACACAATACGTACAGGCATAGATATGTATGCGCGCAAATTTATGATGATTTATGATCAGTTTTTGTATTGCCTTCAGTCAAAATGCTTTTGTTTCTCTCAACATTTAGGCTTATTTTAGCTACGTTTGATTTTCATTTTCCATTTCGTCGTTGTCGGTTTCCGCGCTCTCTTTCGGTGACACAAACTCACTGCATTACAATTTTCTCTCGTAAAAGTGTTTTAATGGCCCCTTCGTTCTATTTTTTTCCTAAGCCCAAATGTTCTAATGTTTTGAATAAATTTAACTTTACAGGTATTTTTCCATATAATTTCAGTCAAGTGTTTCCAATGATTGAACACCGAATAACAAGACGACATAAACAACTGAATATCGACTTATTTATACTATAAGTCAATATACACGCAAAATGAGCTCCCGTATGAATGACTACCGTACTATTCATTACGCGCAACTCACATCACTATTACACACATCCAATGGCTTATCTATCATTTTCTGCGTTTGAATCGCTACTTCAAAGCGTTCAAGCATTTGGCTTCAAAGCCAAGATTTTTCAATTCAAATTAATTCAATTGGCAATAACGCAACATTCAAAATGGGTTTTTAAACGCTTCTTATCTATTCATACATATATACATTCAAAGTGTGCGTTTTTAAAAGGGGTCGGCATCCTCAATAAATTATAATGAGCATGTGAATTTTTGTTATGTTTTCTTCTTTTTCTTACTCTACAAATTATTCGCCAAAGATCTTTACGCACACTGACTGATCTATGACCATTTGAATTATTTCGTCTTTATCGCTATTTTTACGTCTTTAATGGGTAATATAACAATACCCATAAGCAAATAAATATTCAACAGAATAATAAAAAATTGCTTAATTATTTCCATATTTTTTTATAACTAATTAGGTCCAGTGAGAATATACATTATACTCACACAAAATGGTCAAACGATAAATTTTATTGCCGTCAAATTTGTCAAGAAAAAGAAACTATAGACCCACACGAATAGAGAGATAATACTCATTTTATAAAAACTTTGCAGGAAATACGTATAAAAACGGCGTATACTTCAAAATCGAATTCAGCGCACAGTCATATTGTAAAAAAAGAGAGTAAATTACTGTGAACATTCCGCCGAAAATTCCGAACGCTTACTATAGAAAGCACATGCAAAATTACACTCAAATTCGTTTATTTTTTTACGAAAATAAACGAAACCCATTTTTTTCAAACTGTGTAAAATTGTGTTTTTTTTAAACAACGCATGATCACAATTTTAAGAACAAATGTAGAAGGAATGAAGCAACAGCAACGCTGAAGACTTCGATTTCAAAGCTGATGACGTTAATATAATTTGTTTTTAATATGAATATTGAATCGTATTGAGTGCGAGTCGTCTGTATCGACATTTCTTCGTCGAGGAATAAAAAGCGGGAAACAAAGCAAAGCAAAGGAATAAAAAAAAGCCACAACAACAAGAGCGACCGTTGTTGTTTCAGCGCGCTATAACACCGATGCTTATCGAACGAGATGTTTATAAAGAAATAAAATTAATAATGTGAATGAAGGCAAGAAAATAAGGTCAGATGCGTGGACCCACATTTTTTCTCTTGTTCGATTGTTCGTTCATATAAAAATGGTGCAGTTTTTTTTTGTTCTGGCGTATCTCGGCACACAAAGAAATGTCGAATCTAAAATAAAATTGAACCGATATAGTCTGTGCATACTCAAAAAACGCATCGACTTTTTTGTTGTTGGAAGCAAATTGAGTGAAGAAGAAAAAAACAAATACAAAAGTTTAACGAACATAAAAATGATGATGCATTGGTGCTATCTGCATTCAATAAATGCCTTCAAAACTAAAATATATGGTGTCTGTGTATAGAACATGATGTGTGGTTGTAGTGATGTTGATGATGATCGAACATCCAAAGTACAGTATCGCAGACAAATATTGCCATCTAGATACGGTACCGTAGTTGATGCACTGTGAATGCGCGTGAGTTTGATGAGATCGACTATATACGTATTCTGAGATGAACGAGAGAGACAGAGAGAAAGAGTGAGATTACAAGATGAATCACACAACAACATCCACATTGTAAATATGAATAATGATATATTCAACACATTTCGATACGGTAAAAAAGATGCATTGCATTATTTTCTGAATTATTGCTCCGCATGCGCTACAAATACGATATATATTCAGTGTCGATTGTACAACACTCTTCTGTTCTTCCTGTTTCGTTTTTCTGTGGTCGAAAGAAGTCGACAAAAAAAAGAGAGACACTTATAGTTATCAATTGAAATCGCGTTGTTTTGCTTGAATAAAAAACGCCATAAATTTGAAGCTTGTCAACAAATATTTTTTCACTTTGGTTTGTGATGAAGCGGTGTGTGCAATTGTGCATATCATTATGCATATGAGCACGCTAAATATGAGTATGTTGCCTTGTTTTACTTACTACATGAAAAAAAAAAAATAGTTTTCGCTTTTGAGATGCACGATGTGTGGTAATTGTGTAGATAAAAAAAAAACAATCTCAACGGTCAATTTAAAAGCCAGATTGTGTTTTTTTTGCTGAAATTGAATTTTCACTGATAATTTTTCTCACCAAATAAGGGGCATATGTTAATTAATAATCTATTGAGGTTGATTACAGTCATATCAGTCCGGTTCGTAAAATCGCTTCAACTACATTCGCGAACGAAAACCGATACGAAGTAAAAGTGCCAATCATATGAATTTTAATTCATTTTTTTGCGTTAATTCGTCGTTGCCATCGTTTGCCGCCGTCAACTCATTCATTTCGAACATTCAAAACATTGCCAATGTATGTAAACGATTTTGTACACATGCATTCGTGTTGCCTTTTTTTTCTCTCACACACAACTATCTATGCCAAAGCAATGTCTGTAATGGTGTTTTGCTGCCGCGTTCACTCTTGTATTATGCTTCACCTACAAACATGTTAATTTAAGTACGCAGCAATCGTTTAATGTAAATGCTCACCAAAGACTCTTTTGAAAACCAGTTTGAAAATTTCAGTGTTTTGTTGGCATTATATTGTTGCAAAAATATGTTCGTCTCTTTGCTCAAACAACCTAGACATATAATTAAATGTAATTCTGGGCACGTATTTAATCACTTTGCGAAAAAAACTCACGCGTACGCACAATAAAAGAAATGAAACACACAAAACAGCGAAACAACAAAAAAAGCAGCTTATAACAAACACTTTGATAGGCAGACGCGCTGAATAACTAGACCAAAGAAAGTGAATTCACGTGAATGACTGCGTTTGAATGAAATAGCTTTACGCTGGTTGTGTTTTATGTAAACAAAAAAAAAAAAACATTGACCGCTAACAGCACCTTTGAACATTTTGACCGACACAGCGAACGAATTGTCCATTTATGTAGAATGCGCACAAATCACTGGCCACAAAATGATAATGGTATTTTTTCGATAAATTCTCCCGCATCGTTGTCGGTTTTGAATCGGTACGATTAATAAAAGAGATAATGTACGAAAGCACAATCAATTTTTCCCCAAACACAAAGTTTTCTGCAAAGGAAATTCATAAAATTATTGTGCTAGCCCATAAATTTGTACAACGGAACATAGTAATTTATCCAATGTCATTGTGATACTCAAGTGAACGAGAGTGAAAAGCAGCAGCACCAGCAGCAGCATTGTTCGCAGTTCATTCAAATAAAAAACATGAAACATAGAAAGGAAGGCATGATTTAAACGCATCGATAGAGCACACGTGCATCCCGCACATTGGCATGACATTTTGTGCACACATTTTCAACATAATTTTTTTTTTTCGTTCGTTCACCAAATTTCTCTCATCTACAAATATCCGAAGAAGCATTGTTGAAGCAGCAAGTGTGTGTTTGGCGACTGCGTTTTAAAAGAGCACTGAGAATGAAAAAAACAGACAAATGAAAAAGTGTTTCAAGAAGTAAAGAGAACAAAAAAAAAACGTGCATTGCTAAAGCAAACTTTGGCGCCTGTGTAAACGTAATTTTCTCGAAAGCGACTGAACACTGTTTAGCTGCTACCACGCTTTTATTACACCAAAAATAGATCACAGAAACCACGAAAATACAACGAGACACATACATATAACCGTAGACTTTGTTTACATTTGAAAATTAAACTCTGCCTTATGTGTTTTTAATTCGATAAACGTTACTGCGTTTTCGCTGGTTTCTTTTTTTTCTCTCTCGACAAGAAAACGAACACATAATACAACATCGATTCAATTTATTTGATTGTTTAAATTATATTCAAGTGATTATTAGCAATAAATTCCAAGCAATTTTCAATAAATCTAAATTACGGTCGGGCTTGGCAAACATGAGTGTTTTGTTTTCAATTTATTTTGAATACTTTGATCTTCGACTTTGATAGAAAAAAATCGAGAGATATACATTGAAAACTAGGTTGAATCTGGAAGTATATGGCGCTTAAACAGATGCATTGGTTTTTTTTATTAAACAACGAAATTATGAGCTGGAAAAAAAATCTTTTGTGAAAAGAAATTGAAAGAGTATAGTTTAATATGTAATATCCACGAAAAAATCTAAATCAACTTGGAAACACTTGTATCTCTTCCGATTGTTTACATTTCGACAGCTATTTTGTAGGAGAACATTTGTTACGCATTCATTTATGGCACTATTTATGACTTGAATATAAAAAAATCCACTGTTTGAAGCAATAGAGAGAATGTCCAAGAGAGATATGAAAATTGGATGAGAAGAAAAAAACCCAAGTTCGCCATGAAGTTTACGCAATGTGATTAAATAATGATTTAATTGCAATTTGGCATATGATTTTAATATTTTGTATCAACCCCTTTTCCAGTGTGTATCCATGCGGTAAGCGTGCGTACACACTTCCTGGTTGTACGATAAACCAGAACAAATGGCCTATAAAACTGTTTGCTGAATAAACAAAACCGACAGAAATGTATGAATTTTTGACCGAAAACTATGTTGAGTTCAACCAATATAATGAATACGAAATTCGGTAGCCTCCTTTAAAATTTATGGATTTTTTGCCACCTGAACTTGATCCGATAGCAAGTGGGTTAATTCACGTCGGTTGTAATTAAATTTTTGGTATGTTTACGCAGGTCGAATGGCACTAAAATTGGTGCAAGATAAGTAAAACTTGAATTTATTGGGAGCCTTTTGAGGAGCATAAAAGCGTTTTTAGTTTTCTTGTAATGTCACGTTTCAAGAAAATCAAACATATTCCTTCGTACATTTTTCATATTTTTTTTATGAAAAGGCGACCGTTGAATATATTTAATGCATGAAACATTCCGGCCGTCATTCATTCCACAAGCCAGCAGATTTTTGTGCGATTTGAATAGCTGATGTGCTTGGCCAGCAAAAGCAAAACATTTCGTAATCAAAATAACAAAATAAAAGCGGCTATTTTGAATAGAAGACAGGAAAAAAAGAGCGTATGTAATGTGGAAAGAAATTATGAAGGAACCTTTATCTGCAGTAATGTTTCCTTAATGACTTTCTATTTTCCTATTTAAATATTATTTATGATCCGGTTAAGGGTAAACTGTCGACCCATCCACACTGCACGAACGTACACTTCGGACTAATGCACACATACTCCGTACCGCAACTCAACGCAATCGGTGGTATTTCGGTCTCAAGTCAACCAATACATATTATACAAATGCAACATTTCGACTTCTTCGGTTTTTTTTTCTTCGATTTCGTTCACATCGTCAGTTGCATAATACAAATGGTGAATTTCTTGAAAAACGAAACAACCAAAGATAATTACAATGGAATGGGAAAGACGAATTTTATTCAAGGCGACAAGAAATGTGCCGAACAAATATTTCAATAAAAGGAAAGAAATGAATTCAGTGCTGGTCGCAGTAGTACATCGAAATGAAAGAAAGAAAAACATCATTGTTGCATTTTGTGTTGTGTCTTTTTTGTCGCTTTCTTCGGTTTAAAAAAATTGTCGTCTGAAACTGATAAAGATATTTTCAAGTGGTTTTACATGAATTGTTCTGACCAAGTGCAAATGTCGTTAACGTAATATTCCATGAAGTGACATTGTCTCATTTTGGTTTTTTTTTTCTTCTTCTCTCCCTCTCATGCTGTTTTACTGCCACATTCACCAAAAAATCATTACGTGATGCATAATAGACACATTTAATGGTTAAGTCATAAAAGTGCTAGTGACCTTGTATTGGTCACACTAAATAATTTCTTTCGGGGGAAGCAATAGACACACACACAAACTCGCATCCATAAAAACTTAATATTCCACTGACCCAGTGAAAACAGACACCGATTCTTGTTTAGCGAAAATAAAAATTGTTGTAGTTAGTGCACTTTGCACAATTACATCAATCGCAAAACGTGGGCACTGTATGATCGTTTCAATTACAGTCATTATTGTTGTACAAAATGTGCTCATTGCACTTGAAAATTTATTCGACAAAAACTCTGGTCGTTGTGCTTTGCGTTGCATAAATGTAACTACATTGTTGCAAAATATCTGGTAAACAAGATTTATTGAGAGTCAATGAAATATGGATAGGACAAAGCGGTGATTACGATTTTGTATGCACATTGTGGTAATGATAGCATAAATCTAAGCATATCAACTTCAACTAGAGTTAAATAAGTAGAATTTTAAAGCATTTATTCGCATTTCACCCGATCGCACGCAGCCTATGCCATGTGAATTTAGAGAAAATATTCTTTTTCACATTTTAATATCGGAAAGAATAAAAAAAGAAGTTAATCCAGATGATGATCGATTGCTTGCGATCCCATGGTCTTTTTTTCTCAACATAATTTGTTTTTTTTTGGTTAAAATAAAACCAGTTTTGTTGTTTGTTCGAACGAATTTTTAGTCCAAAAAATTGATCTGAAAATCATGGGTTTTATTTGAACTTGGACAACGCCATGCTAAAGCCGGGCGATAACATGAAATGTGCACTGACCACCTTTGAAATTATATACTCTGATACTTATTCAAGCCAGCTTACTCGCAAAACACAACGCTTATTTTTCACATCGCGCAATGCTAAACCAAACGAAATATGAACAAAACGATGAGAATAAAAAATCATTGATTATAGTGTGTTTTTAGCATCATCGAGCAGAAGCGCATACATAAATAAATAAACAAGAAATTAAAAACTGAAACTGATGAGCACACTGTCTGCAAACGAAACATTTTACACACCACATAATTCAGATATACAAGATTAGAGAGAGAGGGAGACAAACGCGGAACACGCCATGCAAATACCTTTTTATACATTTTCTATATCACAAATTTTCGGCAAAAGTGAATTGAATGTAAGAGAGAGCATTCCGCTTGGCGGCAAGAAAACATTCGCCCCAAAAACTGAGACAAAAACAAAAGAGGAACCAATAAAACGGATTGAGAATTAATCATCACACAGAGATTTATGGGCTCATCGGTGTACATACCACAAAAATGATTTTCGTAAATGTCATTTTCTAAAGGTAAAATGCAAAACAATGATCGAATTAAAGAGAATGTTGTCATCATCAAATTGTTTATCACAAATAAACTTCCATTGAAAAGTGAAAAATATCCATTAGTTATCCATTTCCGAAATTGTAATGCGGCAAACAAATTGATGAATGGTTATTTTGAAGCTAAAATGTTTATAGCACATAAACATAAATAATAATCGGTAAACAATTGAATGTTTCAATGTTTTGAATTTCCTCTGCATGAAGTGCAATTATTTGGTTTTCATCGTCGGTTTGGCCGTAGTAAATTGAAAAAAAGTCTGATCGACTAAACGAAATCATAAATAAATTAACCAATGTTCGTGGTTCGGAATCACCACACGATGGATGAAGCATCATCACCGAACCGAATTGAATGTGAGAGATGAACATAGTGCGAATTAATAAGAATGTAAAAAAAACTTGTTGGTTTGTTGTTTGTGTGGTGTTTAAGTATTTGCACGCATTACACCGTTTTGCAGGTGGTCCATACAATAAATTACTCAAAAGTCTCAATAATTTGTTTTGTTGTTGTTGCTTTTTTTGCTGTTCATTCTTTTTAAGCGTTATTTATTTCATGTTTCTCACCCAGCCCAAGTCGTTTTTGGCTTGCGTTGAAATGAACACGAACCGTGAAAGCGCATCGGTTTATAACCAATTTAATGTTCATCGTTTTTCAATAGTTAATCTGGGAAAACAGAAATCAAGCAAAAATCATTCAATTCACTCAATTCAAAATTCGTAAAAATTGAATATTACATTTGATACTTTGCATTTGTACACAAACGACGGAAAAAGGTTTAATTTTTAATTTATTTCTTCCCAACAGGTAATTATGCCGCTTTTAAGACGATTATTTCGCACCAAAAAAAAAAAAATATTGAAGTGTGTTCTTAAATGGAAAATAACTTCAAAATTACTTAATTTTCTCGAGAGAAAAAAACATCACATGCAAAGTACTCGTGCAGTTTCGGTCAATTCTTCAATGTTTAGAATTTTATATTGCTTTTATCATGCATGCCGTTGAACATGTCCCAATGAACTAGAAGATTTGCATTCGTCGACTAAATTCTTCACTTTAAATTGAACTTTTAATTCCAAATGCGAACAATTTCAAAACGATTCTTTCTTGCATCGCTTTCTTTAGACACCAAAATCCGATTTTATCGTTATTAAAACAACAATATTCACTGACTTGTGAAATGAGTTTCGCAACTTTTACAAATTATGTATTTTAGTATTTTGTTTTATTTTTAAAAAGCATGCATGTTCTCTTTAATATTTTGATAATGAAAAAAAGTTCTAGTACAAGCACTCTTGCTAAAAAAAACTGTATGCGATGTGTGTTTGACAGCTCAAAATGTGAGAATGAATTGAGTGTGCTCCAATTTAACGGCATGTGTCTATTTAGCATTTAGATGCATATGTGCGTAACATAAATAGTCATAAGAGCGGTTCGACCAAATGCATATCTTCATGCACAGGCCCTATGTACTCATTTTACTTTGAAGTTCCTCAAATGCCTACCTGTATACACACATACGCACTGCGTTATCCTTCATATTTTCGAAAACATTTGTTTTCGATTGTAAACCAAGGGGATCATCTGAAATTCGAAATGGCTCGAACATGATTGGGAACAATAATGCAAAGACAATGAAAAACAAAGTCAATAATAATAAGAATTTCAATCAATTTAATGATCAAATTTTGGTCATAATTTATGTCCTCAAAGTTCAATAAAGCGATTACAATCATTTCTCTTTTTTCAATTGGCTATTGTACAAGTAAATCCCCTGGAAACATTCATATTTATATTCTCTTGTTATTATTCAGCCCATCAAGCATACATTCGTTTACACGGAAGAGAAGAAGAAAGAGAAAAAAAAACACTGAGCATGTTCGAAAAAAAGACTACCTGGAAGGTAGACTTGCTCATCAACCATTTTTCGGTTATAATGTTTACGTCATACATGCTAGTTTTTAATGTTGTTCCCTTCACGGAACTCCACACCACCTTTTATTAATCTATGGTACTACAGGCATTTCAATACTGTTTTCCGTTTTTTTGGGTAAATTCACAATCGATCGCTTAACGAGAGATATGAACAATAGAATTTCTACCATTTTAGGTTTTGTCTAATAAGAGACATTTCAAATGTTGCAGTTTCTGGTCGCTGTTTTGCTTTACTTTTAAAATGAATTGTATTTTGTTACAAAAATCGTCGAATTATGGTCATTTTAAAATGTAAAAATAAGTCAAAATTTCAATTGAATTTATGCGTGCAACAAATTGACTTTAAATAAATGCGATTAGCAGGCACGGAAAATTTATGGTGTGCGCCAACGATCGATTTTAATGAAAATGGGCGCTGTGTGTAAGAGAACGCGCAGTAAATTTGTCTCTTTTTCGTTTAAGTCACGATGTGGTTTTTTCCCATTAATTCTCCATTAAATTTGAATTGATTTATTCACATTGGTTCTCAATATCAGCGCTGCATTTTCAAATAAGTTTCGTATTTTTCTTTTTCTGTTTTCAGTCAAAGTCGAGAGAGAGAGAGAGAAATACAAAAAAATACTTTTGCAATATAAAATAAAATGCTTCGCTTTGAAATAGAGATGTTCGTATTTCAACATTGAATTTCATCGCATATTTTTTTTTGTCTATGACTAGCAATCAATTCAGATAAAGCGATCGATTTCTGTTCTTGTAAGTCTGCGTAAAAATTGCATACACAGCCATAAAAAAAATTGTGTTTGATGTGCTCATTCCCTTCTCCATCTCGCTCGTTCATTCGCTTTCAATAATAATTTTCAATTGTTGGCTCTATGGTGCAATATTTGCCATTGGCCGTTGCAATTTTGAGTTGGTTTGCGATTGTGTTTGTGCGCACATTGCACATGCAAAATTTATGTCAGTTATGTGCATGCAACTATGGGGGCAAAAACTGTACCGTAGTAGACGTTAGTAATTCAAGTTTGTGCGAGCGCAAAATTTATGTAAGGAAAATGATAAATCCTTTCGGTTGTGAGGACATTTTTCTTTGTTTTCATGAATATATTTTAATGTAGTTGGAAAGGTTTTCTTGTGCCAAGCGCACACACATACATTCACTCGGCCATCGTTCGGTGTGCTATATTCCTTTATCAAAGATTCCAAGTGGAACGAAAAAAAAAATTTGCCAAAGACAAATTGCACCGAATATTTCAACGAATAGACGACGCAAATTTCGCTGGCCCAAGAATGCCAAGAGCGCGTGCACAGTGAAGTTTAAAAGAAAAACAACCATCATTTTTCCATGTCGTTGGCATTTCTCATTTGGAGCGCATATTGCTCACGAATAGATCTATTTCGTTCATGGAGTGAAAACGCTCGTCCTGTGACAGAAACGAACTTTTGTTTGGTTACAACCCGAAAAACTTCTCATATTCATTTTGATTCGTGGAAGAAAAAATATATATTATTGTGCCGGTTCATGCATGTACCAGTACATTGAGATTCCGGTGGTCTTTTTCAAATGACACTCAGACCTAGACCCTGGCATAAACTTCATTTTGTTTAGTTTATAATTTATTTTTCTTATAATTTCATTACCTTCATTCTTAACTTGTCTGTTTCAAAATTTCTGTTTTTTTTTTTCGTTTGTTCTTCATTTTGTGAAAGAGCAAAATGAAGACAGAGATTAATTCCATTCATGCGGAGCAACAGGGTGAATTATTTAAAATTTTATCTTTATCAAAAGAAGCATCGTTATTCATTCATTGTTGAATCGTTGTCAGATGGATGTTTTATGTCGTTGTTCCTTGTGACACTGCTTAGAACTTAGTTTTGCGTTGGGTCCATTGGTTGTTGTTTCTAGTGCGTCGATTTGTTTAATTTTCAATATTGTGACTTTTTGATAAATATGAAGATTTATTGCTTGCTGATAGTGCATACGATGCGTATTAACCTTGTGTGCGATGACACATTTTTTCGATGCTTTTTTTTCCCTACACCTCAGCATTTCATTCCTTCAGCAGGTAATATTGGGCCACAAACGATCGATCTTCGTAAGAAAATACGAAATTTCTGAAGTATCGCCAACCACAACAACACTCATGCCCCGACAACAACTAAAGTGAACAACAACAACAAAAACAGAAAATCAATTTCGTCTTTTTCACTGATTATTATCCGAGATTCCATTTTTACTTTACACCTTCTCATGTTTCTTGAATTTCTCTGGTATTAAATCAATTATCAACAACAACGAACAAAAAAAAATGTGTGTGTAAAGAAAGAGATAGCAGAGATGAAAAAAGGCCAACGGACACATTAGAATTTTCGGCTCTAAGTAAACGATTGGTATTATATATTGTGGCATTTTGAGCCGGCTGGCATTGGTAATCGAATCATGGCGTATAATTTTGGTAGTGAAATTAACACAAAACAACATCAACAAAAAGGAATCAACACCGAACGAATGAGAAAAGTATGTATGTGTGAGAAATTAAAGAGAGACAGTACCATATTTCTTCTCAAAGTGAACACAGAAGAAAAAAAGAAACCTGATCACAATATATCATTTGGTCATTTTGAAAAAGAAGAGCTTTTTTAAATTCCTAACATCCATTGGAATATATTCCATATCGCTTGTATTGCTCTTCGTTTTTTTTTCTTTCTCGTTTAAAAAAACATAAACGTACAAAAACGTCTTCTTAATAAATAACAAGCGAAATAAATAAATCTACTGATGATGACTGCGTCGTGTGCATTTAAAGCCGTTTCCACATTTATAATTCCTCAAAAAAAGAGAAGCGAACGGCCAAATAGATTTTGGGCGTGAATTACATACATACTCAAAATGAACAGGTGAGAGCGAGTGAGATGCCAGATCAAATTCATTTAAACGTATTTTTTTATCTTTTTTTTTTTTCAAAAATGAAAAAAAGATTCTGTGAAATGGAATAAACGCCACGACACAAAGGAGCTCAGAGAATTACACATATCGAAATAATTTTTCATAAATCTTCCAAACATGACACTTTACCGTATTCCAATGGTGAAATCGAATAAAATATGGATGACGCAAACCACATATTGTTACGAACGAACAAACGAGCAAAAGTATGGCTTTTTAGAGATAAATACTAGTGTGGTGTTCATGTGTAATGCACCGATTGGACTCATACCTTTTCGTATTATTATTTTATGAGAAGAAAAAAAGACACACACACACACTCGATTTAGCTCTTCTTTGCATATTCTCATCTTCTTAATTTTAATCTGTTACAATTCACAACTTTTTTCCGATCTCATACCAAACCTTCTCGATTTGACATGCGAGCCATTGTTAAGAGTTTGTGTTGTTCTTGACATTTAATTCGCTTTTTAAGAAATCCATTTGATTCTCCAAATGATTCATCGCTTCAAAAAGAAACTAAAATGTTAAAAACCTCCAAAGAATTCATTTTGGAGCATAAACGTCAAAATGGATGAAGAGAATGAGTGAAACGAATTGTGTTACAATAAATGTAAAACTAATTGAAATTGTCGTTAAAAAAATGAAACGACGTGATTTTCGCCTGTGAAATTTCGTCTCTCCATTAACTCTTACAGTGCAAAATGTTCAACGCACCGGAACCAATGTGATATAATAGATTGACTACCATACGCCAGATCTATCGACTACGATAGTAAGAGAAAAACAGAAGCAAGTGCAACTACAAATACACAGTAGCACATGAGCATGCTCATTTTAAAGTGCATACAGCGAGAAAAAGATAGAAAGCAAGTAAGGGACTGAGCGAGAAAAAAATGTGATTTCAAATGTAGATTAAAGCGTGCTTGTGGCATTGCAAAGAGTTTAGATGAAGCCAACCTAGAGAGAAACTGCAGAGCAAACCAAAGTATCGTGTTCATTTTATAAGTTGAACTGTGAGCAGCACATTCATTTTATTAAGACTACAATATGTGAAAGGGTCAGCCAGAAAACGTGTGGCAAATATCGTTTATTGACTAAAAATAGAGAAAAATAGTGAGCAAGCGAACCACAACAAAAACTCAGCAAATTCTCTATCTCTCTCTCTCGTTCTCTCTCACTAGCACACTCTCCGAAATAAAAACTCAACACAAAAAAAAAAAACAAAAAAAAAATGTTAATAGCAAGTGCATAACTACAAAGTTAGTTGGATGGTAAGCATGAGAAGACCGGGCAAGAGCAAGTGCTGTAATAGAAAAATGAATTATATGGATATTGCATAGTTGTGGACGGCGTTGTAAAGCGTTTCGCAGTGTTGTGGCATGAATATAAACATATCCGTTCAACGCTTCCATCGTATGAAAACACGAATGCCAGAATGAAGCGACCACGGTCAAAAAATACACATTTTGAAGATTGTCAAACCGTTTTCAGTGTTGTGTATGTGTGTAAACACGAACTGAAGACTGCACTACACGATCAAAATAAAGCAATTTATCATTTTGTACTTTTTGATTCATTTCGTATATGTGCTTGGTTGCCGTTGTTGGTTGTTGCTGCTGCCACTTTTTTTTTCTCTTCTTCCATCGAAAATGTGTTTGTTGTTCGGAGTTTATCTGCGTTTTTCGATCACGTCGTTCATCTCATTTTGTCCCGGACGGGAAGAGAGCGAAGAGCCAAAGAACATGGAAATACACCATTTGCACATATTAACCACAAATAACACGGTTTTACTTTTCCGCACACACATAGTGTGAAAGGGGAAAGTATTGCAATGGGTCAAAATTTACGACATCTCAAAAACATGTTTTCTGGACGTTTCTGAGGTCAGAGAACCCGAATCAGGCCGTTTTGAGCATGGTTGTTGTGGGTCTGTTCCACGTCGTACGTCGTACGTCGTACGTCGTACGTCGTACGTCGTACGTCGTACGTCGTACGTTGTCCGCCGTACGCAAAATTTGTCCATCGAATATCTCACCCCCCAGAAAAGTTATTTGAAATCTGACTTCACGGGATGATTGGGGGTCCCGAGGAATAGAAATCATTAGATTTTGAGCGACTTTGGTCGATGGAAAAAAATTTCATGCCTGTAGTGATACCTATGAAAAAGAGTCCAATTTTCGTCGAAAAGTCATACTTAATGTAGACTTAAACACTCAAAAATATGTATTGGGGGGTTTTTTGGCACGAGAAAACCGAATCCGATGTTTATTTTGAGATACAATTAAGTTTTAACAGAGTTTCTTTGAAAAAATCGCGAAAAATTTAATTTTTGTATGGGAGCCATGCCTGTATGCTACCTTAATGACGTAAAAATTTGCACAGACTATTTTTCACACAAAAAAATAACATTCTGAAAGTTTGAAGAGATTTCAATCAAAATTAGGGGTACCTCTCATACAAAATTTTCAATTTTTGGATCAAAAACGAATATTTTGTATGGGAGGTGCTCTTACTTTTGCTTAAAATTTCTCCAAACCCTCCGAATGTTATTTTTTTGTGAGAAAAATAGCCTGTGCAAAGTTTCACACCATTAAGGTAGCATACAGACATGACTCCCATATAAAAATCCAAATTTTTTGTGACTTTAGTTATGAAAAGTGTTTCAAAAATAATTTTCATGGCAAAATTAACGTCAGACATATTTTTTATAGTGTTTTGTTAGAAATAGAATACTTTCAAATGTCGTACAAATGGGTTCATCATGAAAGTGTGAAAAATCTTTTCTCGAGTACTTCTGCTATTAAATCAAAGAATATTTCGTTGCCAAAGTTGGAACATATTTTTTGGTCTCGGACTTTACGCCGCTTGAAAGGCTTGAAAAATCGAACAAATATTATTTTGAACTTTCTTAATAAAATACACAACTACCACAGTGCGGAAAAGTTCGTCTTACTCCCGTAAGACTCTTTATTTCGATTTCAAGCTTCATCGCCAACAAAGCACAACGATCGAATGAATTTGCCACGTTTTTGACACAAACAAAATCTTGATTTTCACGACCAAAAAAAAACGATATTTTTTCATTTGATCAAACGTTGATTTCTTTGTCGATGCTCATTCGATGCAAGCCACGATCAATTGTTTGGCGAATCCAATTCATGACAAGGATATGAAAATATCACACCGAAAAAGCAATAACAAATGATAATTAAATCGAAAATTTCCCTGTGAAAACACATAAATTTTGATGCATTTAAACATTTAATTAAGAGGTTCAGTTATATTAGCGATGGCAGAAGACAATGATATTGTTTCGTGAAAGAAGCTCATTGAAAGAAAGGGGTCAATTCAAAAAACGGTCAACGCAAACGCTATTTTTGTGTAACTTACTGCTCTCACTCATTTGCGATCGCATTTGTCTTTTTTTTTCTCGCTCGAATTAATGTGTCCGAAGATTTGTTGCTTCATTTTCGCACGTCGAACATACTTCAGTTTATATTGATGTTTATGAGCTCGTAACATGGTCACTCTTTTTCCCTTCTATCTTCACTTTTGTAAAGAGTACAAAGTAAATGAGAAGTGAAATGGATATGTGTGCATGGGAAAGACGAAAAAAAATGAAATACACAAAGGGCATTCAAAAACAACAAAAGTGTGCATTACTCTCTTTCTCGTTACGTAGGCGTTACCGATTTTTTTCTTACACGTTATAAAACATTGTAATGGATTTTCAAACACATGTAAAATACAATATACTCATTTGACTCACTTGCTTATGCATATATAGCTTATTATAAATTTTCCTTCACACATTCGGCTTTTAAGCACTTCGATGTTTTTATGAATGTCCAAGATTTATTGGCATCTGATGCATGCGCTATCCGATGAAAACGAGAAAAAAATTGTTCGACTACATTTTTTTCGTACAAAAAATGAAAAGATTTTTTAAATTTTGGTTGAAACAATCAAATGAATTATAATAAATAAATCTTCGATTTCTCGCTGAAAATAAATAACATTTTGGCATTTAAAACCTTGAATATGCCCCCCCGCCATTGGCATGTAAACAAACAACCAATAAATAGTAGCTAAATGGTTCTATCAATAAATTTGAAATAGCATAGAATGCAATAAATTCACTTTCTAATTGACTCGAATCAAACCGGGAGGAGAGCAGATATCGAGTTTAATTGAGTCCGAGTTTAGACAATCAAAGTTTATTGTGATTTGAATACAATAGTTATATTCAAATAAATACCCAATAAATTTCATAATGTGTACAAATATACACACGCTCACGCTTTACACATTCAACGTGTTTGTTGCAAAATATTGTACACATTCACTGTTCGCTTGTGTACACGCACGCTCCCGCTCCGTTCACAAAGCTGAATACATTCCAATGTCCATCAGTTACAATGAAGTCAGTTAAATGGATTGGTGCTAATATATCAATAAAAATACATAAACAAGAGTTTATTACATTTCGCTTTGTTGACTTCTAGTCAGTAAATTCCAGTCATACAGTGTTTAAAGACGCCAAATGACAAAAAAAATCCAAATAACTTTGGTGACATCGAGACAGAGAGCATTGCATGCAACACGAACCATATTGAGATCGAAGGCGAATTATTTACAAATGTATTTCAACAAATCAAATGGTTCAACCGCCACCACACTCCTACTTTCTTCTCTCGCATCTAAAATATCAAAGAGTGAGACAATGTGCGCTTTTTGCTCGCAAAGAGAAAACTTGAGATGGCGAGAGACGAATGCAAACACATGGAAATTTGTCTAAATGCCCGGGATGCCTCAATTCTCAACTATTTTAATATGATGACAATGTGTTTGTGCACATGCACACATGATGATTTTGTTGTTGTTTCCACTAATATATAGCATTAGATCTTTCGCAACATAGTCTTGTATATAGCCGAATGTATATCGATATATGCATGCGCAAAATGTTTACCAATATTTATTGGATCTGTAAGTTGTTGTATGGTTGCTGTTCACTTGTCCCAAACAATAAATAACTTTAGCTAAAATACTAAGACCTCGCTATATTTATGCATTGGTTCTATATATGCATGCAGAGTTGGAGACACACACCAAAGCCAAAACGCTGTGTGCCACACAACTTTTATTGAACAGATGCTAAAAAGAGAAAGAGAGCAACCAACACACATAGTGAGCGAAAGAGACGGAGTGGAGTGAAAAAAAAGGAATAACATACGAAATGACAAAATAGCAGCAAGCAATATAACAATACAATAACAACGATTCGGCGATATTGTGTCTAACAAGAACATGTTGCAACCGAAAAAAAAACACGAAACCAGAGACAGAAATGCATACCAAATTGCACAAACAGTCTATTTAAATGAGTAAAAGAGATAGGAAAGTTGCAAAAAAAAACTAGAAATTCACACAGACACCAACGGAGGGAGAGTATTTATATGCAAGACCGAGCAAAAAAAACACATACTCCGATACCATTCTGACAAATAGATAAATTTATGCACTCGGACTTATTCTAGAGCCAAACAGAGAGAGAATGAGTATGAGAAAATATATACTATGTGCATGCGTGTGTTTTTGTGTATATGTTGTTTATTGGTATTTGCCCAAAGGACACTGCACAAAATTCCACATTGCAGTCGAATATTGCCATTCGCTCGTTCAACCTATTATCTATTTTGTTCGGTACTCAAACTCACATTATTTTGGTGTGTTGTGAGTTGTTCAGCATATTTTTTTAAATCGACTTTTCGATATATATGTGATGCCATTCGTTATTCGCTTCACTACTATTTACCCGCATTCGATTTTTTTATGATTTCGTTCATTGCTCTTTCATTCGAATATAAAACATTTCGATCGCACATTGTATTTTTCTCACTCACTTCCATTCACTCAAACTCTGTCCGTCGTACTCAATTGCCCAATGTAAACTTAGAATTTGGAATGAGAGTGTGAGATTGGAGTGAGCGGCTGAAGCAGAAAAAAAACGGAAACCAAACAACAATTATTTTCACTTTTGCGGCAATAAACTGTGTGTTTCACAAACTCATCGTCCAATCGGATTTGGCACAGTGCAAAGACAAACCACCGCGCATGAATAAATTCACGTACAGCACACACTTGAACAATTTTAAAAACAGATTCGAATCCTTTAAATCAACGAATCACACGCCATCGCTCTGTTTTGATTTCAGTGCTCTCTCTTTTTTTCGTAATCAAACGGTCGAGCGTGTGCTGTATGGTTTTTTCCCTTTAGACAGTAGATAACGTTTAAAAACAAACAAACAATTGCATAAATTACTTGTTTATTGGATTTGCTAACCCCCATAAATTGCAATATTTGTTTCTGTGCATTTGAATCGGTCGTAATTGTGAATCGATTCTATATGTTTGTTTTTTTATTATTGTCTCTCTCGTTCCGAGTCAAGCGGATATCTTGTAACAGTCTCGACCAATGCAGAATCCGAACCGAGAGTGAGAAAGAGACCAAATGTGAATGGTGATGTTTTAAAGTCGGTCCGATTCAATTACAACTTTCAAAATCTTGTACATTAGAAACATTTGCCGATGTCCGAAAAGCCACAAAAAGCACAGTTCGCTTTTGTTTGAATCCATTGAATCAAATGGTGCAATGCTAATGCAATCGAAATGCACTTATTAACAAGGGACATTATTCGGTTTTACCACCTCATGCCGCATATAGGAAATTTCGGCTTCTAATCAGCCCAAACCAAACAAATCGAAAAGACATTTTCAACGCTCTAGCGACATCGAGAGTGGATTTTTCTCTATTCTTCTCTAATTCACAGTGCCGGAGATGGCAGCTCCAGACGCGCACATGCACACACACATGGAGTGGTAATGCGGTATGCAGATGAAAAGGGATGGTGACTTTAAGTGAAAGTATGCGACAAAAACATGATGTAATATTTTATGTAGCATTAAATTGTGATTGCATTGAAATTTCCAGTTGAATGAGCCAGCCTCGGTTGCACTCGGAATTTCTTCAAAAACTTGCAGTTCGACCGTATTTTTTTTTTCGTCTTCTATTACAGTTTTGTGTGCATGTGTTTGCTAACTTTGGATCGGAGATTTGCATCCATTGTATTACTGCAGCAAAATAAAGGCTGAGATTGCAACAAAAAGAAGCGCAAAAAGAATTGTGTGCTTTGAGTGGCTTGAACCAAATGCGGATGTCATATTCATTTTTGGTGAATAAAAGCGATGTACTTTCTCACCGGTGCGCTACAATGGGCACCGTACACATTGTCAGGCCTGCATATATTTATGGTGATACCGTTATAAAGTTAAAACAAGAGCATGTTGTTGTATCGCCAAATAAATGACAGCAACAAAAAAAAAATTGCGTATAAAAATTATGGTGTGCGTTGTGATTTCCACAGTTTGGCCCTAATTCGCACTCGAATACCGAGACGATAACACCAAAAGCCGACGAAAAATGTCAAGGTTTTTGGTGATTTTCATTTGCATTCTCTAACTCATGTTCGTTCTCTTTCTTCGACATGCAAACCGCCGAAAATATGAATGGGCAAAGTGTGTGAGCCAGCCGAAATGGTTATTGGGGTATCGGTTTTAAGTGGAGATGATTGTGTCGCAGCATCTATCTATTGTAGCTGGTTGCATGGGCTCTTGTGCCAATTGTAATTTTCTCTCATCTCCATTGTGTTGTTGTTTGTTATTAAACAGTATCAGAGCATTGAAATCCCAACAGCAGTGGCTCTTCGCTTTCTATTGATACATAATTGGGAGTTTATTATGAGATAAAATATTATCGATGCTTTGCTTTGGTATGCTACAATGCGGCATGCCTTGCTCGCTCTCTCTCTCTCGTTCGATTTCTCACAGTTTCAAGCGCACACATTCAGTAAACATGTAACTTAATTACACAAGCACATAACTCAAGAATAGCATACACTGCATCCGAACTCAACTCTCTCTCCATCTCGTTCTTACTCTTGTGTTACCATACTTTGTGCCGTGGCCACCGTTTACATATGTCCCGATCAGAGAGAGAGAGAGAAAAGCGAATGAGCAAGCACATTCTGCCATCGCATATTTATCATTCCGAATTGAATAAAATAACGCACATGCGAGTGAAAGATATGTGCACCGCATATTGGATTATCTCTCGTTTTCCACCAAATGTAATAAAATATGTATTTCGATTCAAGCCGAAAATTTAATAGGAAAACGGCATTGGGTTGAAAATAAATTATATGGGCTACGATACAAAACTGAACTATGTGCTCACTCTCTCTCTCTATGGGTGAATTCGGTGAGTGTGTGGCACTTGCACTCAACAATATGTGCAAGTGCAAAGAGAAGAGCAAGAGGTGCGACGGTTGTGCGTGTATATGTGCAACACTCAATATATATGATTCCAGGAAATAGTAAATTAGGTGGTTCGTGTATGCAGCATCCAATATGTTATTTCGAATAAAAACACTGTTTTTTTTTTCATTGGTACATACGCAAACAAAGAATGTCACACATTTAACCAATGACGCAACATGTCCTTAACCGTAATGAAGAGTGAGCGGGAGAATGTGATCGAAAATTGCTGACAAATGATGTTTTTCATCTGAAAAAGGAGTAACGCGTTGATTCAGCTAATTTTTTTTTTCGTTGTTGCTCTCGCACTGGCGCTAGATAATCAAAGCACGGCTGAAATTGCAAAATTGACTTGATTTCCGACAGTAGCCGAACAAGTCACAAAATTTATAGCCCGCCATTGACAAATGTATGGATATTGCTTGATAATTGGTAAATTATGCGTTTTGTGCGTTTCAACAAATAATTTCATGCAATGCGAATTAGTTCACATTTAAACGGGCTTAGAGCTGCAATATAAATGCATGTATGCAAAAATGCGCTAAATTCGAATTCATAAATTTTAAATTTATTTTGTTCACTATTGTGAGTGAAAAAAAATCGCCAAACCCGAATTTATACATATTACCGTAATGCACCGTTCCGACAAGAAGATTCGATTACATTGAATTTGTATTACCCGCATTTTACTAATTGCACATTCGTGTGTATTGTGCGCAATTCTTTGCGTGACTCATTTACTCTTTCTTTTTCCCCCCGGTGCAACTCATTGCCAGTGAAATACGTGCAAATAATTCGGTCTAGAGTAAAGACGTGATGTGAAGTGACGATGTGCACGTTACTTTTTTTTCTCTCTCTCTCGCTCTGTTTTCGTTCATTTTAATCAAATTCCCAATACTTGTACACAATCATCAACAGCTAGTAAAACGTTTTTCAATTTGTTTCACTTTACCTTGCATGCTGCCATTTACTTTTTACTTTTCCTTCTCGTTCGTTTGGTCTTCGTCTTATAAGAATCAAAGCAGTGTGTTGTATAATGGCCGCATCGTTGTAATGGCGTGCGGTGTATATGATCTACAATTTACTTAATAAATTCTCAATGCATTGTAATTCCATTAAATGTATGCATGCTCGTGCTCGCGTTCTTTCCCTCCTCTCTTCATTTCTCTCATTTTATCGGATTACCCTCAACCAACACACAGTTTGTCAGCTAAAAGAACTAAGAACTTTTCGCATTGAATATTGTTGCTGCTTTTTTCTGCATTTCGTCTGAGCATAAAATTAACTTGTTAAAATCACATCGAATCGACACAGACGACTATTTAATCACAATTTCAAGTTGATTCTTTGCCCCGGTTGTGTGTTAAAATATGTAATAGGCCGTTGAAGGCATTCTTTGTTTTTTTATCGGTTTGGTTCTTCGTAATCGTAGACACATATTCTGCCTACGTGTTTGTGGTTTTGCACCAAAGTATTCGTTTCTTGTTCTCAATCATCCCAAATCGATACCGGCTTGTTTTACACATGCTCGACGCTGTGTGATGTGCAGCAGCACCACCACACAATGTAGTTGATATAATGATGGTTTCAGTTCAATTTTAAGTGGCCATTTGAGCATCTATAATACCCGATTTCAAAAATAACATCCAATAAACATTTAATGAAATTGAGACTGAATCCATTTAAAGAGTCCGTCTGTTTAACTCAAGACATAAATTGTTTTCTTATAGTTTTACACGCACGTGTATTTTGGTGAACTGTACACGGTAAAATTATCATCAGAAAATTGATTGCTTTGCATTTGAAATGTCGAATAAAAGCCGATAACATCAAAGAAAAGCGCATCTTCATTTTGTGTGGACACATGTGCGTATCGTTTTTCTACGATGTTTGTTGTTTAAACTTCATTTAAATCAATAATTTTTTTTTGTGTTCATCTTTGATCATGATTGGTTTCGATCAAACTCTGCTTTTAATGAAGAATCGATTGGTTTCGACCAAACTTATTACAGTATTTGCTAAAATTGTTTTTTAACCACGTCGGGCAATTTACCAATTTTACTGGTCTATAATTTACTTTAGAAACAATGAAAAAAATCTATTGCATTCCTTTGGTTTTTCCATGCCGGTCCGTGACTTATCCTAGTATTCATCTGGTATTTTTTTTTCAAGTTTCTAACCGTTATTCAGCCACACACCGAAATTCCTCTGATTTTTTTCGAGCAATTTGACTTTAAAAGTCGTCGAATCATTGTTTCTTTCGCTGCCTTGAAACAAAATTCGGTGATCGAATATAAAAGGCTATATTTTATATCCAATTTCGACCAAAATGGACACACCGAGAGAGAATAACAAAAATGAGGATCGAAGATAAAAAAAATTATATAAAGCATTGAGCACAAAAAACACAAAGAAAACGAAATGGAATAAGACGTGCTTGGTGTAAAACGATGTATAAAATGTTATCTTGTTTTCAATATTCTCTGCAAAGAATTCGCGTTCACGGATTTGTTGTCTCTATTTGAATGGGATTGATGCAAACGACGATGTGAACATCATTATTTTGTATTTTTTTCTTCTTCTTCTTTTTTCGAATACAGCCATATTATTCACTACTGCACTCCTAGACAATGCATTTTTGAGTCGACGAGACCGAGATTCACTTAATTTATTGAATTGAAACAAGCAAAAATTTATTTATATTTAAATACAGTCGACCAACCGCACAATTCTTGAATGACTCTTTTAACTGTTGTTTTTATATTTTTTCTCTACTCTTCTGTTGTTATTGTTGTTGGTGTTTCATGTGTTTTGAAGAAAAAAAACGGCGCTTGGATATAAAACAGAAGATACCACATAAATTGTATCATGATGCACTTGTGTTTTTGTTTTGTTTCGTTTTTTTTTTGTCGTTGGATGAAAATCATTGTTTTCCCTCCCATTAAGTACTGCTCATTTTTGTTGAATCACTCGGTTTTTATGGGGAAAAGACGCCTTTTTATGTCTCGCCATGGTCAAAAGTTCATTATCATTTTGGGTTGCATTAAATCTAACCAACAAATAGGTGCATTACACTGTTTCTTTTCGCTTTCCGACGAAAAATTCGACATTCAAGGCTGAACAAATCGATTGCCTCTGTATATTTATCGACAGATTCCCAATAGAATTCGGCACATTTGAGCGTGCATGTGTTTTTTTTTTAACGAAAAAAATGTTAATTCACCGCATAAATATATATTTAAGCGTGAATGTACAAACAAATAAATAACACGGGGCCAGTGCAAAACAAATGTGACTACAGAAACCAGGGGAAAATGTTTCTCGAACAATAATAATACAAACGAAACAACAAAAAATTGACTCATAAATATAGATTCGGTAGGAAAAAGGCAATCGCAGCCTTGCACTATATCTCAAGCGATCGGTTTTTATGGAATCAACCATTTTTCGTGTATTTCGATAATTTTTTGTTATGATATGTGAATTGGTTGTTGGTTGGTGCGTTCATTCGTTATGGCTGCTGATATGAGCTTTTTCGAAATGCTAAAAGATATCGCCTCGATTCGATATTATAATATGAAGAAAATGTAAAACATTTTGGTTTCGACCCCAAATACCAATCTATAGTTGTTGCAATAGTTTTGCGGATGGTGTGTACATGCAAATATGTGAACGGCGAAAAGAAGATTTTAAATGGAGCACACGAACTCCGATGCTCTTCTTCTCTTCCTCGAGCATGTACACAAACATACACGTTCTGATGTGCCTTTTTCGCTTCGCATCGCACAAATTGCAAATAAACATACGAACTAAATTGAACCAACGAATAAAACATATTATTCTGATATATGCGGTTGTATTGTGTATATTAAACACTAAGGGGTGTTGTTTTGTTTATGCGCAACAATATATTTCAACAAGGGATGTTGCAATTTTATTTATGGTCTCGCAACGCCGAAAAGCACACACACACACACACATTCCACACTCTGTTCGAATGGGACCATATATCGAATGTGATAAGAAGAAAATGTATATACATATAAATGCGCGCGCGCGTTTGAAAAGTTCGAAATGCAATACTTGTCTAATAACGTGCCTCTCACATGAAAAATACATACACGGCACAATGTACACATTTATAAAAGAAAATTTCTTGAATGTGCGACAAGAATACGAGTTTCGGATGCAAATCTACATGTTTTCCACATTAAAAATGCTTCATTAGACATTCTTATCTCTCTCTTATATTTCTTATGAAGAATTATTGCAAATGAACGCTGACATCGAAGTGGTTGGGGTTGGCAAGAGACACTAAAAGATTCTGAACGAGTTTTTGGTTTTATCTAATTAAAGTTTGCCGCTGATGCGGTCTCACAACAATCTTTGAGATTTTTTTTTATTCTTCTTTTAAGAACATTTAAATTATTTAAATTCGGATAACATTTCATTTTGTAAAATGCAATAAGACACCGCAAATTTATCATTTGTTTGCTTAATGGCATCTCAGCAGCGAGACAAAATGTCAATTTTTCGGTTTTTCTCAAACAACATATGCGCATCTAACAATGCCATTTAATGCTTAATTTCATACATGATGAAACAAGAGTATCTAACCCACACTTCTTCATTCACCTAATAAATTCATGACAAGAGAAAGAGAGAATAAAACGGTAGAACGGAAAAAAAATTCAAATTCCATTTTTTCCCTCAAGCAAAATCCAAATGTATGCGTTGTTTTTTTTTCGTTCATTTCCTTTGCAAATCGACATATATATCCATATCATGCACACATGTATGCAAGCATTTAAATACTCACACACACAAATACCGCTGCCCGAGCAGTTGAATTTATTTGTTTCGTGGTGGAATTATCGTGTTGATATATGAAAGCAGAAGCGACAATAGTTAAACCATTTAACATTTTGTACGTTTTAACAAAGGCTTATGCAGAATTAATGGGTTTTATATTTTCGCTTGAGAGCAATGCGAGAAGCGACCGAGTTAAATGTATGGAGAATGTCTTGTGTGTATGTGCAAAATTCACATGGACACCGTGCCAATTTATGGGGATCTGTTTTTTTGTGCTTTCTGCTGTTATATTTTGTGGAAGGATAAAAATCATAACAATCAAAAACGATTATTCATACATGAGCTTCATTACATTCAAGAGCGACAGAGAGAGAGAGAAAGAAAGAGTGAGCCACACATCATTTCATTTTGGTTCAATTGAAGTAGCCGGTTTTATCAGTGGAGACACAAGACTCTATTTTTTTCGGACAACATTTTGCACACATAAATTCCATTTTGTGTGTAATATGCGTTCATGTTTCATAATATTTACTATGTCTCCAAGTCAATTTATCGTCTCGTTGTGTTAAGTCCTCTGCATGGTATCAAGTTGAAGTTGTGCAGAACACTTTCTCTCTGCACCTCAAACACCGACACAAACAAAATAGAAAAAAAAAAACTAACAAAAACCATTTTCTTTAGCGTTCACACGCGTAAGCGGTCTAATTTAAATTTTTCATCATAAAATGGAATTATACACAAAATAAACACAAGCATCGGTGGCGGTGGTGCGCACATTTATTTATTTCGTGTGAAGTACGGTAGCACGGTGGTACGAGTAAAATACAACATCAAGTGCACTTTTTTTGTGCTCACGTCGTCTTGCTGGTGTTGGTGCGAGAGTCAGCGAAATGGAGAAATTACACCAGGAAAATAGAACATTTTGAATAAACATGAGGCAAATGTTCTTCGTTTCAATTCCCCGAAAAAAAATATAGACAGTGCAAAAACGCATGTTTGAACAGAAGAAGAATAAAAATTCGACCAAGCAGCCATGGCTTATTCTATCACAACGACGTTAAAATTGTATAAATAAAATGCAAAGAGAAAGAATGAGACGAAAAGAAAAAAATCAACGACAAGAGTGTGTGTGTGTGTGAGAGAGAGAGAGAGACACGATTTGTGCTTAGTTTTGCTGAGTGGTGCTTTTGCTGGCTTATGAACTTATTAAACGTTTGCTGAAAGAGAAGAAAAACTCGAAAAACGTAATATTTTCTGTGTGGTGCTGCATATATTTTCCGATTTAGTTTTGTTGGAACCGCTATTGCTCTGTATGTGTGTCCGCTTGATCTTCTTGCAAAAGTTTTACACTCCACATGCCCAAACTCGGTCTGCATTTTCAACAATCGTATTTTTACAATTGCTCTCTGGCTCTCTCTCGTTCTCCATTTCCATTGCAGTGCATAAATACTTTCATTCCTTTCGGTACGATTTACCAGCGAAAATAAATCCTAAATTATGCATATTTGAATTTTTCGGCAATCGAAAGCACAAAGCACAATGTAAGATTTAAACCAGATTTTGACGCCATAATAATTTTCGGATGGGCCATTTTATAAATTAACGAATTGTGTCTCGTTATTTTTATTTTGTACATAATTCACTTCGCCCGAAGAAGACACACAGTGTGTGTGTGTGTGAATTTAATTTGTTTCTGAAATTCTGCTCGTTCTAATAACAACAAAATATGTGCTTAAAATAAAAGCATCCCTAAGACTCTCTTCCCACCCTGGTTTAAATGATATATTTTCAACAAATTCTATTTATTAAAAGAAGATACAGGCGATGTAAGACAAATATAGTATATATGAGCGTAGGGTGTGTGTGCTTATAGAAAAATTCATTTTCTTAGAGAGAGAGAGAGCGGAGCGCATTTGGCGTGTGCTCTCATACACAATTCCCCACTTTTAATATGAAATATTTCTGCTGTATTTATTAATAATATCTCTTTTTCTCGTTAATACGTGCACATATATTAAATGATGCGAGTAAATACATGCGCGCATCGTGACGCAAATATACGGCAAACCGTATATTTTGGTGCGAGGCATAAAAACGACAAACACATAAAGCAAAATAATGAATGGCACAGGTGTATTATTTTTTTTCTCTGTGTGTTGCTTCTCTATTCTAGCTACAAATATCGAAGAAAAGACGGAAGAACAACGTCATGCTACTTCTTCCATGACACAATCAGACGATTCTTAACATTGAAAATACACCGAGCTACTACGGTTACACACCGTTTTTTACGTGATACAAATTCGATTCCGAAAACTGTGTGAGTGTGCGCGCACTGCATGCGCCTTTTACTCTCCGGTAAATGCACTTCTTAAGCCGAAGCTAATGTAATAATTTATTACTTAATTTTTGCAATTTGTTTAAATTACAAACATTACACGTGCACCGTCGTTTTTCTTTGGTTATCTTATCTTGCAAGCACTCATATATTTCCCGTAAAATGTGTGCAAATCTCACGATTTCGGCTAATTTTTCATTAACATGAATTAATCACTGAATGCCATTACAGCTTACACAGTTCAAATGTGAAGTTAATTTTACCGACTGGTCGGCAGATCCAATTTAAACGGTTCGATTCACTCAATTGCCCAAGCTTTTGCGACATAAAAACTCTTGTAAAATTACAAAAAAATGATACGCATTCAACTAAAATCCAATTTTAAATGTTTCTGTTCTGGTCTTGTTTCAGGTAAAAGATACGCAGATACGCTATCGGGGTCATTACTTCCAGATTGGATAGGTAAGTCACCTTCTTCAATATTTTCGTTTTTTTCTTCTTTATTAGTTTGTTTATCATTTAAGTTAATTTTTAAGTTTCAAAATTCGATTGTGTTACGAATTCGTTCAGTTTCATTTTGTCTATTTTTCTCTTCTCAAGCGTTTGTTTCATTCACAAAATTTCATTGTGTGTGTGTCATTGAGCTGGCAGCGAAAAAAACTTGATTTTCGATGGCCAGTCCAATGTAAAAAATCGCATCAATGGGCCATTTCTTCTGTTTTATATTTGATTTTAAAATCGTTTCGTTTGAGTTTGACCTTTTTTTCTAAAACACTAACCATCATTTTCAAATAATTTTTTATCCGTTTCATTTGGTTAAACAAAATATTTATTTTTTTTTTTTTGAGTTGAACACGAAGAAGGGTACTTTAACAAAATCTGGAAAGGTAATGCTGACCGCTAACACATTTTTAACAACAACAATTTCAATTTTGTTTGTGCCTTGTTTCAACTTTTTTTTTCTGTGCATTGTGTTTCTTATTTTCGCTTACTAAATTTGATGTAGTTATATGTCATGAATAATTCAATGCAATACTTTCGACGAATAATCAACATTTCAACAATTTGTGTTGTGTTTTTTTTCCCTGTTTTCGATTATCTGCATGTAAATTGAATTTTGTACAATCAAAACGGCGTCATATCCAATTTGATTTTGTACGAATACAACAACGAAATGCCTCATCATATTCATTAAAATCGTATAAAAATTTAATTTGTATTCTCTGTTTAACTGTTATGGGAACACTGTATAAGCATGAATGCACAATGTTGCACTGTTGAGCAAAGAAGGAAAACAACAACAACAACAAAAAAGAACATACACAAACGAGAAAAAAAAATCCGCTAATAAATTTAAATATGATTTTTCGCACCCAATAAATTAGTATCGTAATATAAATTAATAATAACTATAACCCGCCTTGGTAATGGATTTTAGCTAATTATTTTAAAGTATGATATGTGCATATGGACAAAATTGATCTAATCGCCTGAAAGTGTTGACTCAACGCCTTCGTCATTTTTATGCTGTTGCGCTATTTATTTTATTCATCTTAAAAGTGTTCGTACACATATATGGCTGAGGCAACCGCAGTAATTATAGCATACATTGTATGCACGACGATTTGTAGCCCGTTTCAATTCATAGGAAATTGTTCAATTAAACCGCCTTAACTTACGTATAATCTTTGCATCAACGCAACGGCGCAGGACGTACAAATTATACGAGATTACATATATTATGCCGTGTTTAAGATAAATCGGCTCCATCCATTTAGATTAAAAGTTTTGCATGCATTTCACACTTGTTTTATATTTATCGCTTCTTTATTTTGTCGTTATTTCGAATGTCTGTGCATTTCTTTTTCATTTCAATATTGAATAGTGTTCATTGCATTAATTATCAATTTATCGTTTAATTTAATGAATTAATTCATTGAAATTAAAATGAATAGTCGAAGGAATTAAACATGATTATATTATTAATAAAGAAGTAAAATGTGAAACTTTACTTCTAAAACAAAACCATCGAATATTGGAAATGATTGAAACGACCGAATGATCGGAGTAAAAGCGAATTCCATAAAATCAACGTTCGTCTTCACCAATTCTTTTGTTCTGTTATTCAAATTGAAGTTCGCAAAAACCGCATCAAAACACCATCGTCTGAATTATATTCTCCGTGTAAAATGGATTGTATGACACCGCATTTTATGGCAGAACATGCACAGCGCAAATATATGCGGCTGTTTTTTTTTGGAATGGTGTGCTTGTATGTTGAATGAGCTCACCAGGCGTTATATACATATGTAAAACAGATTTACGCGCAAACTGAAAAACTTCGTGGCATGAATATGAGTTTGAGCAGCAATTATAATTTCACAAGAAATTGAACAATTTGTAAGCATCGAAATGAGCGCATCAAGTGTAAATAATAATTATGCATAGGATATGTTATGAATCTTTTGTGTGCTAGTGGGGGGCGATATGACACGGTAAAAACCAAATTTATGGTCTATCAAATCCAAAGATGGACATTTATCTCTATCTTTAAATCTGATTGAATGATTGAATTAAATTAAATGACAAGAGACATCGTTAACACTTTCTCCAATTCATTTATGCAGATATTAAAGCCAATAACATAAATCTCAGACTTTTTAAAATCCGGCTGCACACAGATTAGTCTTTTGCCATTAATGGAAATAAATGTCCAATATTAAAAAAAAAGAAGAAATTTGATTAATATTTTTTTGCAAAGAGCTAGTTTCAACATTTTTGATGCGGCTTAGTTTGAGAAGGAAATGAGCAATTTAGTTAAAATGACCGCGACGCAACTAAACCATATTACACGCTATTAAATTCGTAATTAGATTTGATGGATCATCATTTCGTCGATATAATAAGTTCTGCTTAGAACTGGCTTTTATTTCGGAAAGGTGAAGGCTGAAGGAAGTATATAACAACGGGTTTATACTTCGAAATGTGTGTCTATATACATGTTTAGCTCGTTAGTTTGATTTGTTCACATTCCGTCGGCATTAATCGGTGGAAAAATTGTTACAACATCGTTAATATTCACAAAGATATGTTCAGCGTTAAATTTATGTTAGAAATTTTTTCTATTCAAAGATAAAAAAAGAAACGCATTTGGTGGTTATCGTCTTAGATTCTATCTATGACATTCAATAGCACTCTTTTATATACATATTTGGTAAATAGACTCGATACATAGATGGTTTCCTTTGTTGTTATCGATATATAGAGTGAGAATTTTTGGTTTTTTTTCTCACATCGGTGCTTTTATTCGAAATTATGGAGAAAAAATGTATATATAGATCGGATTTAATCACACCTTAATTTCCATCAAATGCTCACTCATCAATTGTTTGAACATAGCGCCATTTATTTCGAAATCAATAATTCAGATTCAGATGGTGCGATTAGTCCAGCGATGGCATTTCCAAATCCGATACATAGTTAATATGGCCGAATCCATTAAAGAAATTAGAGTGTGGTTAGACTGATTCGATGTTTATTTTTTTTCTCTGTTTTCGTTCATTTCATTGGTAATTGATTATTTACTATGGGCCATTTAAATGGCGAACAAGTGCAGAGTAAAAAGCGACGAATATAAAATGTCTACATTTGCAATATCCTTAAATGCGATTTGCAGACGAATAAATTTTCTTGGTTCGGCTCTTTTGTGTTTGGTAAATTGCTCGTTCTATAGCCAATTTGATAAGTCCAAACCAACGTATAAATCAGTTTGAAGTGTTTTTATTATGTTTTTGCATTGTGTCGTTAAATATTTACATTGCTAATTTAATGTCTCATATCTTTAGCTCAAAACTAATGGTAAATTTCATTAATTTTATATGGGCCAGCCATAAAATTGACGCTTCAAAATTTTGGCCCGAAGAAAATTGAATTAATTCGACATGATATACACACACACCCTCACTATCGAAACGATGGTATCGTAATCGATAAGTTTTGAACACGAAAAAAACTGCGCCGCGAACAAATTTGACCCGAATTGAGAAACATGTTTCTTAATTGCTATCGTGGCAACCAGCATTGGTTGAATGAGCATAATTTTTAATTAGTTGACACATCGGTGCACCCCGGAAAAGTGCTTTTTCAAATGAGAAAAAAAAAATTACGCAGCAATCAACCCACATATAGTGCGGTTCAATTTGGGATTGAATTTCATCGTGTTGTCCAAATCGACGGCAGAAAAAAGAACCATTAGTTAACTCGTTTGAAAAGTCGATTGGGACACGACGAGACGAATCATCTGTATGTTCCAACCGATAACATGCCATTCTAACTGGTAGTCGAAAGAACAAATTGCGTTTAGCCAAACAAATAATATCTTCAGAGCATGTTCATACCACATCGATGTATGACTACATAGATAAATGGTGAAATATATAAATTCGACTGTGTGCCATTGTTGTTGAAAAGCACACTGGCATAGTTACTTACATTATGAAACCATCCATAATCGCACGCTACACACAGCCACATACCGACAAACATTACAGGAACCTTAACAATTCGAGCCAGCAAAAAAAAATATTCGTGGATATATAGTACGAAAATCAAACAGCTTTATTGATTTTTGTCTCTGTCTCACTCTGTGGCATTTATTTTTATTGTATCTTTTGAATTGGCGTGCGCGCCACGATGAATGTGTGTGTGTATATATTTTGTATCCAAGCTGTAAAATTGTGGCCCAAGTGACGGGCGAAACAAGAACAACAGAACACAAACCGAAAAAAAAAATATCGACAACACACAATTTTATATGTGTCAGCTTTTTGGTAGAACTCATAAATTTTCTTTTGCGTTCAATCAATGGAATTTGTTCGAATCGAGGCATATTTATAGCCCAACAACGCGAAGTGCAAAAGGTTGTGATTGCTGTTGTTGTTGCCTCTTTTCGTTTCTACGTTTTGTCATATTGGATTTTTTTTTTTGTTCGTTTCAATATCATGATGTATTTTGCATTCACGCACATTTTAATTCGCTCTATTTGGGTGTGGTAGCCTTGTGTAAAGTACAGTTTTATTCTCAGCATATTCATTTTTCAATCGCAAAATCAACTCGGAAAAAAGTCATACATAAAAAAGATTACAAAATTACTTAACGAGCTTGATTTTTATTGAAATTCAAATGTCATAACTAATGAACTACTTGTAAAACGGAAGTTTGCTGTCAAAAACCCTTTTCTCCCAAACGAATCGTATAAGAGCAGGAAAAAAAATGTATGCAAAAAAAATGAGTCAGAGTCTGGATGGCAATCAAAATTAGCATTTGAATAGCATTGAGTGAAAATGAGACATTTTACGTTTCATTAGTTCGATAAGATCTTTGGTGACGCGTTGCATCTAAACAGCGAACCATTGTTCATCACAAATCCTATGTTAAATGCTATGTGGCGTGCAACGTATTGTGGTCATTTTGATATTCTCAAGATAAATTACAATCAAGGAACACCTTTAAAAAGCCTACATAGAAGGCATTGTAAATCATTGCTGTCACTGCCATTCCGACGGCATCTCATGACACTTTTTTTTTTTCATTCGCTAAGTACTTCTTTCACCGAAATTCCACTGTTACATTATTTGGTGTGTGCAACCATCAATTACACAATTTTATGAAATGTTAATAAAATCGTTGAAAGTGAAAAAAAAAATTGTCCACGTTATAAACAGCTAGAGCGTCACCAACTTATATGAATGTGAGCACAGTGTAAAATGGATAAAATCCACACAAACAAACAAAAAAATGTGTGTATGACATCAGCGCATTAACACACATTTCGAAAGTGTTCACAAAATCCGATTAATTGACACACATTTCATATATTCCATAAAATGTGTAAATAAATGCGACGATTTAAACAGTGAATTCATTAGGTTTTGGCTTTGAATCCGTTTTTATGAATGGAAATAACAATTGAGCGCATTGAATGCGTACAACACTAAAACGTTCGGCAGCACTTCATGTAAATGGCCTCATAAAAAGATGCTTTTATAATACACGCCTGCACGTGTTAGTGCTACCCGAATCAACCGCACTATGTAGGTTGTATGGATTTGAGATTCTTTACTCAAACGGACACTCTCACAAGCACGAACCAAGCGAGCGACAGGGAGAGAGAGAAGAGAGAACACTTGAACAAATGAATATTTAAAATAAAAATGCTAATTTAATGAGCGCATCAACTAGATTACTATGGATACTTTTTTCCATTTAAGTCGAAATAAACACTGCATAAATGCTTCTTATGCGAGCAAATCTCATTTTGTCCCAATAAATGTGGCCATATCGATTTTTATGACACCGAAATGAATATAACAACAGTTTTACCTGTGATTGTCGAAAAAAAAAAATAGTATATATCCCGTTTGTAAGCAGACACTCACTCGCGCGCGCACACGTACCTTCACTCGTCGAACATACAAAACAAACGAGAACCAAACCGAATACAGAAAGAGAACGAACGTATACCGGCAATGGGCATAGTCCATGTGATATATTTTAAGGTGTTTTATGTATCAGTTACATTCGTTTTGTTCTCCTTTCTTCTTCAACTGTTGGTGTGTGTCTTCTTGGTCGTGTTCTTTGCGCTTGTATACCGTCGTCTTTCATCGATGTTTTAAACGGCAATAGTAAATAAAAAATATATTTTACGTTCACAAATTGCTCCATCTGCTTGAGAATGGAGAAACTTTTTCGAATGGAGATCCATAAATGAATTTGAGTGGCAATAAATCTGCTCAATTTCTTTATATTCATTTTGATTACGATGTGACTCTTTTACGATTTAAATTTCTCAACTTAAAACGTAAACAAAAACCAAATTTGTTCTGATTTTAATGTGAATTTAAGATTAAAATGGTTTGATGAACAGTTGCCAAGTCAATAATCAAGACGCTGGAGAGTTGTTTTCATGACTTTTTTCCCTACTCACTCTCTAACGTACAAGTCTAGACTTCCGAATAAACGCGCAAAAATCACAATCCATGCAATTTTTTCTCATTCATGTATCTATGCTATGCACACTATGTAAAATTGTTTGTTTTATGGTTCAGTTCAGCAACATAAAATGCATTTGTACGGAATGTTTGTTGCGTCATTCAATAGAGATATTATAATTACGATAATAAAACAACATATTAACACAATGTTCGTTGAAAAGAGGCGGCATAATTGTTTTCGGAAGCTACTTGTTATATGATTTTATCGGTTCTTAATCAAATGCTCAATACAATGACGTCACAGCTCCATTTGAGGAGAGATGGAGACAAAAAAAACACCAACAAATAATTCATATTATCTCCTACACATAACAATCCACGCTTCAGTTCACATGACAGCTAAAAAGCTAACTGTAAATCTTATGAATGTCTATCGAAAGAACAGAAAAAATTCATATATATATAAAAACATTGCATTTTAATGGCAAAGAAATGCAAAATGCGGGGAGTGAATAAAAAGTTTGAGAAAAATTCTTGGCTCCAACTGGATGCATTTTCGAAATGTATGTGAAATTGTACACATCAAAATTGGCCACACACCAAAAGTCGAAATTTGAAATTACAATGAGTTTGTACAAAAGAAAACAGTAACGAGACATATCGCAGCAATAAAAGGATTCATTCATCATTGGAATAGCGATTTCGCCCCTTGAAATATCACCAACACTCCTTCTTTTTCGCTCGCTTACTCGTTTGCCTCTATTTTTCTCTATCACTCGCGTGATCTATCTCTTTCTCTGCCTCTCTTCACCAATTCAGCTCATTTTGGTCATGGTCTAAAATTAGCGTGTGGCTCATTTTACATACACACATTAAATCGATATGTAGCCATAATACATCGCATCTCGGCTCACAAATTAAAACAAAGTCGAAAAAAACACAACAAACATGAATTAAAACAGCAGCAACGAACAAGCAAACAAAAAAAATATGTTTAAGCGATGGCATTTTTATGTGATAAATTGAGCATGCTATTTATAAGCATTTGTACGTTATAATCATACAATGTATGTTCTAAAATGCGTTCTCAATACCAAAAGCATTCTTTTTTTATATGTTTTTTTTTTCCTTTCTTGTATTTGCTGCGATGTAATGTGATTTTCTAGTGCTACTGCGCGCAACGGCGATGTCACACTCGACACATGCATGTACTCTCTCGGCTAGCGGCTCTTTGCTCGATTTATGGGCCTATTTTATCGCGAGCACATTTTAAACTAAATTAAAATGTATAAATTTATTAATATACATAAATAAATCGGTTGTGCGTACTTTTGCTGACAGCAATGCAACGCGACAGAAAGCAAAGGGAAAAAACACACACTTTTTCGAAATTGCGATGTAAACGAACGAAAAAATAACATCAACAACAAAATGATTCGATTGAACCGAAAAGCACAAATAGACAAGGCAGGAAAAAAAAAGTTCTAGACAGAATATATGAAGATAAATGGACTGCAAGCAATAAATCTGCATAGCATTTCATTCAACTCGCTATATATATAAAACGGTTTTTTTTTTCATTCATCATCCTTTTTTCAGTGTTATTTTCATTTCTTACCAACATACATGCGCGCAAAATTGCTTATATCCACACACAAAAAAAAAACACAGATCAAAATGAGTATTTTCATTTTTTGTTCAACCAAAAATATTTCAACTCATTTTCTGCTCTAATGAAAAATCCAAAAACAAATACAAGAACCAACAAATTGACAATTTTATGTGCGAATCCAAGGTACAACTTAAAATGGCATCGTTTTGATGATGATATCATTGGCTCAAGTATTAACTGGTCGTCATTGTCGTCTGTAAAAGGTGAATATTTGCCTGGCTAAAGCTTGCCCATAAAAACCGAGAATCTCTTGGCCAAGTTAAGAGAATCGTAATCGACAATATAAAACACATTCCGTTTATTGCAATTGCTTTTGTCCTGGATTTTCAAACAACATTTATATACAATGCTCATATCGTCATAGCGTATCTTTCGTTCGAGCAAATAAACTTCTATAATTTACTACATCGCACTACTATGGCAATCGCATGCGTATAACAGCCTCCTCTATCTCTCTATTGTATGCTTGTTGGCTGGCTGGCTGACTGGCTTGCTTGCAGTCCGACACACTCGAATTAAACATTTAATTTTACGATTTGTTTACATTCTGTGGGAAAAAATACAACACTTGTGATACAACTAAGGCCGGCTCCAATGTCTATTTCGGAGCACAAGTCGGTGTTCTTTTTTTTTTTTCATTCTGTTCACAAAGTTTTATTAGTTTTTTATGATTGCAAAAGAGTTATTTTTATTTCGTGATTGTGAATCTGTTTTAAATGAGTTATAAAACATCAGTGGTTGTTCAATAAATCATCGGTCTTTTTGAAGTTGAAAAAGAAATGAGGTAAATGGTTAATAAAACAAATATTCAACATTAAGTTGGAACTTTAATTATCATCATTTTATATAGCTTCGATAAATTCACTCGATTTAAACATTTCCAATTCACTCCAGACAGTGTTATATCCAATAGTAATCCATAGAAATTTCTTACAAGATAATTTCGTCTTCAAAAATAAAAAATAAAAACAATCACAAATCGAATAGTTTTGGTAAAAAAATAATTAAACGAATAATTTTATTTTTTCACGATAAAATTTCTTTTTCTCTCAAAACGGTGTAAAATAAGAACACAAAGAGAAAAAAATCGATGACACATACCATTTGAGTTATGGCGTTGTAATCAAATATGGATGCAGTGTATGTTTTGATGGCGACGTCTTAATCACATCATGACATTTAGTTTGCCTTTTCGATTATAAATGGCCACCGTCGCATTCATTTTTTTTTTGTTCGTATTTATACACACAAATATTCCACAACCGAAGACAAATTAATTTGTTTTAGTCGGCACATTTATCTAAAAAAAAAGTATTCACTGAAAATCTACACTGAGAATTGCCATTGAACTAAAAAAAAATCCTTTGCGAGAGGAAAATGCGATAAAAAAAACGTGTATGTGTAGACAAACGCCATCATCGTACATTTCTATGATTTTATATGTGTTTGTATATGAGTATGCATGACATTTATTTGGCCATAAAAACAGCAGCACAACAACAACAACTACAACAATGGTATGTGTATTCATATACGCAATATTATTTACGGTGCATATGCTGTCTCTTTCATTCGGTTGATTGGTTGTAATTGGTGTGAATGAATCAGACGAATGAGAAGAGGAGCCGGTTATGGCCTATTCATTTCTATTGTACAAAATGTGCCACACACTCGTGCACACATACACACGCGCATGTAAACAACAACACACATAAATTCATATATGTGTACCGATATCGTATATCACTTTCCACAATGCGTTTTACTATAAATGCTCTGTTAATGAACGAAACACCCATAAACTAAACACCCATTAGAAAGAGATGGATATTGTATGCAACTATGTGTACTGTTGTTGTTCTTGCTGCTGCTTTGCGCTGTTCTGCTTCTGCTGTTGCTGCTGCCCAAGCGTTGTGTGTCTCGCGTACATCGTGTGCGCGCGGCAATACACACTAGATGAATGTGTATCGAGAATTTATGGAGGAACGTGTAACGCGTTATACTCCTATTTTTTTGCCGTTGCCATCGTCGTTCGTTCGTTCATTCAAATGGCTAACAACCATTTAATGCGATTATAAAGCATCTATTGCTGTTCCAAACTGCCGCAAATGGTGTTTATGCGAGACAAAAAGAGATGAATGTATGTGATAACTCGTTTTATAACGCTTCTGTTATAAAAACTCCGGACAACACATAAAATCTTTTAAAATTTCAACTTTATTTGCTTAGTTGTTTATCACCAAATTCGTTCAAATTAATCTGTCGCTAAAAAAATGTTAATTAAGACAGAGAAACGGTTGAGTTTTTTTTTTCGTCTTTGCTTTCTTGTCTGAAGCCAAACAAATTAATTTATCATTTGAATACGTATATCTTCGTATATTTCATAAGCGAAAATTTATTGATGTTCTTAATGAAAAACGTCATGTTTATAATATTTTTGAAATGAAACACACATTCGTGAAAGAATTCAACATAAACTTCGACCAGCATGGCTCTTGCGTATATTTTTTTTTATTGCATCAACTTAACATATTTATGTGTATATTTCGCAGAAGAAAAAAAAATGGACATTGCAAGTCTTGGAACAGATTTTTGCAACCATCATAAAAATGTTTTTCGAATGATTTAATTGCTTTGTTGTTTTGAAAATTCGCAAAAATTCAAAAACACAAAAAGAAACTTGAAGCATTCACAGGTAGAAAAACTTTCCATTTTCAAAAAGTAGAAACCAAGAATAACATTCGAATTGGCAGTTATGCAACTGTATGGCACATGTGTATGACAGTGCGTAAAGCTGTAAAACTTATTCAATGCCATGCAAACAATACAACGCAAATATATGTCAAAGGAAGAATAATAATAAGAAGAAGTAGTAAAGGAACAATTGCAAAATATGAAATATGAAAAGTAATAACTTTTTTTTTCTAATGAAACGTTCGTTATGAATAGCATGCTGACTTTCGAATGTGTTGTTCATGTCGTTGTTATTGTGCACGATTGGTTTTCTTTAAGGGTTGCAATTTTCTTCACTTTCTGCAACCGGTTCTCTTTCAATTCAGTCGCAAAAATGCCATTGTGCGTAACCTTCAGTAAGGATATGTAATATGACATAAAAATAACTGTGACTTATAGTTAGAGAAATAGTTATATTTGTTCTGCTGTGAAATGACGCAAGGACAATTCCAAAATAGAGAGAATGTGTCTGTTTTTCGGTGGAAGAATAAATGGGAGTTGTGAGTTCATGAAAATTATTTGCATTTGGTTATGTCATCTGTTAACCATTTAATCAACTGCGCAAGGATGGCATTCATGGTCAGACGCGAAGTTTGGGTTATTCATTTTTTGTCACCCGTTGTGACTCATTCCGATTTTTTTTTTCTGTGTGTGAATTCGAAAACACAAACAATTTTCTCCGACGTCATTCGGCAAACACATTTGTCAACTATTTGTAGAAGTTGTTATCAGTGTGTTTCGTTCAAATCGTTGGCGTTGGGATCTTGAGATTTAGACAACGAAAATCAGAGATTTTTGGATTGCCTACGAAAAATGTGAACAATGTTTTTGTGCCATTCAAAAAGTTTTTATCTTGCCACTTGAATTTTCTGTGCACGCACCGACAATAAATTATTTTCCAACCAAACGAATGAAAGGAGAAAAAAAATGCTCGCGTTGATAAGCATCAAATTTATGTAATTATCTTTGTGAAGTGTATATGTGTGTGTGTGTGTCGTGCATATAAATAAAGTTTTTGGTGCAATGAGAACCCAACGGATCCAATTTACATCGGGGTGTCGGCATTAAATCGAGTTTTATGGCAAATTAGAATTTATAGATAAAATAGTTTGTAGATAGTTTTTTTTTTTGCTGCAACCGGTACGCGTTGAACTGTTGTAATATTGCCGTACCGATGGACGTAATAAATATGCCAAACGATATGAACTACATACATACGAATGTTGTTTTTGGAGCAATTTAAAATTTTCAGAAAACCGATGATTTATTGGTGGATATCAAAAGCGATTTTTGCCGATATATCACATCGTAAAATCCGAAGCGCTTAACATTATGACCATGGTAATTTTTCGCACATTTCTACGATAAATCTGTGCACCACCAAAGTTACTTTATCGAAAGTCACAACACATATACAGATTAATGATACACAGCAATCGCAATGCCAGCAGCAGCAACAACAACAGTTACCGCATTATAATTCAACACAATGCGACGCTTAACGATTATATTACGCACGAAACCGGTGAGAGTTCACAATTAATACACCTAATAATAAAACACTTAACATAAATCATTGCTTTAATAATAATGCATTTTACATTTTACGCCATACGAAAACGACGAAGCGACGCGTAATCACTATACGTATGTAATTACTGTACAACAATACTTGAATAATTCACATACAAACGGTCATACCTGCTAAATTTTATTTTTACAATTCGTGAGGCATCCCGAATAGCCTTCGAAAATCCGAATGCATTTGAGCCCGAATTTGTTTTGGTGGAATGTGAGTTAGTTTGGTCGCAATCCACCGGTACTCGAACCATTTTCACATTATAAACTCGTGCGGCTCAATAAATTTTCACTCGAGCCAAAAGGGAGAAAGCGAGCCAAATAATTCGACAACGACGACGACAACGATGAAGTCGATGAGAACGAGAAATGGTGTAAGCCATTCAACAATAATGCGCTCTTCTTTTACGAAGGATTTTTGAATGGGCATGAGGCAAACAGCCAGTAAATGAGCGAGAGAAAGAGGAGTGATTGAAAAAAGAACAAAATGTGCGAATTTTATTGCATAGAAAACACAATACATATCGTAACGAATTTTCGTGTTTGTTGTTGGCCGGGCGGCGAAATTCAAGCATTGAACATAGTAAATTACAAGTCGGTCAGTTAATCGATGGTGGAAAAATAAACAAAAGCGGATACAATTATCAAGTTATCTGTGTACATTTATATATATGAAGGTATCGTGTGCATCGTGTATTGCTCTGTGCACACATTCATTTTATTTGGATTGGAATTAAAAGTTTGCACAATGTGTATTTATTTATGTGCGCACTTTGGCCAATACAATAAATTATGCAGGGACGCACGATTTTTATATGCATTGAAATGCGCAATGTCATTATGAGCGAATGACGAATTACATTGATTGCTGATGTCTCACGAACATCATTCAGATGAAACACATCTGCTAGATATCGTACATTTATCGATTTTAACTTTCTTCAATTGCAAAATAGACGACGAACCTGTTTATGTTTCAACAGATTTTCGTTCTGTGAGGGGAGACCGCGGGCAGACCTCGATAAAATGAAACTTGCCTGATTTTTCTGACATTACGATCTCTTTTTTTTTCTTCTTCAAAAGAGCATTGCACAATTTACTGCCAACCATTTACTTGGTAAGTTGTTAACAGCGCGTATTATGGTTATGTGATGCTTTGCGATGCGCCAAAAAAGGCGTGTAATAAAGTAGCTTAAACTAAACAGAATGTGATTTATACGCGAACTCTAATTGATTTACCATACATACGTATATATTTTTCAAATGTACATTTTACGCTTTCGAATGATTCGTCGAATAATAAATATACACTATAGTCTAGTTTTTCCCATGACAATTGCCATCTATATATAAATGAAATGAGTGTGTTTGCATCAAATAAACCAGTTTTTAGTACGTTTCACCACATCGGATGGCGCGCATAGTTTCGCATTTTCATTTGGCTTATTGATTATTCGCACATTAATTGCTTTAATTGGTCATGTTTAACGAATTAATTTATGTGAATAAAAAATACGATGGAGAGCAGGCCAAATGACACAGCGTAAAAATATACATATATTGCATTGCGGAAAAGCAATAGCCACAGTCAAATAGATGCATTTTCAATCTGGCGAATGAAGAAAATGTGATGTGGCAATAAAATTCCGTATAAATACGCAGTTGCAGTTGAACACACGCTTATGAAATGAGCACATATTTGTATCCTTTGCACACTCGCCGGTGGCAAATGGCAAAAGACGAATAAAAAACACACTTACACTGAATGAAATAAAAGTTTGAACGCGATCCAATTGTATAATTGACGGTAATTTATAAGCAATTGCCAAGTCAACTATTTGAGATTTATGCAAGTGATCCACTTTGAAAAAAAAAAAAAAAAAAAAACAAGGATACAAAAAATGTATCTCGAAAACGATACGAGGAAAAAACAGCGACTGAGTTTCACTTCACGAAAAATGTCAAGTCGTTTTTGGGTTGTAACCTTCTTGCATCATTGATTGTAAGTTTTATTGCGTCATTTTTTTTCTTCTCTTCGTCATTATGATTGGCTTGCAACTGTTATTATACTGTCAACTTTACTGCGCATAGAAACCTAATTACCTCTTATTATTTATAATAATATGATGGGAGAAAATTGCATTCGCTTCTTTAAATGATCGGTTTTGATATGATATTAAATATATTGTGCATACAAACGATACATGCTCGTTCAGTGGTCAATGCCAATAGATTCTTTATTCAATTTTACTCGGCTATATTGGAACAACTCAATTTTACACTTAAGTTCAACATCGTGTCAAAGTTGTGCAATATACAATTTGCATATGATCATTTCGATGCACCGTTATATGAAAATTTAAACTAAGTAATGGTCATACTTATTCAATTAAGAAACCACATCTTAAAGTACCCTGGTGAATATCGATGGAATGTGCTTTGAAAATAAACTTAGAAGTCAAGCTGAATCTGTCTTCGGACAGTGTACGGAAATCTTTAGAGAGTTTCTCTCTTATTTCCATCCAAATTACCTGAGCCAAATCAATTCGAATGAGATTAAAGTTCATCGCTGTAAATGCTCGATCAACCGTAATTGTGACTGCAGTTTTCATGAAAATAAATTAGATTAAAACTTTGATCACACACAAACACAGATCAGCATTAAAAGCACATAAATGTTTTTTGAAAACTGCATGTTACTGTAGCCAAAGCCATCTAATCAAAGGCAATTTAGTCACGTTCTGACATGTTTACCAGCAAACAAACAGAGCGACAAAAAAATTTAATACGAAAAAAAACGCCAAAGTACAGTTACACGGTTTGTTGTAAAATTTATTTGTCGTGCTTAAGAAAAGCAGTAAACAGTTCATTTCATCGTCTTTATTGATATAGCAAACAAGCGAAGAAAAAAAAGTGAATGGCACATTTTTGCCTGGAAAATGGCAGCTTTGCTATCATGTCACACAAGCATGGAAACAAAAAAAAAGCACACACATATCTCGTTGTCGGCTGCAAAAGTCAAACAACAATTCAGCTACCAAACCGAGCAACAACAAGAAAAAAGACTCACATTCAAACACGTCACAAACAACATACAGCTCCCCACATGTGTTACGACTGTCATTTGGCTTATATTCGAATATTTCTATCGGCTCCCAGCGACAGTGTTTTTGCTTTGCCTTTTCTCGAGCACAATGAGCTGATATCATTTCATATAAACGATTTCTGCTACTTTGTTTCTTGTTGACAATATGCCTTGGATTATTGAAACAAACAAAAATAAAACGAAGACTGAAAAAAATGTACAGAAAACAGTCACTTCGTGTGTTCGATTTAAACGACACGGGGAGAAAGAGACTTGTAATGTAAAGAAGACGAAAAAAAAAAACGACACACACTAGAAGGAAAAATAGTATATCTGAAATGCCTTTATGTGCATTCGAATATACATATTTCATGAATTTGTGCCGTGGAACATGCACTAGGAAATAGAATAAACGTTTATTGTCCCAAGTCAATCTTGTCGCCATCAAACGAGCAAACTAAAATACACAGTAGAGAGCAACAAAAAAAAAAGAGAAGAGAAGGAGAGAACATGTACGTTGGAACGGAATTATCATGGAGACCTATCATGTCGATTCATAAATCATGATTTCAACAGGACAGAAAATGTTAAATTGTGTTTGTGTGTGTGTTTCGTTTATTTTCTTCCATTCACTTTTCTCGTGATTCGTTCCTTTTTGCGTTGAATGCGCACAACGAACCAATATGAAATCATGTATTCTCTCTTTCTCTCCTCGCCGAACAAAAACATTTAATTTTAAATTGTTGGAGTTTTCTCTTTATAGTGCATTTCAGCTACAATCAAGCTTAGGACTTTTTCCATGTGAGGTTGGCGAGCTAGAGACAATGTGCGTTCAAGCCAACGGCGATCTGATGTGAATCATCCATACACGTCCTGTGTCCTCTGTCATTTCCAATCCTATTAAATATTCGTCGTGGCTATGCCACGTCGTGGTTCTTTTTTTTTCAATCAGTATCACTGATTTTCATTTTAAAAGTTTGAATTTTCAATGCAGTTGCCATTAAAATTAATGATTTAAATTCCCACCCAATCGCATGCTCTTTTCAAACACACATAGGTTTATGTAGTAGCTGATTTGACAGCTGAGCCAATTAAAATGTTTTCTCCGGCATTTTTATGATTTAAATCCAAATCTTGTTCATTTCGTAAAATTGTCCATATTTTGTCCACACAATGACGAGCACATTTCCGAATTGACCAATTGATATTGAATCGAAACGAAACAATAGAAACCACACACAATTCCAATTTTGAATTTGTATGATGAAAGCCACATATTGTTTATGAGAGAATTTTTCGTACACGATGCGCAAACCTTGTTCTTTGTTCTTTCATGATTGGTCTGTGTGTGTGTGTGTGTCGGGTCAGAAAATCCTCGCCTCACATTGACCGACCGGTTGATATTTTCATTAACGTTCAGTTCATCAAATTTATGGCATATAATTATGTGCTGCTGACATGAAAATGGTTTGAATTCATTGTGGATTGAAAAATGAGTCCACCCAAACGCCCAGTCATTTTAATGCGGCTTTTGTTTCTTGACGTGTCGAGAATATACATATAATTTGAAAAAAAAAAGAGTAATGCGCAATGTTCAACGTCGGAAAATGTGAGGGGAATGGTAACAATAATAAATTGACCAGTTGAAAATGGCTTGCATCTTTATTACTTTTCTCCTCTTGGCAAAATGTTCGTCGTTATATTTATGTGATTGAAATAAAGTTTGAAAGGAATTTTTTAAAATTAAATCACAATTTACAACTGACATTTGGAGTGTTCGGGCTTAAAAATGACGATATTAATCAAATCAAAAAGTCCAAACTGATGGAATAAGCAATATTGAAGCACCGTAGCATCGGGTAAAGAAACCGTTATTCTCAAATCATATTCATAACGATGAATTATCAAGTATTAAGTGTAAAATCGAATTTATGATTGTGCTAAATGAGAAAATGCACCTTAACGAGCATCCGAACATAGCTAGATTGTCATGTTTTACCATTCATATTTCTCCGTTGAGTGCTCTGATGTTGAACAGCTCAATTTTGCAACCGAGCACTCCCAATGATGCCAGCGTTTTTTTTCTGTTTTCTAGCCAGCCATAAACCACTCGAACTTACATTTCGCTTCAATTATGTTTTGTATACCTTTGGCCCTGGTTTGTATGCGTAAAATTGGCTTTCGGTGCAAAAATCTGTATCCAGATATTCTATTACAGTTTAAATAAATAACGATGAACACACACACATATATATAAACACATTGTGTAGAAAACGGGAGTGCGTTGTGCTTGCCATCCACACAGCATTCTATTACACAAGGATATTGAATATTATGCAATATTCTACACCTACTAGAAAACAAGCCGAAACATTAAAACGTAACTAATCCAACATACATCATAATATCGGCCGCCCCACAAAAGAAAGGTGCTTGAGTATGAGATGTGCTAAACTCGTTTGGATGGTATTTGTGTGTGTTTCAGTGCTTGTATGCACTTTAAATTACATTGCAAGTAACAACGAAATGAAACGATAATGCATTTGCGAAAATTACCTTCATTGCGGCAAAAAGCCCTTTGCAACACACATACACTCGCACCGCACATATAGCGCATCAATGGTTCAGTCCTTCGAAAATTAGAGGAATTTGCATTCGTGTGTGTGTTACAAGAGCCAAAAACAACATATATTACATGAGAAACCAAAGAGCATAAAACAATTGCCCGGCTCAAAACCAACAGCACCTACCACCCAAACACTCAAGATAAGCCAGAGAGTCCAGCTTTGGCGAAAATTGCAAATAGAATTTTCAGAGGAACATAACTACAAACAACGAATATACAGCACCGTTTACAAAACAAAAAATAAGAAATTGTGGAATTAGATACCGACCGATGCGCACATGAATTCATGTAAGCGGTAAGGCAAAATAATTCGAAAGTGTTCCATTTTACATTGGCTTTGCAGGTATTTTAATCAACATTCACATGTTTTGTGAATGTAGCCAGATCTCCACTCATATATAACACGTTATTTGGCTGAATGTAGTTAACTGCGACGACAAGACTTTCGGATGCAATTTTCTGACACACAACACTCGACTTGATATTGACTCCACACAAAAAAAATTATGCAATTTTCCACACAGACACATACAAACATTGGCCAAATTTCAATTTTCAACATGAAACACCATGTTAATTAATATGATCCATTCTGCAAGAACATTTATTTTTTCCAACTACAACATTTCTATGATGTTGAATGGCCTGTAAATAAGCTTTCAAAATGAAAATGGTTCTAATAAATCGTAACAAATATTATTGAAATAATGTTGGATGTTTGTTTCTCTCTCGGTGGATTAATGACGAAAATGAATCTCAGCAGATTAATCGGATCGGGGCTCGAAAGTGATTTTATGTTTTATGGACGCTAAAGTGTACTTTTGGTCCATTCAAATCGACAACAATAACAGCAAATATCCACATCATAATTGTTGGTTTTCACTGACCGGTGTACGTGTGACATTGCATTGAACGCATTGAGTGAGCGTGCTCGCGCACTCATGATGAATATACCAAGTTGATAACCCAATGGATCATTTCATGATAGATTAATGACGATGAACATGTTTTATCACATGTTTCTGGTATTTCATCTCTCAATGAAAAACGAAAAAATTGTGTGAAATTCACGCAGTTTTCCAATGATGGGGCGACCGAGTACAATCGAAATTGGAAAATGGCCGTTAACGAACTCTCACGAATCGAAATAGCAATAAAGTGCTTGTAGATGACAAAACAATGTGTGTGTGTGCGTTGTTTATGTGGTTTATATGGTTTTTGCCATATTTTAGAATTATGGTTCATAAAAAGAGACGAAAAACTAATAACAACGATTGTTGTTATATTGCCATATATTTTTTTTGGTATGTCTCCCTGATCTAAAAGCCATTTGAATGATAGCAGAAATAAAATTGCACATATTTTCACGAAATCCAAAGAGTATGCCTAATCTGTAATATCTGATATAAAACGAATTTTCCAATTTATTCACGTGCATTGCGCGTACAAAACCCAAAAGAACAAGGCAATACGTTGTGCCGAGGCGGAGATATCGAATACACCAAGTACCAATATAATACGAATACCAATCATTCTCTATGCAGATAAACGTTCCAACGACAAATTTCACATGAAAATGGGGAAGCGATGCAAGAGAACGACGCGAGTTTATTCATGGGAATGATATTTATATACATACACGGTTGACAAATAAAGTATTACTATAAACGGAGAGAGAAAGAGAAAAAAAATAAATGATTGTGTTCATACGTGTGCGTTCCGGGTAAAAAACATCATAAATTAAACTGCATCCCTCTTGAATATTTCCCGTGGTCGACTTCATATATGAACTTAAATATTAAAATATCGTCAAGACAATTTCGTACCCCATTCGAAATAATTTACTTTTACGCACCCACACGCATACGATATATGTACACTTCTAACCAATCGTGAAATTAGATTTTTTTTTTCCATTCTGGTTATCTATAATTTCTTTGGCTTCTGTCATGGCGTAGAATCATTTGCGGGTGCTCAACAGCATCATCAATTCCATCGATATGTTCGTTGATAATTTTTTGATTTATGGCGCCATTTTAATGGCAAAAATATGCAATGAATAATAATATTATATATATTTTTATTATCATCGTTCGCCAATTATGAGCGAAAAGTTTTTTTGCGTTATTCGTTTCTTGAAAATTTAAATATTTAAGTGTAAACATTGCAGTTGTTTTTGAAGCGTGTGTATGAAGTGCTAAATCGACGATAAAACTAAGCATCGCTTTTATTAACAAATAAAAAGCAATATTGAACGCCCATCACAATTGCTTAATTTAATGGTGTAGACCCCGTACTTACACTATTGCTAGCTATGAAAAAAAGCGCAAAGAGATAAAATAAGAAAAAAAACTTTGTTGTGGCTACAAGGCAAGAATAAACTAAAATTAACTACCTTTTGCCTGCATATCTGTGAGCGATGCTCAATAAGCCGGTTTCAAAGTGAAAAACAACAACAACAAAAACACTATCTTGAAAATGAAACATGCTTTTAAACTCAACACAACAAAATATCTGCGATGTTTTAGATTTACGCCATGTTTCGTGGCTTTCGATCTTCTTCTTCTTCTTGAGATGATAAAAAAGCACCGTCAACACAGCAAAATGTATTCCTGCGTTTCAGGCCGCCGACCAGTACATTTTTCTCTTGCGCTCTTTGCATCACGCTTTGTTTCGTCTTTAACAGTTTTTCTTTATGTGCACTTAAAATATATTGGTATCACATATTGATTGCAATAAATTCCTTACGCTTTTGCCATCCGCAATGTGCTCGCTCACGCGCGCACTCACACAAACACACACACCGTTGATGATGTGCTGAACGATACATTTTTATGTATTGCATACATTATATCTGTCGATTATTATATATTTACTACTTAAAATGAATGAATCGAATCGTTTTGAAAGAGAAACGAACCAACAATATCATACTATTCACAATGCTCATTTATTTATGTGCAACAGAGACACATTTGAAAGATGAATACGCATATGCACGTACAAATCATGGCAAACGAAATATTAAAACAGAATCAATTCAAAACGAGAGCAAATCATTAAATAAATTTCTCATAAGTTGTGAAGAAAAACGCACAGAATACATCATTTGAACTTTGATTATGTTCGCATGAATTTGTACAAAATGAATACACATTTTCAATGGTCTTTTAATCAAAACCTTTTTGAAAACCACAACGAACAAAAATTTATTCGCCATTTTACCGATTGATCACATCATTAGTGTAGTGAATTTATGTTTCGGTATCGTTGTTCTCTGCATCTTGCTGTCTTCAGTTCCATTCTGTGTGTTTATTCCCAAATTATATTTCATTAAAATGCAATTTGATTTGATTGATGTTAAAGTTCCTGTTTTCATTGCGTTTTAATAAGATTTATTTTTATATTCCAATACAAAATTCAAAGATGCTCCAATCGTCTCTGGTTCGCACACTTGCTTGGTCGTTCGTTCGCCCTCATTTATTCTGAAAAACATTAATAATTTATTCTGTTCGAATGCAACAAACCATAGCATAAAATCAATACGAACATTTTTGAATTCGTATGGATTTTCAATTAAGTGCCGCCAGTTACGACAACAACGGCCGACATGACAAATGTCGATTGTATACAAACTAAGAAAGAAAAACACCGAACATTGAAAACGACAGTGGCGGCAGCGGTAGACATTTATCGAAAAGGGGATATTCGCCAAACATGTAATGGGTTTTATTCCGTTTTAGTTTTCATGAGTTTTTTTTTTTTAATTTGAATGCGATTTGTGGGCTGGAAATTTATTTGTGTGTGTGTAAAAGAGAGCAAATATTCAGGTTTTCATCCATTTCATTGGGCTTCTTTTAACGTTCGGTTCCTGCAGGAGGAAAAAAATCGATCGAACAGAAAATGAAGCCAAAAGTCTGAAAACCAACACGAAGAAAATAGAGGGGAAAAAAACGAAACAAAAAGCAACAACGAATTATTAGAGCGAAAATTGCGATGCACTGCACGAGCCGTGGAATCAGAGAGAGCCACGCATAATGTGAATTACAGGCCGGTTTTTCAACTTTGCACACATAATTAACTTTTATTTTTATTTATACGGTATATGTTTGTTTTCAGTTGTGTGCATCGAATATCTTATTCGCTTTCCAACACACGCAAGTTTAATCGTCTGCACACCGTGCTCAATTACATGATACGCTCCTTTCCAAAAGAATCTACCTTTGAAAAAACGAAGTGCGAAAGAGCAAGAAAGCGAAATCGTTGCATCAGAGCGATCATCATCATCCACGTTTATGATCGAACAATTCAAATAAATCAGATTAATAAAAGCCTAGTTCTCTGGCTGCGGCCAGCCAAAGTTTTTTTCTTCATATATTGGCAATTAAGGCGATTTATTATTTTAATGGATCAACGTAATTTTCATTAAATCGACATCATTATAAACACATAAATTTTATAAATGAAATGGTGTTTCATTCTCATTCGTAGCAGACGCCGTTTTATTTTGAATTTTTATATTTGCGCACACTACCGAATTTACGCACACTCCTTTCTAATCTCAGATTTTTTTTTATGAATAAAATGTTGTGCAAAAATTTCACGCTTTTGCAATTGTTGCTTTGGACGACTCATAAAAAGTGTTGAAGTATCAATTTTCGAATTTTCAGGCAATTATTTTTTTTTATTCATTGAGTCGATGCGACGGCACACGAACCATTCAGAGAAAACAATGGTCGCTTACGTGCATATTTATGATCTTTGATGTTTGTCTCTGTGTCATTCAGTTATTTCAAAATGAATGAAAATGCAAACGCGAACAAACACACCAAAGCGATAAACCGAAATTAAATAAATAATTCTCTACCCTCATAATTTCTGTTGTTGAAGAAGCCCGCTTTCGATTCCACTTTATTTTAGAATATTAAGTGTTAAAAAGGAGACTCTCTTATTTCGTTCGAGAGCTCATAAAATATTGAAAACCAATAAAAATTACCTTCAATTTGTTCTATTTACATTTATTTATTATTTTTATGTGCTTTTGTGCCCTTCGCATTTCTTCGTTGTTTTGTGATCCTCGCTGTAGCAATGTGCTCTCCACTGCTATTACATCCTTTGTCTTTGTGATATGCCTTGATAAGCTCACGCAAATCTTTAATTTGTTTGTTTTGGTTGCTCTTCTCTTGCTAAAATTCTCTTTTTTTGTGCATATGCACAAACAATGGAATTGATTTTTTTTATTCAGTCATTCGTTGGTTTTGAATGCAAACGAAAAAAATATATTCGTTGAAGAAGAAGTGAGTCGCATTGTCATTGCTGCATTGATTCTTGTTAAAATGTTTGTCTTTCTCCAGTTTTTCATTTTGTGATAGTAAATCGAAAGAGTTCACATCATTTTCATGTCTCTATATATGAAAACAATGTAATTGAATATACAAAAGAAAGACAAAAAAGCCATACGAACGTGATTCAAATTATGTATTGAATTCAATGCATATGCACGTATCCATCGTGTGTTCAATGCATCGAATCTTTGAGCATATCTTTGGCATGCAATGAGCAACCGCTACGATGGACTCGGAAAAAACGAACTCAATCCAGAAGAATTCAAAATTCGCATTTCGAGCATTTGATGGCAGTAGCAAAGGCCAAAAACTTCCCATAAACACAATCATTGCGCACACAACACAAACACAGAGCAACAGAGAGAGAGCATGGTTTTTAAAACTATAAGAGGTTATCGGCTGTGTTGCTCAAACGCAAAGAAACGAAAGGATGATTCTCTTCGAAGAGAACGAAGAAAAAAACAGAGACCAAAGAAATGAAATGAACACGAAGACTCGGCGACTTTTCCGCAAAGTTTCACCACATAAATGCAACCAATTATAAAAACCAGTTCGTGCGACAAAAAAGGGTACATAAATAAATAAATAAAAGGTAGCCAGCAATGGCAAAAGAGTATAGCGGCCACAAAATGTGTATATTGGCATGTCGACGAAAAAACAACAACAACAAAAACTGTCCACATTCGAAAAAGTCAAAGATCTTGCAGGCGATGGATCAACAACAACAAAAATGAACGAAAAAAAAACAGAGCATAAACGATGCAACACCAGAATCCTGCGATCAAGAAAATGATAAAATGTGCACAGCTTTGTTATAATTTTTTTATTTCGTTGTTCTCTTTCCACCGAATGGATTTTAAATTAGATTTTCTCTCTCTTTTTTTGCTGTTATTTTCGGTGGAACACAGGTTTCCACTTCTTAAATAAGGAAAATCAATATTTTTAACGTTGCAACATTGTATTCACTTATCGGCATTGCCGCGTTGATATCTCACAGCTTCGGCAAATGGCAATGGCTCCTTTTTCTTCTTTATTACTATAACATATATAATTCGAACGCGCGTCCGCGATCTACTCTTCTCGCATTACTGTCGGCTATTTAATTTACTGTTCAATGCACTGTTTTCATTGTGTCGATGTCTTGCTTTTTCTCTCGTCCACTCCGTTGCTCTCGCTCTCTATCTCCTCGTTTGAATTGAATACAATCGTATTTTTCAATTCAGCGGAACAAAGCACAAAATATGACAATTCCACCACATAAGAATGATAAAGCGGACGAACGCGAGCAAGCACCATTTATGCTCCCCGCATTGCAACACCGTATAATTTATGAGCTGATACTTTTCCATTTTATTTTTCTAATCGATTTTTATTCGAAACTATCGACCATAAATGGCAGTTGCTATTGTTGATTCGAAGACTACTTGAGATTATTTTAGATTTTCATTTTATGCCGATCTTTGTGTATTTTTCGCCCGGAGTTAAAGTCGATTCTAGACTGGATTTCAATCGAAATTCACTTAATAGAAAAACAAACGAATAAAATGTGTGGAAAAGCATACACGTTCATTGAAATATTTGCGATAAAATGGCAAAACACAGCACAAAATGGTCTTAAAAATGCCGTTCTCATTGTCACAGAAAAAAAAAAAACAAACACAACATTACAAAAAGAGAATTAGAAATGAACAACATGGGGCCGATGTTGGGCTGAGGAATTTGATTGATTCGTTTTGGTCATTTTCTTTTCAGGTTTTCAATGTAATTTTTGCCTTTGGCATTTCTTAGCCAAGCATGTCTTTTTTTTAAATTAAATTGAATTTATGTGAATGTGCTTCTTTTTCGCTTCGATTCAAAAAAATAATTAAATAATTGCTGGCATGCACGTTTAAAATGCAATTCTATATACGAAAGGAATGAGCGATGATTTTCTATACATATATAATATTGAAAATGATTCGATGACCTTTTTACCATTAAAATCGAATAAGAATAAAACAAAATGATGTGGCAATCGATCAACGGCTAAATGGAAATAAATTCCATCGCACATAAAAGCCAATCGACAATAAATGGGTTTTGACGAGCAAATGAAGAGAGAAAAAACACGGCACCATTTACATAATACAATTTTCATAATGAAAACATTTCATGTTGGGTAAAAGCAAATGCGAAATGTTGTAAAGCACGTGTTTCAATAATTTATTAATTTGCGTTGTTTGTTTTGTTTAATTAGAATTGTGATAAAACATATATATACATATAACGAAGCCGGCACAGCAATCTCGTTTCCATTCGTCCGTAGTTGCGTTGTGTTCTTCGTCTTTTCGAGTGGTTGTTTTTGTCTCTGTGTTCCTGCACTATACAAGTGCACTGAGCGCTTCGAATTGGCTACAACCAAAACGAGAGAAAAAAAAACGATAGTTTTTGGTGCATTTCATTGTTTCCATTCGGAATGCGAATATTCTCGGTTGGTTGTTGTTGCGTTATTTTTTTTTCTCTGGCGATTACGGAAGACACGACAAAGAGAAAACGACAGAAAATAAGGCCAAAAAAAGCTATAATGAACGAATAAAAGGGCCGAATGATAAAACCGCGCACCGAGTCACAGAAGATGGACAAAATAACAAAGCAATCGCTTGTTGGCTGTTGAATGTTTTTGTTATTTTTTTGTTTGTATGCGCTCTCTCTCTCGGTTCTTTTCTTTCGTTCTGCTTGCAGCTCAATGGAATCGTCCATATGGTGGGTTGTTTTTTTTCTCTCTCGTGTGTGTCTGTGTGCGCGCGCGCTCGCGTAATGATTTAAAATTCCATTTTAAGAATTTTTATATTTAATGATGTGTTTCGTACCATAAAGCTTCTTTTCGCTCATCGTGAATTTGAAAATGGCTGCCGTAATGCAATAAACAAAAAAACGAAACACAACTAACGAAAGAAAAAGAATACGAAAAAAAGCACATGCAACATGCTCGAGACATTTGAATCGGCCTTTTCACTTAATTTTTAATGTTTAACGTGTTTTATTTGATTGTCGTTCCGCCTTCCATCTCTGTCTTTCGATATGCTTTGGCAAACGAAGAAAAAAAAGACGCACGAACAAAAATCCTTTTAATTTGCTGCATTTTCTCTGTGCGGCTGATGCTGAGCTGAGGATGTGCAATTGAGATCCACAGCCGTGTGGCTTTGATCACTTGCATATTTATGGATGCGAACGCTTAAAAGAGAACGAGCGCACGGTTGTGCATGAAATGAATCTTGTGCAAAGCAATGAAGAAGATACATAGCCAATTACTGTTATCATTTCATTATTTAAAAGCAAGCCTTTTTTTCTGCGTCGCGATTGCATAAAATGGAAATGCATGTATACAATTCGGCCGTCTGTTTGTGTTTCAACATCGAAGTTTGTTTTTTTGTTCGTTGTGTATTGGCTGGATTGTGTGTGTTTTTTTATATTCTTTGGATTGTGAGAGAAAATGTTGGCAAGATTTTTGCGTTGGCCGCCACACGAATATTTTTCGGTTTGAATATGCCATGAGTGAGAAGAAATAGTTTAGGTGAAAAATGTAAAATCAACAAAAACACACGCAGTCACTCATTCAAAGCACATTGGTGAATTGTGGCTCTTTTACTCAATATGTATGACTGTTGTTTTTCTCGAGACGTTTTTTTTTCTCTCTTCTCTCACACTGTCTCTTTCTTCTCTTCTTTCATTCGTCTGATATGTTGCTGCAAAAGAGTCTTGTACAAAGAAAAAGCAGAAAAAAGACCCAAGCCAAAAGAATTACATTCACACATTAACATCAACATGCAAACGTTTATGCGAATAAATAAAGTGAGCACTTTTTGCATTTATTGATAAAGTTATAAACATAGTGGCCCCGGCCGTATGGAAATGCAAACAGAATTAGAAAAACATTTAAGAAATGAAAAGAGAAAGAGCTAGAGCGACACCCATTGCGATCGAACGAGCGAGTGAGAGAAAAAGAAAAAAAAACAGTACACAAGAGGAAAAAAAGAAGAAGTTGAACAACAAGCGGCGTTGCGAATTAAAGAAAAATTGAAAACGCGAAAAGTAACAACAACTATAGCAAAAACTCAACTACATGAACCTTTATTTATGCCTTTAATGAACGCGAATAAATTAAAATGGCTTAAAAAGGAAACCAAAACATACGCTCCACAAAAAGAAGGAGAGAAAAAAAAAATATGTGCACGAAAGACATTGTGTGCTGTAAGAGAGATGAACAGGCGAGAGACAGTTAGTGTGTGTGTGAGAAAGAAAGAGAGAGAGAAAAAGAGAAAGAGACCAAACAACAAACATTTCAAATCAAGAAAACGCAAGCAAGAAAAATCGAATCGAATAAAGTACTTAAACAAACATTCTTCCTCGGCTCAAGCATTCGCACACAAAACATACCAGCCGCACACAGACCAACACACTTACACTCTTTTACTCAAGTCACTTCATTCGACGGCAATAAGAACCAAAGTAATGAAAGATGAAGGAAAAAAAATTGTGGGTTTCAATGGTCTTTTTTTCTGCACACAAAAATAAGTGTTTCGTGCTGAGAAAAGTACAAGCATTCGTGGTTTGTAATGCAAAAGCGCCCAAAACACATTGAGCCAAGGAGCAATGCATGATCGACAAAAGCAAACGAATGAACAAACAAACGTGAAAAAAAAAACTGTCCGGTAAACTATTTTAAGTTTTCGCTACATATTTACGCTGTTTGTCGTTTGCTATTCGGAAAACGTTTGTTTACTTCTTTCATTCACGTCAACCCGGGTTCCCGGTTTCTTCATCGCCGTCGTTGTCGTCATCGTTGTATAAACGCGACGTTATCTTTCCTTCTTGCTTGTATTCATCCTTTTTTTGGCCTATTGCATTTCAAGTGCAGAGCAGTGAAGAAAAAAAAGCGCGCCGAATGCAAATCAAATTCATTTATTATGCATTTCTGTTCATTTGGTGCATTCTTTTTGCTTTTTGCGCCAATGCATGTCATTGCGAACCGGAGCGAAGCGTACACACTTTTTTACCCAACTTCTAACTATTTTCCAGTTCTGAATAGAACAATAGTTAAGTGCAAATGCAACAATACAATGGACGAAGGCACACAAGACACTGTCGTTGAACCGATATCAATCTTTCCATCTTGAATAAACATTGCCAGAAATGCGCGATGGGAGACATTTTCGACTTTTAACGTCGTTTCATACCGTTTAATTTCGAAACACACACACAAAGTCATACACTTGAAGTTAACCAGTGCGCAATTAAAGTGTTTCACATCGAACATGTTCTGGATATATATTCGTTGTGGCGAAGGCTTTTTTTTGTAAATTTCATTTGATGTATTATACGGCATTTTAATCAGCAAATTTCACGGTCTCGCCCGAACATTCTCGTCTCTCACATACACGATTCCAATCTCCTCGGCTCGAAATTGCTCTGTTTTCTTTTTCTTTCACAGAACCCAGAAAGGATATATGTATATAAGGCAAAACCAAAACATTCATTAAAAGATGGAAAAGATATGTTTGAACAAAAAAAAACAACCATGGTAAAAATGAGACGCGATTAAACATTTCATTTGCGTGATAGAATTTCTTTGAGTTATCGTACTTAAACAACGATAAAAGCAGCTCGAATCTGTACAATGAAAAAAAAAAAAACAAGTTCTCGAAACAACTGCACAAACCGTCACGAGCAAAAAAAGTGCCACGCATTTTATGAACGAATCGCATTATTTCATATATGCGTTCTGCCATTCGGCTTGTGTCTCGATATGTGCATTTTCATTTATTTTCGTTTAAACTGTTTTTTTTCGGTTGTGTTTGTTACATTGCGATCGTCGCCCATGTATGGAAAGTCATACATTTTTTCGTGTTCTCTTTACTTCTCCATTATTCATTTCGTTGTCATTTTTGTTCAATTTATCTAAATTGCAAAAAATGCACGATGCAAAGAGCGAGCGCGAAAAGCAAAACGAAAAAAATGCAACGTGTTCGAAAATGTCGAATAAATTTTAGGTTGTGATCAAATCGAATTTTCCCATTTTATGCACATACCAACCACGATAACACTGCCAAACGATCGCAAAAATATTTATAACGTTTACAAAGTTTTTCCCCCTCTCTCTTTCTTTCAAAGTGCTTGGAACAAGTTTCAACAAAATTCGATTTTTTTTCTTCGCTTGATTACATTCTTCGCGAATTCCATCTCTGTAATGTCAAAAAATCGCTCGAAAATGGTATTTTCGCCATTTTTTAAGAATCACACTCATTTTCGGACATTATTTTGCCTGTTGTACTGGTTGTGTGTTGCGATTTTCTTTGGACGCACCGTTTCCTTGTTAAATTCATTTATAATAATGTAATAATGTTTACCTCAGGTGCATTCTGATGATGTATTAATGTTGTATGCACGCAATTACTTTGCACACAAACCATCAATTTCACCTCATTTCAGTGCATTGAACCGAAATCAATGTTAACAATTTTGATGAAATCGATTTTTGTTAATGCTTTTCTTCAAGCATCCAACATCAAGTCCTTACTTGATATTTCAATAAATATAACCATGTTTACACACAAAATGAAATTGATGGGTGATCCAGTTTGATATTAATACAATGTCAGGAAATTATAAAATTATTGCGAAGAAAAGATGATTTTCACTGAAGCGATGTCTTATCATTTCTGCAGCTCAGAATCACACCTTCAGGGAGCAAAATACAAGCAAATTTTTAAAATACTTCCTTGTGCTCAGAATATTTTTTCTGCAATAAAAATGCGGGAGGCAAAATTTGTTTATTGTTTTTTTTTTTTTGCTTTTTGGAAAAAAGTCAAAACAAACCAACTCCTGAAAAATATGAGAGAAAATCATGAAAAAGAAATTGCTGATATGAAAATATGAAAATAAAATGTGTCTAATTTCAAAAGATCGTTTTGCACACAAACAGTGCTGTTATGCACATTTCACCGGTGTGTCTTTCATTGTTCACTTGTGAATAGGCTTCGAAAGGTGAATTGTGAAAGCTACCTGTTTTTGTTTTTTTTTTGACAAAGCAAAATATTGCACATTTGCCAAGAAAAAACCGAACGAAATATAGTTCAAACTGTGTTTTGCATGAATGTTTGCATCGATTTCTTTTTTTTATCTTCTTCCGCTTACACATCCATTGTTTTTGCACATTTGAAATAGAAACAAGTTTCGCAAATTTTTCGGTAGAAATTGCGAAAAAAAAACAATAAGAACGATTGCATAACAAAACAGACAGGAGAGAGAGGGAGAGAAAGAGAGAGAAAAAAAGAGCACGCAGCCGTACACAAAATTTAGAACAATAAAATGACGGGGAAGCGTCATAAACAAACCATAAAATATGACATGACTTTTGTTCAACTTGCTGCTTGATTCTTTTGTATGAATGTATATCGTCGTTGTGCATTTTTTGGCAAATTGAAAATAAAGTGTGTCATTTTTGCATGCTGAGGAGCAGCCGAAAAAATCTTGTTTTTATTGTTTTGTTTATTATATCATATTTTTCATTGTGTAACGGAATATTTTGTCCCGTAAACTAGAACAAAATTGCAAAAATGATTCTTCGAAAGAATGAATTCATTTTCTCTGTTGTCTTTCATTGAACATAAACAATGCAAAGGTAAAGCATACGGAAGAGACAACAAACGTTGATGTAAATAAACAAATAAAACCGACACAGACGAACTGAGAAGTGAAGTCGATTTCACAAAAGACAAGTGCGTATATGAATATGTGCAAAATGTTTCCCCGAAAGGTTAGCGAATCGAATTCGAAGAAATGTTTTGCCAGGTTGCACAAAATAAACGGACATGACGTAAATATGCCTCTCTTTTGTACACTATACGTGTGCATTCAGTCCGTATGAACTTTATGATTTTGAAGTTTTGTCCGTTAGTTTTTGATGAAAACGGCACTTTTATCTCAAACTGTGAGAGAAAATCAGGCGAATAGCAAACGAAAATCGGCGACCGAAAATTTAGTGTTTCGTTTGTGGTGTGTCTGTGAGTTGTCGGTATTTCAAGAAAAACTCAAAGCGACAGTACGTGAGCGGCTTTTCGACAGCAACTATCGACCATATTTTTTTTTTGATAAATATATTCAATTCAGATTGTACAAGTTCGGGCGATGTGAATCAGTTCCAATGTCAAATTTTTCCAACAAATCTATATATTCATGAATTTGCAACCGCAAATGTACAAATTATAGAGTTTGGCTTATGCCACTAACTCTCTTACTCTAGCTTGTTCATTTGTTGGTGCTTGCCGACGCTTGCTGCTTTAAATTACATAATTTATAACTCGGTATGGAATAATGTGATAACAAATACATAGCATTAAAATGCCAAGTAGTGGTAGTAGTACATTCGGCCCGGTTTTTTTTTTGTGCACTTGCTGGTTAGTGTAGACACGCGCATACCCACCAATCGAAACCATATCTCTATCTCATATTTTGCAGTTCATCGCGAAACACATTAAAATCGAGGCTGGGTATTGATTTGCGCTTTATTAATGCTGGCAAATAGCGGCACATACTTTAATGCTTCGCGAATTATAACTTTGCTTTCGCTCTCACCCGCCGAATATTCACAAAATATACGATTCATTCGCATATATTTTGGCATAGAATATATATATATTCCGACATGAGCATAAATTTTTATTTATAAGTCGGAGTGAGAGAGGCAAAACGAATAAACGAACGAAATATAAAAAAACACAACGTTTTATTAATGTGCTTGTGGTGTGTGTATGTGCCTCTGTGTTGCAAAAAGGCGCAAATGCAACAACAATATCACATTGCATGAATTGTTAATTGTAGCGTATTTATAGTCCTAGTGTCATTACTAATGCATTGGCTATGATATGGAGAAAAGTCGCGCGCGTAGAAATATGTTTCAACCAGCGCAAAACAGTCATCCGATCATAAATTTTTGCTTATTAACTTGTTATATTCAATTTTAGCAGAGAGTAGAGAAATGTATGCTTGAAACTTTAGATTTTTTTTTGTTTTCCATTTAAATGTCGCTGTTATTTAAACATTTTTGAATAAAATATTCAACATTCTTTTCTTCTTTTTTTCTCGTTTTTTTAGGTGAGTACTTGCTTCGACGTCCATTGTTTTTTCCTCTTCTATTTCTTTTCTTGGCCCGATTTAACCACGCATAACAGGTATTTTGCATATAAAATGAAAGAATCCCACAATTGAAAATCTCAATTCAACTTGCAATTGGCTAATGGAAACACCCTAAATGGAATCTACTTCAATCAGGATTGTGCTTTTGAATTTGATACTATTTAAAAATTTACATATTTATTCTTTGTTTTTTTCCTACTTTCTGCATTCACAAATACATTCAATTTCAAATCAATCCAATCCAATTCCATTTTGAATATTCTCCCTTCCTATTTTCGAAATTTATGTTGATTTTATTTTATATATTTACTTAAAATTCGACCAAAATTTATGCATTTTACGCATTTCAACATTATCATACACTTTACTCGACTGGAAAATACACAGTGATTTTCATTTCATTGAAAGTTTCAATGAATTTAACCGCATATTAAGTCGAAAATCCAAACCGTCAATTTCAATAATTGAATTTCAACCCAACGATTCTTTTTCTTTTGTTTTTTCTCTTTCCCATGAACTTTTCAAGAAATCTCGCTCATTTTTATGCTGATGAAAATTTACTTTAATAATTTCGAGAGAGTAAAAAATACGAAGATATTCTGTTTTGTACATTGTTGTATGGAGTTTGATAGCAAAGAATGCAAGCTGATATTAAGTTGCAAAGAAACTTTGTTCATTTCACCGCTGCAGTGAGATTACTTTGTCATGATTTCTCTCTTCTTTTTTCCACGCGTGTTCTTTTTGTAAAAAAAAAACCGGATAAAATGAGTGAAACAACAAAACAGTGTTTCTTGCTATAAATTTTTCCGTGATTTATGTCTTTATTAAACAGCGAAAACAAAACTTTCGGCCCCAAAAATACAACAAATTTACATAATCTGATGACTAAATATTCAGCATTTCTGATTTTTACTGAGAACAAAACCGCAACAACAAAATACCACCATTTTTTCCGTATATCTAACTAAAGAGAGAAGGAAACGGTTGGCTTCAGGTCAATATCGGTCTGAATTGTTGATCATCATCGCCGATTAATTAATGACCGTCGTTTCGCTTGTAAGCATTTCGTTGTCGTCGCAACGAAACAAACATTTTTATTTTCATTTAATAACTTAATATTCAAATGCCAGACATTTTGTTTTTTCTGGTTTCACATAATTCGGTGAATCTTATTTTGTACCTTCTCTTCACACAATTTTGTCCGTTATTTGCTGACCATTCTTGTATGCCCATATTCTTACACTGGATAGACAGACGCGAGAGAAAAAAGAAATATATTGCCGGTCGAATGATTCAAGCACAGAAAAAGCGTCTTGTTATTCACATGGAAAGAGCAACGGAAATAAAATGCGCATTTCAATGGCAAATAGAAAGAACCATTGCCATTGATTCACAATTTAAAAAAAAAGAGCAAAAACGAAAAATGAGAGAGAGAAAAAAATCGCTATTCATCGAAAAGCGGATATTTGCACAACTACATTACGATCGGTTCGTCGCAAAAACATGTTGTCTTTGTGTAATGAGAGTCTCACACAGTCTATGAACAAATAAATCAAAAGTTAAAAGCATTTTGTTTTGATATTCTTTGCCAAACTGCTGCAGACGGACACATTTGACCCGAAAGAGAAAGAGAGAGACACGGAGAGGACGATCGTCTGAAGAGGTTGTTTCTCGAGATGGCGTTGATTTTGTCCATTAAAAAACGAAATAAATTTTCAACAAATAGACACAACATATGCCCAGCCGCCGACGAAATGAACTCAAATTTCTTTCGAGACAAATTTTTATGTGGCTTTTCATGGAGCACATAATTTACTACTTTCGAAACAATCGAAAATGTCTGTGCGATTTGAAATGAAAACCGAATTCTATGTGTGTCTGTGACAGTCAATCCAAATACCAAAGACGGAACAATTTCAGTAGCATTTTTCGTTGCGACTTCAAATTACATAAGAATCATCTCGATAGACTCTTATTGCCAAGATAAAAATTGTCACACACAGAGAGAGACATAAAGCGAACGAATAAAAATTGTATAATGAATGAATATTGCCATTCAACATTCAGAAATGATTCAGAGTTATATCATTTATATAGCAGCGCCATTTTTATATTTGTGACTATGTCGATTCATACTTTGTCGCGTTCAATTTTTTTTTGGTCAACAGTTAATGTACTTTGCCAAAAATTACACTTTCGCAAAAGATAAATTGTGACTTTCTCGTACTCAATGTACGTCACACTAAAATTGAATGGATTTTTTTTGTTTAAGATAATTAAGTGCCCAGCTCTTCAATATATTAAAGTGAATTGAGTGAACTCGGATCATTTACTAAAGTTTTTGAAGTCTTGTTTCTTGTGAATGTGAATATTTTTTCATGTGAATGAACCGAAAATAAATTGATTCGTAATATACTTTCTGTATTTTCCCCTTTTTCTTGAGCAGAAGGTGTTCTTAATCTTGATTTTGTAATATTTTCTTTGAAAATCGACAAATTTCATCTAAAATGAAACGATTCTTGCCGCAGAAACAGACTTAATTTCGAAAACGACATTTGTTTTGTATTTCTCACAGTCAGACCGATGTTAACTGTAACGATATTGCGATGGTATAAAACAAAAATCGTATTATTTGTTGGCAGTTATATATTTTCTCATAAATTCCCAAGTTGCATACATGTTGAACGATGGTTGTCTGTTGAAGCGATAAATAAGAAAAATATGTGTAACAACGTCCATTTTCTTTGCGATTGTCGTTTGTAACACTCACTCACACATACATTATAGATAGTAACTCAATGTCGGCAAATGTAAAAAAAAGGATGAGTACGCATTGCGCCAAATGCTGTTGACAATTTCAACTTGAATTATATACATATCTAATCTGCGGGCACAAATGAAGAAAAAGAGCATTGAAACCACAAAAGCCTTAGTGGTTCGTCTGCAATGTATTGCGTGTGCGGTAAATTTCTTCTGAAAGCCGAAGACATGTTGTAAAGAAGGTCGAATAGAAAGCATACGTCAACAAAAAAAATGTTTCATTCTTCTAACGAAAAAGTCATTATTTCTGTGTCTGGAGGTCATGCTGGAATCTCGATAAACCTTTTTTTTCGTCTCGTGATCAACACAAAAATTAAAATCGCTCCCAATCAAAATGATTAAAATAGTAAATATTTTTTTACGCCATCGTATCATTTAAACTATGAAAATTGTCTACTCCTATCGCTGTAAAAATCACAAATTTAAATTAAAAATCGTTTTTTTTCTTCTTAATCCATCGAATTCATTTTTTTTTAATCGAATTCAAGTGATAAATCATGATTGCTGCTGATATTATTTTGTGTGGTGATTCGATTGAAGCCCAATAAAAAACGAGCTGGTAAAATTTGATTAAATGAACTGTATGGATTTTTCCCGTTTTTTTTATTGCTCATCATTTTGGTTTCCATTAATTTCCTGGCCTCTGATTCGTTTGTCCCTATTTGGTTTTTTTTTCGCATTCAGCCAGTGGTTGAAATTCGCATTTTTCAATCGAAATAAACAAAAAGTGTGTGTGTGTTTGTATTTTGGTCGGCATGCGTCACGCTGCTCTCATTCCGTAATGTACTTTAAAAATGGATTTAAATTCCATTTCGTTCATCCAGAACGTCCTGTGCGGCTCTCTCATTTTGTACTTTGTCAGCATCATCCGAAAATGCGCCGTGGAATTTATTCCACATTATTATGTCATCTACAATGACTGTGTTTACGCTCAAGTCGTTCAATGGTCGCATCGATTGCCATCATAAAAAAGCGAGTATATCGCAAATATCCTCCGGAAATCGGATCAGTTGCGTGGTATTAGAGATGAGCAAATAAAAGATTTAAAAAATTTATATTATGAACCGAATCAAAACGAAGAGACACACATCGAATGGACTTGAACCGTTTGAATTTTTTGCAAGCCAGCAAGGGAGCTCAAAATGTATATTTCATGATATACCGAGAAATGAAAAATCGCCAATAAAATAGTCATAACACGTCACATTTAAAATCCATTACGTTTCTCTGCTTTGCCCGAACGGTTTTTTCTCGCTCTCTCCTTTTCCTGCCCATGGTATATCTCTTTTTTGCTGCCATGCATCGTTTTCGAAAAAATTTATATTTCCTGAATAGTGCGTGTGTGACACATCATCGATCGACGTTCACAAACATCGAAAAATGGCCATATCCCCCAATGTGTACACACATCAAACCCAAACTCGACAGAAAACTAAGCAATTTTGTGAAAAATTTACGACGATAGTAGATAGAACACAACCACGTTTACCGTATCACAAACAAGCGCTATTTGTTTGTTTGCATTCGCAAAAAGAAGCAGAACGAGATACGAATGCGGAAAATATTGCAGGGTGCGGGGGATGAAATCAACATTACGGTGTGCGTACATAAAGGTTTTAAAACGATTTTTCGATTGGTTCTTCAATATGAAATTTCATTTATTTTATTTGAACAAGCCATATGCGTCACGAGCGTAAAACAACACAAAAACACACATAAGATAAGCAAAAGGGACTTTTATCAAGTTTTTGGTGAAGTGAAATTCATTGACGCGATCGTTTTCAGATAGTAAACCATAACCATTTGGCAGTACATATTTGGACGGATTTCAAAATAGCGAGAATTGACACAGAGAAATAACTCTCGTTCATCACGTACCACCATTCACTTTTGAAATATATATATATATTCGTTGGAGAGTTAGTTTTATTGCTTATTTCATTTTGTTTTCGGGTGTAAAACAGTTAAATGAAGGGGCGTTCTGTACAAAACTTTTTCCCATTCTCTTATTCCGTCCTTGCGTCTTTGAACTCAATAAACGTGGTAGTTTGCTTTTGTGCCGAAGAAATTCGTAATTTCGAAATTCCTTATTCACTAAAAATTTAATAAGTTTATTTGTTTGAAGATTTATGAATGCATGCATCATTTATAATACATGACATCGAAGAATGCTCACGAAATGATTCGGTACAACGAGACGAAACATAAGGCATAAACCCTTCGAATAAACGCCATTTGTTTTACCGACTCCAAACAATCAGCCAACAGTCGATTCGGTGTGTCACATTTTATCGCAATGACACTTTGATTAATAAGACAAATTGCAGCTTCGAGTGCAAGAAATAAAAATAATTAAACAAATGGAAAAGTTTGGTGCCTGAAGCAGAAAATTTGGTAGTTTTTCAGCAATATTTCCTATTTTTCGGCAACTTGTTTAGGTCGAAACAGTTATCTAATGAAGTTTTTCAAAAAAAAAAAAAGAGAATAGATCACAATACGCTTTGAAGCGAACATTTGAAATCACTTTTTCGAACCCTTTTTTCCGTACGATGGATATATTTCTTTACTCGGTTCAGTGACAATAACAGTAGACACCAGAGATTTATCTAACAACAAAACATAAATAAAATAGGGTTTTGTTCAAATGTACGGTATCAAAACTATTCGGAAAAAACCATCTAAAGTGAAAAGGAAAGAAAAAAATTGTGCCGAACGAAGCAGAAGATGGAAATGATGGGCTATTTAAAAATAAATTTCCAGAGAGAAAAACATTCAAAACAAAAGGCAATGAAAAGATTTGTGACTTGATTCTATTTTCCATTCCAATGGTGCTCGATTCTTGAAATTGTTGTTTCATCGAAATTCTTAAATTCCATTTCGCCTCCATTTGAATGAATATAATTTGCAAAGATTTCTGATGCGCACCAAGAAAAAAATCTCGGTTTCAAAGTTCTTCTTCTTTGGCCACTTTCTTAATATTCATTTCATTAGAATAATTATGAAATGATGCGTCCAACGTTATTATATTTGGTTTAAAATTCGACACGCAGCCTATGGCGCCATTGCCGTTTGCCACACAATATAAATATATTTTTGATTGTAAATTTTCATTTTCTTTGCAATGAATTGGAATTTTCTTCGCAACTCGAAAAACCGAAGATATATTAAAGCATCGAATATCTTAAACATTTGGCGAACGATGTTCTTGGGGGGGGAAAGGATGAACATAGACGAAGCCTAAATATTTCCCAAAAGAGACGAAAATATGTGCAATTAAAATTAACACGCATTGTCGCACATGCAAACATTGAGCAACCAAAATACGGCATTGGTGTAATATCATCGTTTGCCGAGCCTCGGCAATTTATGAAGCGACCATACCGAAAATATGGTGTGCGTGCCATTTCCAGTTCTTCAAAAAAAATTATTCTTTAATTGCTTTTTCTTTGATATTTTATTGGATAATTAATAATCCGCAAGTGCGCGACAAACCATAAACTTATTTTTCCGCCATTATCGTTCGTTGTTATTTGTAACGCGGTGCGCTAACTTTGATTTCGATGCGTGCCGCGTGTCATTTCATTCGAGAAGAAAATATCGCTAACACTACCACATTGCTGAAAAAATGCTCGAATATTGTCAGAGTCGATTCAAAGGCGAAATGAAGCAACGTTTACAATTTATTCATGCTTCATGGTCGAAGTCTTATGTTCCAATGGATTTAATTTCATTCACAGAAGTTTCTTTTGCTCACTCTCCTGTTCACATCATGGAAAAATTATGGCCTTCTATAATTAAATGTGCGTTACTCGAACCCTTTCTGCCACTCTCCGTCGACGGAACTAAATTAGATCCGTGTGGGCTGTTTTGTTGTTCAACTAATTTTTCGATTAAGAATCAACGAGAATATGGCATCGTTCAATATCATACAATGTATGTTTGATAAATTTATCTCTGAAACCAGCAATTTTTCGCGCAAGCACAGCGAATCAATTTCATATGCACATCAGTTCATCGAATGTCACTGGGATTCCAATGAGAATCGGAAAACCTTTTTTTTACCTTCGAAATTCATTTCATTCGTTGCATGTTTTGCTCTTGTGACATTCTATTTATTGTCGATTTGTTTTCAATATTTTTGACATAAAATTCAATCACCCGAACATGAGCGCATATGTATACCATCTTATTAACCGTAATGATTGGAAAACGGCTGAATGAGCACTATAAAATCAAGGCGGTCGTTGATTGCTATTACAATTTGCTACATACGCTTGCTACCTTTTTTTACCGAATTTTTGTGCAAAATTCAATTGCAAATGGGTAAATATAAAAAATATAAAAAAAAAATAAAAATGACTCTTATCAACTCGTAACCGATTCTCTTGAGCATCGCACTCAAATGTCGCAATTTGAAATTCATGTTGAATGTCTCAAATTACACACTATTGCAATGTGTGTTATTACAGTTTCAGAAGAAATGATGGAATAGACAACACCGAAAAAGAAAGAAATTGTCTATTCCATGCAAAAATAGGGATCACAAAGTCGTGAGGAAAACGGAAAATCCGAGATGAGAGAGAGAGAGCAAAAAATGAACAGTCAAAATGTACAATGCATAATAGATGAAGTCAAATGATCTCTTTCGCGACAAAATATTTCAAGCTTGAAGCTTTTAACTCTTTCCCTCTCCATCACGGCGAATTGTAAAACTGATTCAGCATTCAAAGTATACTTAGACGGTTGCTGCCTGAATATTTCGACTTGCAAATATCGTTTGAATAGATATATATGGTATTCGTTGTTCATGGAATTCAGAGTTTTACTACAAAAATTTATCTTTGTTTTGCGATACAGTTATTTCGATATGGCATGAGTATATTTTTGTTCATTGCGCTTTTGTAAACTTGTCACGGCTTGATTTACATGGCAAAATCCTTGAATATGTGGTAATGCGTTGGATATGCTAGTTTTCTCGGTAGCATTGATGTCGACGAAAAGCGAAAGCCGAGATTTTCATTCCGAAATGAAAATGCATTGCAATCAGTTTGAACTGAGTGCTCGACGACTGCTTCTTCTTCTTCTTCTTCTTGTAGAAACCGCAATGGAAACAACAATTGCTTCTCTAATGAAGGAATTTTACCATTGAGAGAACAAACGGAACACACATAAAATTATTACAACACAAACAATTGTTTTCAATCGTTTATTATGCGCTTCAATACATTTTGAAAGCCCCCGAAAATTGTATAATTCGCAAGTGTATTTGCACAAAACTTTGTGGCTTTGTATTTAGTTCGGCTGTTAAACATTAATATACTCGATGCGCGCAAATATTTTTCCAAAGGGGAAGGCAGGGATGGTGGCCAAAAAATAAATGAACAAACAACAAAATGAAAAGAGACACAAATGAGAAGAAAAAACTTCGACAGGGTCGAAGAGCCATTTATCGGCACCGCAAACTTGAATTTATCTCAAAACTAAATCGTATGTTCGACGTTTACTCACGCTGATGTAAAATGCAAATCTTTTTGTAGCATCGATCGAGAGAGAGAGAGGAGGAGAGAGACAGACAGAAAGAGTTCAAAGACAAAGTGCTGCGCGCAATACATGTGCATACGATTTTGTATTAGTTTGAAGTTGTGCAAAGTTCATAGATGAACTTTTTACATGATTTTCATGAGCAATTTTTCTTTGGCGACGAGAATACGTCGATGCCGGTTCTTTTGCACATTCTATTTTCTCTATATTGCTCTTTCTTTCCGCGCTCCATTGTTTGCCTCGTCGAACAGTTTGTTATAAAGTACACATCTTATGCATTTTCAGTGTGGCGTTTTTGTTGCAATTGTATCGGTGGAGTTTTGTGTGTATGTCGATATTTTGGTTTTGTTTATTTTTCTTTCATTCTTTCTCGATTCTAGAATCTGCGTCGTTTTTTTTCTCGTCTTCATTTTGTGTATATATATATTTTTTTTATGCAAACTGCATCCAACATAGTTTAAATTTGAAAATATATATCACTGCAATTGCATAGAAAATGTGGCGAGCAAAGAGTATGCTATATTGAATGGTGTATATAGAACAGGAAAACGGCGAACTAGCAGAAAAAGAAGAAAAAAAAACACACAACAAAAACGAAACAACGAACAACAAACTTTTCATTGATGTATTCAAAAGATTTGTGTAGTTGGAGCACTTTAGCGATTTTCTCATCGAACATATTCAGCCATATATAGTTGAGCGAGAGAGAAAAAAATGAGAGCAAAAACAGCACAACTGATTCGATTTGAAATTCTTTCCTTATATTTTGTTCGTTGTTTGTGTTGTTCGCTTTTTTCGTTTCCTGTAAACGCTATTATTCAATTATTTTTTTTTCTTCTTCTTTTCATTCTTGTGCTGGTCTGGCTTTTCGATGCATACAAAATTGAAGAATCCATAAATTGACGAAAAAAAAGCATAAAGTGAGCATATAAACCAAGACCAAGCCAGCCAACGATCTATCTATCTCTACGCAACGGTGCAGTTCAAATACACAATGCGAGAGGACAGCGGAGAGCATTTTGAATCGATTTATCAGAGTGTAAAGTTTTTTGGGCAACATCTGGATTTTCGCATGTGATTCTAAGCGTTTTATTGCGTGACATGTAACTCAATCGTGCTCAGATGTCGTTATAAAAAAATAAATTGCAATTTCAACTTTTAGGTGAACAACGACACACACAGAAAAATATATTTAAGCTTCTTCCGCTGATAGATGACGTTTCTTTTGCCACTCATACACACACTCTTTCTCTCCCTGTCGATCGTTCGCTTTTTTTCATCTTGTATTCATCTTCAACTCGGCAAAATTCGCAAAGTTTGAATAAAATATTCATTTGTTTGCCAACGATCTTAATGTGAATATATTTCGTTTTCAGCATGATGCAGTTGTGCTCATGGTATGGTTTCTATCTACTTCTCTCGCTCTCGCATACATTTTTTTTTGTTCGACTCTTCTTCTTCTTTGAGTTGTATGTGCACGTTTCAACAACGAAAAGGCGCGCACGTTGATTCTTTTGAATGCACGTTCACTACGTGAACACCTACAAAGAAAATGCGAGGCAATGAAAAAAAAAATACAGAGAAAAAGTAAAACTACGCGCGCTAAACCAAAAATTTTCCGCTTTTACCCTTGGTTTGCGCGTACAATTTTCTCTATCCAAGTCAAATTCTAGTTGGCGAACAATTCTTTCGCCTCTTGCGTGCGCACACATAGATCCAACATAAATTTATTCCACTTTGACTTCAACAGATTTATGCGAAAAAGTTTCACTCTTTCAATGTTTGAAATCTTCTTCGGCCATGAGTTCGGGTGTTGTGAAAACGCGTTGAACCAACCATCGAACAGAGAAAATTGTATGCTTTGCACTCTTATTCACTTGGCACGTTGCGCCAAATATTGTTAGACATTCGTTATATGAGAATTTAATCTAATGGACAGCGAAGGGTGGAGAAAACGCATCCGCACACAAAAAAAAAAAATGGAAAAAATGGTGAAAAATAAGCACTTCGATATATATAGTCGCACAAATAAATCCAAACCAATTTAAATATGTGTGTGGTTGGAGTTTAGTTTCTGAGAAAAATCGAATCGAATTTTCCGCAAACAATTTAAATGGTTTTGAAAAATCCAATTAAACTGTGATCGCATGGAAAAAATATGGAAGACACTCCTTCGATTTGTGAGAAATGAAGTGCGGACAAAAATCATCCCTAATGAATTTTTGTCTCATGATTTATTCGATCGTTTTCGAAAGACATCATTTTCGACTATTCCCGAACATGCGATGGGAATATGAAATTTAATACCAAAATACCATATTCCTTTTGCTAAGTGATGTGACGGCATATGTGAACTGATACACAATGTTTTCTGCTCTTTGATCTCCAATTCGTTTCGAGTAGCTAATGGAACATACTTCACATCCTCCCTCACCATACCCACTCTCTCTCTCTATCTCAGTCTCTGTCTGTAATCTACAGAGTATAGTCTACCGAGATTTTCGGCGTTTCACATTTAATTGGATACGATTTATGAGTCTCTCAAATGCACATTGTGTTTGTGTTTTTGTGCACACATACAGCATTACCCATTAGACATCGACAAGATATTAATATAACTTTTTTTGTTGGAATTTATCTCGTTTGTGCTGCATCAATCATATTAAGGATGTTAGTTTGGCTTTCAGTTTATTAAAACTGTATTTATGGAAAACCACTAATGATGTGTGTTTTATGTTTATTTCTTGTCTTGCTGTTTCCGTTATTTGTGTCGTACACATTTGCTTTTAACGCTGCAATGTGAAACTTAAGAAATATTCCGTCCCATATTTTCAATTCAACTTAATGAAGTACTCTTGAGTTGGGAGACGGAAAAAATGCAGTTGTTTTGAGTTGAAAATTCGTTAAATTCAACATAAAGCACCATTAATGGTAATTCGATTCAGTGCATTAAATATATTTGGTTTTGAATATATAATTTTCTCGTTTCATCACGAATATCGAGATGCTTCAATTTTATCCATAAACAAAATGAGTACGTTACCCCAGAAAAGAAAACATTCAATCGGTAATAGACTATTGTCGAGTTGTTTACAATGTTTTGTTGTTTCTCGATTCGTCGATAAAATGATAATAAGGGATAACCAAACGGAGTGTTATTGCTTGAGTTGCGATACTGAGATTACCATTGTTTCTCGATTTTTATTAACTTTCTTCACTCAGCGCTGGTGTAAAACCGATAATATAAATTGCATTTCGTTTGTATGCCTTCAAAATGAACTACCGCATATAAGGGAAAAAAAGGCAGCGCAAAAAACACGAAGAAATATTTGAAATTTCTATTCATGTATGCAATCGGAGATAAAGTAAATGGCAAACAACGACGAATATATTGGTGTCCTTAAATCTCGTATGTGTGCTATTTACAGCGATGCGCACACTGTAATAGATAAATAATGTCGCACATTTCACTTTGTAATTCTGTGTCCCATTTTATTTATTGAACACATTTATTTATTTTATTTGGAAAATCCAATATGTTTCTATCTAAAATGCGCATGTTTTGTCCTCTCTGCTATATGTTTTGCCTCTGTGCCACTGTGCATTTGATACGCATCCACCCAAAAAAAAAAACTCGCCGCTTCCGAGTCAACACAAGTGGAGTGAGTGAGTGAAGAAAGTTTACGCTTCGTTCGCAATTAATTCAAAACGTCGTTATATCTTCCGTAGAAATCGCGTTCTTCAAAATACGGCGCACTCTTAGAATGTGCACGGGAAAAAAATGGTGTTTTGCACATCTTCCTTACGTTCAATGTGTATATGTTACGGTGTTTGGAAAAGCGTGTTCGCTGCCACTCTCTCAAACACAAAGTATGTGACAGAAATATTTCATCGAAATGTGTCCCATGTGTAACATTAAATTACACAGCGACTCTGTACACATCGAGTCTGTATGCATGAAATTTCGTTTTGTACATAAAACAAACTCCAGCTAGAATAAATAAAAATGAGAAAAACAAGATGTCGAAAGAAAGAAACGAAAAGAAGTGACGCGTAAACAACATACAATATCCGAGGTTCCCGACATTGATGCCCTGAAATTGGCTCGAAAGTTAAAAAAAAACACGAAAAATATTAAAAATAGATACAAAATCGCCTTTAATTTCGATGTATTGGTCTCATGTTTTTTTTTTTTGCTTTTTGCTCAACAAATTTTTCCAAGCTGTTTCGTTATTTATACACAATGAGAGTGTATTTTGTTAAATAAGATGAACAATCTGTGTTACAGAAAAGAGTTCCAAACAAAAGATATGAACTTCCATTGATATTCCAGAAAGAAAAAAGAATCCGGAAAACTAAGTTTAGTTTTCTTTTTCATATCGAATTAAGAAGAGAGTTATTTTCTGAAAAGAATCGAAAAAAAAACCAAACTTATTTCCAAGTTGAATCGTGTTCTTTCAGTTTTGGTTACAACCGCATCTTTTCAACGTTCCAAGTGAAAGTAAAATTCGGTAAAATCAACGGCATCGCTAAAGTAATGAGAAAAGATAAGGTATCTTTGGCAAAAAACAGTCTCACTTTGAGAAGTGTACTAAAACTCCTCGAAAACCAAAGATAGAGAAAGAGAGAGCGTAATTTACAATCGAAACGTTATCGGCTGAGTGTTGGGCTGTGTTGGTTGTACTGTGTACTCCCATTACCGATGGGCGACTGGTCGTCGATAAATACATGTCACTTGTTGTTGTTTTTTCGCAGCTTATTTCCATACTTTAATTTAAAATTGGCCCCGCACCGATCGACTGTTGGTGCCATTAAATTACAGCAAACGTGTAGTGAATACGGCCGGAAAATTATTATGCTCAAGATGACAAAAAAGTTACCATCGTCAATTGCCACCACTGGAGAATACAGCTTTCGATACACAAATATTTACGGCATTGCTTGCACAGAAAGAGATGTTTGATGGCGTAAAATAAAAAAAAAACGTTGTCCCCATTGTTTCTCAGCTAATTTATTCATAAAATATAAACGCCAAAGTCATACTAATTATTTAACGGGCATTTTGTATGCGTTTGGCTGGTATTGTTTCTTGTTCGCGCATTTTGTTCTTATCGATTCAGCGTTTTTCACCATTTTCAGTTACATCATCGACGACGTTACAGCTTTAAAATATTCATATTTTAGTTTATATTTTGTCGTTTGATTTGCGACCAACAAATGCACACGACTGGAAATTAACCGTGCTTAAACAAAGAAAAACAGAATAAAAAAACCGAAGCAAAAAATGCTTTTAAAGCAATTTTTCACCCTCCCGAGTGAAGTAAGGCGAACAAAACATACGCCTCCATTTAATCGCCGAGGGAAAACTGTTCCTAAGACGACTTGGTTGTTGTATTTTTTTTCGACTTTGTTTTGATTTAGGTAAAGAGATTACTCACATTTTGTCGTTAACCGTGCCTGCAAAGTTGTACAGAGTACTATAAACAAAAAAGTGCCCACAAACTTTGCACAAGAAAAAAAAGAGGACTCTTGCACGTGACTTTTTCTCGTTGTGTTTTTTTTTTTTCTCTTTAGAATTATTCGTCTCCTGTTCGATGATAGTGAAAAGGGCGTGCAATATTCGTTATCAAAATTGTGATGGCGAGTGGAATCGACTGGTGCGGTAGAAGACAATGCTTAAACACCAACATAATAATATTAAATTTAATTGGGAATATGGTTTTTGTTACGACTATCTAATGGTATTAACTAATTACACGCTAGAATAACACAAAAATACATTAAATGCTCCCTTTTCCGCAGTTGTTGTTCTTTTTTTGCTTATGGCTTTCTTTTGCTGTAACAAAGCCATAAATATTGTCACAATGGACAGTTTTGTTTCATTTCCGATTGAAAGTCTCTCTCCATCTCCCAAACTCAATTCACTCTTCCTCGATCAGGAACAATGAACACCACGAAACGGCTTTATTTAATGAAATTTTTCATAGACATAAATCAAAGTGTATCATGGGCACAATAACAATAATTCGTTACATCTGATCAAGCCAATTCGTATGGTATTTGTAATGTGGATTCAATCTTTAACATATATCTGGTGACGTGGTTCATATTTGTCGTTGCCATTTTGAATTTCAGCAACATTTGTCAACTTACCTTTGGAAATACGTGTGAAGATTTTTCAAGGAAATAACTTTTTGGGCTGCAAAAATGTTTTATTCTATTAAACAAACTCGCATGATTTTTCGACAAATTTATCGGTTGGAATCGCCCAAAGCCCATACAAAGTGTCATAGAGAAAATATGGTCAAATTTACGATATCTGGGATCAACATGGGCATCGTTAATACAAATAACAAATGGCGATAAATCAAATTTGGTGCAGAACAAGTTGTTGCAAGGGATCGACAACTGTTCAATTGGAATCGGTTCAATCACCATTTTCTTCAGTAAACGCACGCACACATTTGATTCGCAATAAAGTGTAATAAACAGATCAAAAATGAACGCAATTTATGGCTGCATGATGCGTATATGAAGATTTTATGAGTCGTCTGGGATTCAAAGAGGTTGAGCACAAACATTATAATATGTGATTCACAAAAACATCAATTTTAAACGATTTTGTGGTCAATGTTCTTCAAGTGTGGCGCATCATTTTAACGATACGTTCAAATTATCGATAAAAACGTTTAAAATAACGCAAACCTGCTTGTTCTACTTAAAGATTCACGAGTGGTTTGTTTATCTCTTTATTGCCGCCAAAATGTCGAAATAATGAAAATTACGTCGATTCATCTTTTGCAACCGTAAATGTGATGTAATTCAATTCGACGTCACCATGTTTAGATTAAGTGTCGGCCTACTTCTACGTTTTGCCAATTGCTAAACTAAATCGGAAATGGTGTTTTCCTAACGTTCTTTTTGATTTGAGTTATTAGTGCTTTTTACTTCTCTTATCCGTACACTTGTTCCGACCGAACGAATTCTGGGTGCTGTGACAGAACGAAGAAAAACCCTTAAAGAAAATGTAATTCACGCGTAAGCAAGCAATCTAAAAACAAATCTTATTTTATATATTGCCGTAGATATTCGCACACACTTTTCGTTCCGGAGGATATAATACATTCGGCAAAAGGTAAAAACCGGAGTGAATTATATTCACTGTTGGAGCCGAAAAAAAAACCGTGGCGAGAAAGGGAAGAAAACGAAATGAAAATCGGCGAATAAAATTAGGAACAAAAGCGATGTGATTTCAAGTGGGTTTTTGTTGAGAAAACGAAGGCACAATCAACAATCGTGGAGACGAAATGGCCATAATGAAAAGAATGAAATAACTATATATGCTGTTTTTGGTAGCAGTCAGTTGAATTTGTATGGAATGTGCTTTGAAAATGCGGTGCGAAAAAAGAGAGAATCTAAATACATTTGGTGCGTTAAGTGTGGAAAAGTAAAAACGATATATGTATGCCATTGTGTAGTATATGGCTATTATTGATATAAGAGCTTCTTCATAATATGTGTGCCACGATCATAAATATCTAGGGCGTAGGCTTTTCTTTTGCCACCACATTTATTTTTCGGTGTCGCTTTTTTTTTCGTTTCCAGTTCGATGTTCTTATATATTTCGTTTCATTCTCATGGAGACTGTGTTCTGTTCATTTCTCACTGGTACAGAATCGAAACGGCTCTTTTTTTCTTCTCTTCGTCTTCTTCTTTATCAGCGTGTTTTGGGAATCTTGAAGCGCCGAACAAGAGAGCACAGAAAAAAAAAATTACATTTATGGAAATACACAAGCATAAAAATGGTGTTGGTGCTCTTTTGTATATGTATAAGTGTTCGTAACGAAACAGCCATGAATTAGGCTAGAAAGAAGAAGAAAAGAGCGTGAATCGAGCGAGTGAATTATTATATTTGGCAACGGCCTAAAGGGACTTTTCTTTCTTATTCTCAATCTTTTGCTCCCCATGCACACACACACATACACAGAATAAGAAGGAATTTCGCTAAAAGTAAGAAAAACTCGCACACAATTTGCCATCGACATCATTCCATGGGTTTTCACAACATTTTTGTGTGTAAGAGCAGTAGTAGTAACCGAAATTCGTTGTAATAATAACACGATTCTGACAGCATTTGTCGAAAACAGTGAAGCAAAAAAAAAAATATGAAACGCCATTTAAGGGGATGATTTCACTCAATTTTGCCAACAACCAAAAACTCTTGAAAGAGCACGAACAACAAAGACAAGAGAGCAACAGCGCTCAAAAAAACATTCAACTAAATGCTTGATAGTACCATTTTTCTTCTTTTCCATTTGACTGTACTTTTCTCTATCGCTGCTCACCAGCACAAACGCACACACACATACACGTCTTACCGTACCCAAAAGATATATAATACGCACAAATGCTAAGACTCCAACAAATATATCATGATGAAATAACGCAAGAGCACCATCTTTATCATTTTGATTACATTGCACAAAAATGAAATAACATACAGCCAACGCAAATAGGTCGACGTTTTTTTTTTCTTCGTTGCTACTGCGGCTGCTTCTGTTGCCCAAGCCATTGTTTGTTTTCAAATTCGCTGTGATACATTTACAAACACTGAATACGAATCGCAAGCATTATATTTATGAATTTGCTGCTAAAAAATATAGGACAAATATTTTAATGCTTTGAATTCATATGTTCACACATTTGCACCGCTTTTTCGTCAGTTTTTTTTTGTTGTTGTTATGCAATGAATCCCAATTGTGGAAGAATATCCATATGTTACCCAGTCTTCACAAAGATACACAATAAATTGTGTAATAAAACAAATTATTTTTTTCATTCATTTTCAATGGCACAATTCTCACAATGGCACAAATGCATGTCGGTGCGTGATGAAGAGAACTTCATTAGAAATGGTCGATACATAGACTAGTTGATGTTGAAAGTGAAATTTCAAGGCGTGTTCATGAGAATAATTATTATCATTAGTGGATGTCTCGAAGGTGAACAGCATGCCGTTGGCCACTCGCCTTTTTATACACCCAAATAAAGTCAAAGGAAATTACGTGCGAATATTATCATAAAAATGCACCGAGGCAGGTGTTTATTGTGTCGGCAAAAAAGGTTGTGAAATCAAAGCCTTTCTCACTTGCGATGTTGGTTCCTTGAAAAGTGGAATTTCATCGTGCTTTGGCCGTGTTTTAAAGGTTTCAAACCAAATAAAATAACAAATTAAAGAAAGAAAAGTAAAAAAAGAATTGAACGTGTATCCAAATAAATTATTAAAATGTGTTAAACAATGCATAAAGTAGATGGATAATCGCATTTGCCGTATACACACACACACATCGTTCTACAATTATTATAAAGTAGAAATAACTTTGATCACGCACACATACATCTATACTACAATATATTTTATTTTGATATCGCGATTCGAGAAACGAGAACCGAAAAACTCGTTCATTGCTTTTTCGCCCGTTTTGTTTGCGCCGCGCTAATGTTTTTTCAGCATCTTAACGTATGAGAAATGGCGTGGATTTTCGAAATATAGTAGTATATTTCATCTCTCTCTCGTTCACTTTCGTTTGTAATGTGCATGAATGTCGTCCATATATTCACACACATACATATACGCGCCCGTGCTCCCTCGCTCCGAAATGGGTTTGTTAGTGTGTCTTTCTTGCACTTACGTGCTTTTACTGGATTTGATGTTGTTTGTTGGGTACGTGTGTGTATATGTGTGTTAGTGTGCGAGAGCGCGCGAGACCTCCTTCTCTTCAGTACACACAGTATATTCGTCTTAAGAATTCCACCAGCGACAAAGGCAATAAATCAAGTCTCATGCTATATTTATTGCTTTACCGTATTATATGGCGTGTTTTTTCTACTTCTTCTTTTACTCCTCTCTTCATTCGCTCCAGCTATTTCTTTTCTCTCTCTCTTTCTGTCATTTGCCGCAATCCATTTACTTTGTCGCTGCTTTCCTTCCAGTGGCAAATGTACCATTAGAATTGTTAGTGTATTACTGTTCACGATCGTGCATCCGAAAAAAAAGAAGCAGAATACATTTTAGAAACCACGTCACAATATATTCTCTGAAATATAATATACGAACGGAACGAACGTATGAACGACCGAACGAGAAAAAAAACCTGTGCTTTAATAATGACACTACTGGATGGTGTTTTGTATTGCAGAATACAATTCGCGCTTTCATTCACTCCAAAAAAAAATCTGAAACGAAACTTGAATAGACCTCATTCAAGGAACATTGTTTTTATTTTGCTCTATGGTGCTTGCCAATTTTGACCAGCAATTTTACGTACTAAAAATGGAACTAAAACGAACGAACCGAAGAAATTCAATTCAAAATGTCGAATACTGAGGTGTTGCACACTCAACGTATAATTTCTTCATCTAATGCCAAATTAACGAATGCTTTCCGTTAAATGCTGAATTACGATTGCCGTTCGCCAATGTTGCCATTGTTTCAACGCAAACCATAATCTTTAATGATCGATTTCCATTCCAACACGAAGAAAATCCTTAACGTATTCGTTTTTGGATTTGCAAAATTCCTTCAGATATAATTTAATGCGAAGAACATTTGCTATTTTATGGCTATTAGCGAGTGAGTGTCGGGGAGTATGAAACTGAGTGTGCTTTGCCGGTGATGCCAGTCGCGGATAAAGTGTCTCGACAAAAATGTTCGTTCATCTTGTAAAATATGCAGCACGCCAAATACACCGACCGTAAGCATCGAAACTAAAGTAGATTTTAATGAAATTCATGCACACACCGAAAGCGAGATAAAATGCGGTGCATATGTCGTAGCGGTTTGAAATTATTAACAGTAATCAGTGCTCTCTCTGTCTCACTTTCTCGTTGCAAAAGAATAACAAATCCCAGTAATAATTTCTCTACCGTTCAACCAGAAGAAAGTCACTGCAAGAGAAACAGAAAGGGACGGAGTGATATAGAGAGAAAGTATTATGCGCCAGCATGTATAGCCAAAATACGACGATCGAAAAACAAAAACGTGCATAATAAATTTAGTTGCGAGGGTGGTGTACACTGTGGTGAGTGTGCGCGCACGCTTATAAATATAAGCATTTTGTATGGCACCCAATTAAAATCGTTACATAAATCGTTTTTCTTTTGCATTGTCTTAAGATCACAAAATATACTGGCCGGTTCTCTAAAAGTCATGGTTCTTTTGATTTTCATTGAGTGTGTGCGTTTGGTTTCTTCTCTTATTTTTTCTGAACTGAAGCGAGTTCGATGAGTGTGGATATTGCTTTGCATTTCTCCGTTGGGAATTTCTCTGTTTATCCAAGTCGCCTGCAATTTGATTTCTTTTCAAGAGTGAGAGAGAGAAAGCTAAGAAAAATGCCCGTTACCAACACCGAAAAATTGTTGTTCAGTGACAAACAATAATGTGTTTCTTCATGAGTACACACTTACCAATTTGGTTGGTCGCCTCTTCCCAATAAAATTTATGTACACCAACACGAAAAATTGCACACACACTCTCTCTCTTTTTGGCTTTTTTGTGCCTATACGCATAACGTAGAGCACTTTAATTACATATTTATTATTTCATAGCATTATAATATCCTTCCGGAGTTGACTTTTCAAATTATGTATACACAATGCACAGTGAATATTAGCTACAGCAGACTAATTCACCCAAAACAGTTTAGTCAAGCAAACGAAGGCGAAAAAAAGGCGACGATGGTGGTGTGTGCTCGTTTTTCGGTTTCAATGTGCCTGTTGTTGTAATGAACATGATTCTCGGGATAGTAAATAGAGTGTCATTGTTGTTCTCCGTTGAGAGATCGGTGGAAAATGACAGAGAGCAATTTCGTATCTTGCGTGCCAAAATCTCAATGACAATAAACAAAAGAATAAAAAGACACTTTTAGATTTTGGATAGCGAACAACAACAATAGAAAATCTATTATAGATAATTGAGACAATGCGACCAAGGAGGAGAAAAAAAGTGTATAACAAACCTAGAGAAGCAGAAAATGTGATCAGCGTAAATAAACATTTGGCGTATGAGATGAATATTTAAGTGATATTTTTTCCGCTGAATCTGCCTGGATGTAAGAGAGACCTCTTTTTTTTGTCGAAAATGCCAACTGTGGAAAACAGTACTTAAAAGCGCATATTTCATGTCAATACAAGTTAAACAGATACACAAATATCAGACGACAAACACAACCAAATCCAAGATTTTAAATCCAACAACCACAAAATCCAAACACTTAATGCCATCTCTTCTGCTCTCTCTATTGCTCGCATTCGGTGGAGAAAGAGGAACTAGAGTGTTTGCTACTTTTATTTGTAAATAATGGCAGCAATGCATTTTACAAAGCATGAGCTCAAAGTGAATATGCGATGCTTGAGCATCGGTGAAAAGAAATATTTGATTGCTTAAACAATTCCACGAAACCGAATGGATTCGCTATCTCTCTCGTTCGGTGTTAGATGTGCGCATTCGGTCTTTTACTATCCATGCTCGATCACCTAAAATAAACTCTCAATTCCATGAACACTTCGGAAATCGGATTCAGGATACTTTTTTACGTGTACAAAGTTAAGACAATGATGATGATGATAATAAGAATACAACACTCACTTTTTCGTTCTCGAAATCGACTGCTATTTTGCAAGAGTTCATTGAAAGCATCTCTTGTACGCCGATATATTGAGTTCCATTGTTTTAACAGTTTGGATGCATGTATTCCGTTGTTGGTTTTGCCCGAGCATAGGCAAGATGTAGTAATGAGAATCGAAAAATCTATGCAATTTTCAGTTCTCTCACAGCATGTACACTTCTTGTTGTCGCAGCGGTCGATAAAGTTAGTTGAGTGTATCCAATCGAAATTGTTTAATACACCTCCGATTTCATGCACGGCATCAGTTAAGGCAAAGCGGACGCTCACTCTGCATCCAACAACTCTAACAATCAAAATGGTTTGTTTACTTTAAGTAAACAGCTTTTGAAAAGGGCAAGCAAAGCGAAACAAAATATTATGTGAAGAATCTTGTTCTCATTATGTCGCACACGAAAATTGTGAGCAAAACTACGATGCACCAGTTGAACACTTGAAATATATACTTGTCTTGTTTTTCTTGCAAGCAAAAAAAAAGCTCAAACGAGTGAGAGACGGAAATTGATTTCAATTTCACGATAACTTTGATAATCATCAATTTATTTCAAATGAATTTTTACCTTCGATTGTTTGTGTGCAACTCAGTGATTAAGAAAAGAGTAACAAAAACTAAACTAAACGATTTAAAAATGGACAAACGATACCGCTGAATTTCATGCATTTTTATCACAACATTTGCCAACCATTCAACTACATTCCATCATGCGATGCGATAGTGTGTGAGCACTGCAAAAAATACACCAATATCAAACCGGCAAACATCAAGCACATTTTTCAAGCGCTCGCATTTTTTTCCATTTTCTTTTGTTTTGCACAAAAAAATACACCTCTTTGTCGGTGTATTTCTCACACAGAAATGATTCAACAACCTTAAAATGCGCTTTGATTGAAATCAATTCGGGTTTTTTTTTCTCAACAAAAAGCATAACAATCGAAACAAAATTAAGAGCCAATATAAAACCAGTGTCAACTAAAGCAATTTTGAATATCATTATGCATGTGTGCCCGCATGACCACCCAAGAGGTTGATTACTTAATTTTTTATCTCCCGAAATACAATAAGATATAGATATTTTTGTGTGTTTGTGTATATCATCATTTTGAATACATGATTATGTGTTGTTTTCGTTTATTTTAATGGTTGTCACACGAATGAGAAAACTAATGAATGGTAAAACATGTGCTAGAATAAGACACTCAATAATTTTTAATGGCTTCCGACCAACCGAATATATATGGGTATTTATGTGCAACGAAAAGAGACATCGAATCCATTCGAAATGTCATTCGCTTATGGCTGTATGCATTCAAGCGGAAAAGAGCCAATGCGATAGACACACATATACATGGGAGTCAGTCGGTCGGACGAATGTGCACGAGAAGACACACACATGGTTACCGTACTGCACCAATGAAAAAAACGTATGCACCCAGCACAAAAAAGAAGAGCCGACAAGAATAATGTTGCCAATATAACTTTATGAACGACCCTAAAAAAATGCAATGAAAAATGTGGTGTGAGAAATGGCTTTGCTGCACTCTCTCTGTCTTTCGTATCGACTTTAGGTATGACTTTAGACATTTTTTTGTAATGTTTCACTATGATACAAGGTATTTTCACTAGTATTTTCTTTGCTCAGAAGTTAGCATTGCAATTTATCAATTGTTTTATTTAAAAAAAGGTGCATTTTTAGCAATTTAAAAAAAAATTCCGTAAAGTATAAAATTTCGAATATTTAAAGACAGTTTTTTTCCGAATTTAAAGGAATGGTTAACGATTTCAATGCAATTTCGAAAAGTGAAGAAAACAATGATAAAGTGGGCATTTCGTTTAAAACATTATTTCCATTTTAAGTCAAAATCAATTCCATCCATAAAATTGAATTTAACAAGACTCATTTAAATCGCGTGGTATTCAATCAAAACTCCATTCTTGCGTTTATCGTTCGAATTTAAAATTCCGTTTTGTGCAAAAAGGATGGAAAAATTCTGCGTGTTTTTGTTTTTGAATTCGAAATGCGCGCATTCAATTTTCAAAAGCATGCTGCTGAGTTAAGGCGAGTGATAAAAACAAAACGGGATGAAAGAAAACAAATGCCAAATTATACAGTCAAAACCAGATTGGTTGAGTCAGTTGTGTGATCATGATTATTGCATTGCAAATCGTGCATCGGTCACTTCTGGTACTTAAGTACTATATTCTCTGCATGCAATTTAAAACATCGATGTCGTTCATACTTAATTCCCATTTCGATTCCGTTTTTTCTTTAATGCGCTTGTTTGTATGCCGTGTGCTCATTGTCGATTGCATGGTTCGTTGTGTTCTTCAACCTGGTCGTTTTCTCGCTCTTGGTTGCGTCGTTTTCCATCTTCATTCTTAATTGAATTAAATTATAATAAATTACCATTTATTTTTCTCCACATTATTGCTCGACATGTCATGCAAGTTCAAACCGTGAATCAAGTTTTTCTCTTTCATACAGCAAACCATCAGGTTAATGAGTGACACGCCATTTTGCTACAAGTTAATTGCATCAGCGTTGATGATAATAATAAGGAAAAGATTTCTCTTTTTTTCACTGTAAATTGATCAAGCAAATGAAATCTCTATTCATTGGCATTCCACCCATGCGTCTAGACACACACACGTTTTTGCATTTGGGTTAATTTTATATGGCATAAAATTAGCTGGAATTTTCACAAATCGAATTTGCCACACACTCACAATCAAGCACCTCAAAAATATATATATGGTTTAATTAAAATTTGATATAATCTCGGCCATAATTCTAAAGTAGACCTAGAAAATGAAGAAGCAATTTGTAACATAATAAAGATTATTTAGTGGAAAACAACCGTACCAAATACGCCAGGCAATGGATTAACACCTTTTGGTGTTTGTTATATAATCGAATATCGGCTTTTGTATGTGTTCACAAAAATATTTCATCTAGAGCAATTTTGATGATAAATATCGTAATCTTGCAAACATTTATAAATAGCAACCTATAAGTTTTGTTGATGAAAATCCGAATTAAAGCGATTCGGGTGCCATAGTGTAACCGATAAATTATAGTGACATTATGCTTTGCACATTTACTATGAAAATTGGACGCTCATCGTTGCATCTGAATGTCCAAAATTGCCAAAATATGTTGATGGTGTTACAATGTGCATTTTATTTATGACGGTTAACATGAGTGTTCTTCAAAAATGCACGAAGAAAATAGCCGGTAATGAAATGTAAAGAAATGAGTTTATTTGTACAATACAAAACGTGTATCATCAATATAATCCGCTAGAACATGAATACATGGTTTCGCGAAAATGCATATCGTCGTGTATATGGCTAAAAATATACCGGCATTTGGCTAATAAATATGAAAAATGTATATCACAGTGATTATGAATATATAAATAATGTGTGTTCGGTTATGTTTCTGCTCTTCTTTTTTTTTCTACTCTCGCTCACGCTCTCTGATTTCTTGAGTTCGCGCGCCATGGCCCGCCAATTGAACCCGTTTGTTCCAATGTTGCTGCTATTATTGTGGTGGTCGTTTTTTGCAATCGCTTCTCACAAAATGCATTTAAGCTCGTGCTACACGCGATATATTTCATATTTTGGTTCTTCATTACCTACGAAAAGGCGTACATTGTGTATGCGTTTTAATGGTCTCTGACTTCAAATGAAGTACTCTGTTTATTTAGTGCTCAAGCATGCAAATGAATATCGGTGAGTGTATTTGGTTGTGTGTGTGTGTATTTTTGATTCAACCAAAATAATAGAACAAACAATTCCGGCGATGCTCGATTCTCTCTCATTCGGTGTATATGATGTTGCCATTGGAAATATGAAACACGAGCATTCACGGTTATAAGAGCGTGCTAATCTTTGCATAAATCGAATGGTTCACTCTTTCTCCACATCTCTCTCTCCCGCTCTCGCTCTCATGTTTCTTCCATGCGTATTCGGCATGGTGTATATATGTTTTGGTGTACTTGATACTTGAGCCTCGGCATTCGTAGGTATAATGCGGTATTATGCAAAAATTTATCTGATTTAACACCTAATATACAATAAACTTAATATACCATGAATCGTGTGAATAAAACCAAGTACACATAAGTATGTGCTTGTGCACATTGTTAGAGCAAAAGGCTCATATCATCTCACATTTTCCATATACGTACACACATACACACACACACTCACGATCACATTGTACACAAGCACTTTAGTGAGACAAATATTATAACCTTTATAAAGCATGTTTATGAATAATTAATTCCCATAAAATATTTCTATTTGTAATAAACAAATGTGCAAGGATATCTCTCTCTGCCTCTCTCGCACTTTCGGTCGACATTCAGTTTAAATTAGCGCCAACGAAAAATGTACACCATTTAAGAAAATGTCTGATTCAAATTTTTCAATGCGTTAATCTCTCTGGTAATTTCGAGTGGATTTCATAAAACCTAAAATAACGAACGAATCAATCTCTTTTTTTTTCAGTTCAAATATCTAGTCGGATGAACTAATGTCGGATGTTGTTTTTATTCCCGACGCTTGTCATTTTGTAATTCATGTGATTTTAATCACTTCATTCGCAATGCACCATTATCGCATACATCGTGTTACTTGCACATGAGATGAAGGAAAAAAAAACTCGTTAGACGAGGCCATTTATTATATGTTAGACATCGAAGTTGCTATGAAATGATTCGATAGAGAAAAAAATTATTAAAATCAAGATAAGAGAATGCGATTGCCGCCATTAGAACTTTGTTTTTATTATGACAGTGAACATGATTTTAGCATCATTTTACTTCATTGAAACAATCAATGTAAATATAATGGCATCATTTTCAGATAATCATTGTCAATTATTATTTGTGATTTTTTTTTGTTGTTGAAATAAAGCACACACGCACTCACAAAACGTGAGCCGGCCATTTCGATTTGCTCCGGAAACTTTTATAGGCACAAAATAAAAGCGAATTTAGTATCGAAGACACTTTAAGAGGGAAGGAACAAGTTTATGTTCGCTTCAAATCACGTCAAATATGTGACCATCATGGTGCTACTGTCATATATAAATTCAATTTCATATAAACCCTCATTTTGTGCCGAGGCGAGTATGCATGATCAACAGAAAAAAATACACACATATACAACAATTCAACAAAGCCCCCCAGGCTTTGTTTTGTCCAAATTTATGCATATGAAGTAAGCATTTTTTTTCATTCGATATTACTGTTCTGAGCCCGTCTTTGTTAACCAAATTTCATTCCAATATCGTCAAATAGTTGGGCACAAGTTGTAAGAAGAAAGCATTTTGCCACGATTTTCTGAAGCCAAAGTGTTGGCGCAGAAGTTTGTGTCATATCCTGTGTTCCTTCCGACCCGCTCTTCCTCTCTTTCCGTTCGAATAACAAATCATCGACGATATATTTTTATTTCGCATTTGTGTTATCAAATCGTTCTGTTTGTTTCAAAAATGCGACTAGAAATGCTAACCAAATGCGTTTGAACACAATAATACCAAGTTATCTGGCAGAATATATTTTTGTTTGTGTTCAATTGAATAGAGTTTGTTTTGGCAAAAAGGTCGAACTGAATAAGGAACTCTGTTACTTTTGTTTCGATGAGTTGCCAAGAGAAAATCTTCACATCGTACAAAAGGCAAACTATCAACAAATTTGCCACACAATTTATATACAAGTCACATTAATTAACGCAGTTAAATGAACTTATATGTGCGAACTTCTTCAATTAAAATGATTATTGTATTGATAAAATCGATGGAACGAACATTTTGAATATTCGAATTTCGCATAGAATTTACTCTCGATTGCCCTTGTTTGTTACTTCACTGAAAGAGTTTCAATGCAAATTGAATAAATAAAGATGATTGGAAGAAGTTACTTTCATGTTTCTGCATCAATGAGCAAATTCTTTTCGTTTTTTTTTTGTTTATTTTTTCAATTTCATCCTTCATTTAATTCGATAAAACCCATATGTGAGCCGATGTTTCTATGCACAACTGGACCAAATGTCGACTCAATACAAACAAATCACATCAGTTAAAGAGCGTAAGAAATTCTATTTTCCAAAACAAATAGATTTCAAGACTTGCCCGCACTGATTTTATGCGATTGGCTTGGTTGGAAGAGAGTGTGAGCAAAACCATCCAATCAAATAAAATCAAGCGAAATACCCTGAACTAAAATATCATAAATTATGGACGAAAATCGTTTGGCTCATCGGCTGTTTTGTTCCTTTTGAATGATTATTCAGCAGAAAAATGTCGAAGCCGCATCTCTCAAAGCGTTTTCGCATATTGAATTATGTACACACGCAACAACAACAGCAATTGGCTGTGATCTTCTCATGCGATTCGCGGAAACTACATACTTTGAACATAATATTATCGATCAGCTCCTGTATTCCAACGCCAATAAGTTTTGGATACAATTTCGAATGAAATTTATTTTCATATTTTATCGGCATTTATTTGTGTCCGCCCGACATTGGCAAAAACTAAAATAATCGCCTTTAATCGAATGAATTATTGATTCGATACATATAAATATGGATGAAACTCATATGTAAAGAAAAAGGGACGCGTTTTTGTATTTGGTCACTTGGAGCACGATACCTAATTAATATCATCATGAATAAAATATCGTCAAAGCAATTGTCGTCCGATGGAATAATTTTATGTTCAAAGGAACTGCTGTGGAAAAATGGCCCAAGGGCCATGACTACACTTTCATTCGGTGAAACCGTTTCCAAAATGAAACCAACACAATTTTTTCTATATCAAAATTCCAAATACATCGGGGTTTTTTATGAATCGGTAGAGATAGAGATGCAAATTAGCATCGACCATGGTCATTTATCGAAGCTAAAAAAAATTTGAGAAAACAACCACTTGCACGAAATGCAACATGCCACTGGACTTTAATACAAGGTTTACAGACATTGCATTCAATTCTCTTTTTTTTTCCTTTACTCGCTCTTTGCTTATGCACTTGCAAGAAAGAACTTGCCCTTTTCAAACATATAATTTGCGTTTGAAGAAATGTTCAAATAAGTTATAAACTAACTTAATCGCAGACCATCATGCGAAGAATTTTTTTTTTTCATCGGCATGGTTTTTGTAAATAAAAAAAGAGTCGCATCTCTTCATTTGAATAAGTAACAAAAAAGTCATGAAAAGACACGCCGTTTTCTCGTGATGGCCGCGTTTCAGTAAAACGTATGATTACTTAATTTGAAAATTACAATAACATTGTATTGATACTTGTAAAATATACGCGCGACTTTCACGAAATGCACCATCAATTCTGTTGATATCATTGATTTTCGCGATAAATCACACTTTCGGTCGTTTCGAATACCTGTTATGCGAACGTGGCAATTTAACAAAAATTATCACAATTTTTTTTCAGCTCTTGAACTTCAACTAAATTATTAATGTGCATTTTTTTCTCTCTCTTTCCTTCAGGTGCCAATGGATTACGTCGACGTGGCCGACAAACTTATACGAGGTACCAGACATTGGAATTGGAAAAAGAATTCCACACAAATCACTATTTGACCCGAAGACGTCGCATTGAAATGGCGCATGCATTATGTCTAACAGAACGACAAATTAAAATTTGGTTCCAAAATCGTCGCATGAAATTGAAAAAGGAAATTCAAGCAATCAAAGAGCTCAACGAACAAGAAAAACAGGCTCAAGCTCAAAAAGCGGCCGCATCTGTACACGATCAATAAATTTATAATACACAAACACATACACTCAAAAACTCAACATAAAATTACGAGAAAAAAAAAACAATTTAAATAATTAATCATAAATTGAAAGGTTAAAACTAAAAGAAAATAATTGAATACACTAAATTTACGTACATTAATGAGAAGAGAATGAAAAAGAAAACAATGAAATACAAGAATCCTTACTCTACTATTAAATATAAAACAAAATACAAAGTAATATATGATTGATTAGTATGTGTAAAAAAAGTAATAATGCCGTAGAAGAAAAAGCTAAGCTCTCTCTTACACTCAACTCTCTGATTTGCAGAGAAAAATATTATTATTTCAAGGCTAATTTTGCTTTAGAAAAACCATAGTTTATCTCCTCCTTTTTCTCGTTTTTTTTTATTTAAAAACACATCAAATATCTTTATTTATTTTGTTTTTTTTTTGTATTAATTTTGTTCAGCCATTTCATACTCTCTAATCAGTAGATACAAATATGTAGTGAAGAATAGAGGTAGAGACAATGTTTTTAAGACATAACACACAGAAAATGATGCAAACAAGACACAGATTAAGCAAATCGCAAATTTATAGATTTTAAATCAAAGCAACGCACACTGAAATTGGCAAAACTCCCATATACACACACACAAAAAACACACACACAGCAGCGATAGAAATCGGATAATTTATGGAATTCGGCGATCTTTTTATGGTTATCAAATGGGTTTTTTGTATATTTCTTTAATCACCCGCGAACATTTCAATTTATTTAATGATCAAAGCTTGCTCAATTCGTAACAACTTGATCAACAGCCGAAATAGGAAACAAAAAACTAAACAAAAGAGAACCGGAGAAGAATAAAAACGTTCCCGTCGTTTCGAATTCTTAATGTGCAATTGAAATTTTTCGTTTTGTGAAAAATTTTGTCTATAATATTTAATTTATAAAAGTTAAAAAAAAAAAAATATGAATGAAGAAAAAGGAGAATAACAGTACAGACAAGCAACATCATCGAAATTCGATCGAAGATCATCCATATGCTTTTATTTCACTGGTTCAAATTTATGCGTTAAATCGTTGCAATTTTGCAGTATACGGTGCCAAAGAACTAAAAGAAAACAAAACGAAAACAGAGAAAAAAAAACGAGAAAAATCTCAAGTGCAAGCAAAATTTGAGTCCGCGAATGTTATGTGGATGCAAATTATTGTTCGCAAAATGCTCGTTGGAAAATTCGTTCGATTTTTTCGACTCTCAGCAAATGATTGCTGTTTTTTATTCTTCTTTGACTGAATTTGTTTTGATTGAAACAGGTGTGTGTGTGTGTTTTTCTTTTGTGAATTCACAAACAAAATTTATTTCGAATGAAACGTTTTGTTTTTCTGTTTTTTCCTCCTCCCCAGTGATTGTTTCATCCACTCTATTTACGTGCTAAGAAATATTTTTTTTTATTGTTTTAAATGTTGTTGTAAATCTTAATTATTAATTTCATTTCGAATTTGTTCTGATAATTTTTAAAAAAATCAATCACTTTTACCACATTCATTTAATTTTCTTATGATTGTGAACTACTTTCGGGACAACAGCAACAAAAAAATGTGTTTTTATGTCAACATTTTGTAAATATAAAATATTTGTGTTTCGTTTTTGTTTTAAGTTTAAATATACCGTTTGAACAGATAAATGAGAAAAAAAAGAGTTTAAAAAAACAGCTATTCCGTAAACAACAATTCAAAATATGTATGTATTAGGTATAAAAGGAATAATTATTAAAAACAAGAACACACACAACAACACTAAAGTATAAAACGTATTTGATAAGGAGCTTTAAAGTAAAATTAAATGCAATCGAGAAAAATTGAATTGCTGAACAAATGAGAATTTGTCGAATAGAGAAAAAAATTCATTGCAAAAAAAATGTACAAGTATTTTACGAGAGAGATTTTTTTTTTTTCGTGTTGGTCTTATAAGTGCAAACCCTTGCAATAAGAAAAAAGAAGAGACGCCGAACAGAAAGCAGCCAACCAAATGAATGCTTAACTTAATGGCAACAAACGAAACAAAATATATACGAAAATGAATATACGTAATGATTAAAAATTAAAAGAAAATAACAAATTTACTAATTTAAATTTTAAAACAACTGTGAAAGTATAAATTATTGATAGGATTAAACGTATACATTACTGGTAGCTTAACGAACGCATTGTTTCGAACAATCGAAGCACGTTCTTAAGTTATAACCATTTGAACCACAGTGGAAATTAATTTCAGATTTTGAAAAAAACTCTTTAAATTTTTTGATTTAAATTAGATGATAAACTGCATAAGAGATTCAAAATGACACTTTCTCACACAAACAAACAAACATACACATACAATTTCATTGGAAAATGTACTTAATTAAACTTACACACACATTTTTGTCGCGACAATTTTTTTTTAGATGTTATATGAAACAAACAAGTGAACAAGTGAAATTTGTATATGTTTCGTAAAAGTAAACTAAAAAAAGCAGTTACATACACACTGAACCAATTGAACTACCGATTTTACCTACATTATTATTATCATCCATGACCGAAAACAAAGCGATATTATACTGATATAAACAATATCCACATGCCAAGAAAGTCTGAGCTCAAGGAATATGAATTTCAGTTTTATATCGTGATGAATTGCAAAAAAAAAACTCTCTTTTCAAAAAAAGACGACGAAAGAAAAAATTCAACTCAAAATGATGAAACTCGATTTCTTTTATGAAGAATGAAAGAAAAGCACAATGAATATACGTAATACCAATAAAGTGAATTCCTCCTTGTGTTCATGCACTGAACTCAAACATAATAAACAAGCAAAATCAGCATGCAAATAAAAAATATTAAAAAAAAAAAAGAAATCAGGAACTAAATCTAGAGCCCCCAACATGCAACAAGTTAATCGAAATACGTAATAATCTAGTGACGTTTATATGAATATATTACATTTTAAAGAAACAAAAATTATTATTATTATTGATAAATTAAATATTATGATTATTGCTACTGCATAAAAGAAACCAGTGACACAACACACATCTGAAAATGAAGATAAAAAAAAAAATTATAAAATTGTATTACAAGTATAAGTGTATTGATTAAAATATATTGACACGATTTTTTTTCATCATTCAGCGCCAATCGTGCGTGTGCAATGATCTTAAGAGTGCATCGATTTGGACATGGTTGCTTTGATTGTTTCTTTTTCTCTTTGTAATCTTCCGTTTTTATCTTTGTTCTCAGCGCACAAACTATTTTTTTTTTGGCTATTGGTTCATTGTGTACATTTAATTTTGATCTCGATTTATATTGCATATAGCGACTGAATTATATGAATTTTTTACCTAGCAAAATGCTCATTATATTTTAAATCCAGCATCATGAACTCGACTGTGTACATACACACTGTATGAGTTCATAATTCATCGGTCGAGGCAATTTACGAACCGATTCTCTATCTCTTTTCGGATTTTTTTCTATTCAAAAAAAAGAAGAAAAAAATCCGAGAGAAAAACTTTGTGTATATTTTGATTTGGTTTGTTTAACATTTATCATTTTTATTTGTCTTTGTTTCTGTAAGAATTGTTGTTTGGCCAAAAACGTTTCACTTACAATTTATTTTTGGTATTTCGTTTTGAAAGCAAATAAATATTGAATAGTATTCTTTGTGAATCGTGAATGTATACGTAAAAAAAAGCAGCAACAAAGTAAGAATGGAGTAAAAACTTAGTCAATAAGATCCAATATTATTAAACTAAAAACAAAACAGAATCTTAAAGCAGCAGCAAACAACTAAATGAAATGTAATTTATAATTATAATATATGGATTCAATAAATTAGAAAATAAAAGTAATAAAAAAACTGTGTCTGTTTCATTTCTTTCAAACACATTCAGTTAGAGCTTCAACGCAAATTGAATGAAAATCTTTTCATTGTTTAGCACAGCCATCTGACGAAAAGTTGAATAACATCGATAAATGAAAGCTGCTGAAAACTTGGTTACATCCAACGACATCTGTCGATCGAACTACTGAACCTTCGGTTTTTCGATTCTTCGGGTTCTGAAACCGATTTACATTGGACCGAGCATAATTTATGGAATGAAAAACAATACAAATAAAATCATAAAATCACCCAAAAAACGAATGAATTGTTCCTTTGAATATAAACAATAACTAGTTTGAAATTTAGAAAAGCTTATTTATGTGCTGAGCGATATGGTATTGTGTTTGTGAGAGCAAATAAAATGAGTGATAGAGACAGCGTCAGCCATATTTCAGAAGGAGGAGCAAACCGGCCATTAAAATACGAGTTATGTGCTTTTTTTGCTATCACAGTCTCTCGCTTACACTCATTCACTCATTTCAATTTCGTTCGTTGCTCATGCATCATCCATCTCGTTTGTTCGTTGTATTTGTCGGCTCGTTAATGTGTTGTGTGTGAACTCATATATCTTGATGCGACCACGTGCTACGAACATATTTTATTTACGAAACAAAACTGAATGTACGATTTGTGAGCGCGTACAGTGTAGTTGCAACACACAAGCACAAGCTTTTTCCTAAGCGGATGAAATAGCGTTGTTGTGGTTGCGCATCCAGTGTGAAGCAGATGGATAGATGAAAACAGAAAAAGCAGCAAAGACAAGCACGAGCTACAATCGTACATTTTCGGTACTCTGTACTTTTCAGGATAGCTTTATTAAATGAACGCAAGCGGCAGCAACAGAACTGTGTGCATTTTTATGAATGAAACTTTTATGCTTTTGCCTTTGTATACGGCACAACTTGATATTGCTGCCGCCGCAACGTACGTTGAGTACGTATCATGCCGGTAAGTGTGTTATCGGTTTGATCGTTAAAATAAATGGTTTGTTATTATTGCATTTTATAGAAGTTGATGTGATTTCAAGCAACAAAACAAAACACAGGTAAAAAACAAAAATACATTTTTATGATGCAATAAAGAAAATTGTCATGCAAGCAATTGCCAACGAAATACTTGATTTTACGCCGATTGAAAACATAATTTTTGTGTACTCGAGTATTGATTGTTTTTTTGCATTCAACGGAAAAGTATTTTTTTATGCATAAAGGAATTTCAGAAAATGTTTGATCTTTGATAAATAAGGAACTTGAAATTCTAGATGTAATGACGCGCGAAACAGCGTATGAAGAAATGACACAACAAGAAGAGCTATACGAGGGCTGCTCCATATATTTCTAGAATTGGCAATACTGACGTTGCTAGATGCAAACCATTGTCATATTCGTTAAGTTTGACATTTTGTGGCCTAAACATCCTCAGAATGTTCTGTCATACGCGCGCTATTTGTATTGTTTACAGTGACATCTAAATTGCGTCTCAACAAAAAAATGAATTTTACTCGTGAAAATTTTTGTGCGATAATTTACTACGACTTTGGATTGGGTGTATCTCAACAACAGTGTTTTGATCAACTTCATTTGGTCTTTGGCGATGAAGCTCCATGCAAGGCCACTGTATATCACTGGTTTACTGAATTCAATCGTGGTCGTCATTCGCTCATCGACGAATTCCGTGAAGGTCGTCCAAAATCGGTTGTTGTTCCAGAAACTATCGATGCTGTCCGAAACATGATAAAGCAAGATCGTCATGTCACATACCGTGAGATTGAGGCAACCTTGGGCATTAGTATGAGAAGCATACACACGATTTTGCATGAACATTTGGCCGTAAAAAAGATTTGCTCTCGTTGGATTCCACATAAATTGACCGATGAGCAAAAAATGGCTCATGTGAATTGGTGTAAAAAAATGCTCTACAAATACAATCGAGATGCATCAAAAAACATTTATAATATCGTCACAGGCGACGAATCGTGGATATATGCGTATGAGCCCGAAACTAAACAGCAGTCGACAGTATGCGGGTCTTCCAAAGTGAAGATAATCCAACGAAAGTTGTTCGAGCAAGAAGCACTTCGAAGCAAATGGTCGCCTGTTTTTTTGGTGGAAGTAGTCATGTGGCAACAGTTCCTCTAGAGGATCGTAAGACCGTCAATTCTGATTGGTACACCACCATTTGTTTGCCCGAAGTGTTTGGTGAAATAAGAAAAAACGACCGTCGTCGCAAAATAATTCTTCATCATGACAATGCGAGCTCTCACACATCTCATCAAACCACTCAATATTTGACCACTCAAAACATCGAATTAATGGGTCATCCGCCATACAGTCCTGATTTGGCACCCAACGATTTCTTTTTGCTCCCGAGCGTGAAGAATAAACTACGTGGTCAACGATTTTCAACACCAGAAGAAGCAGTTGATGCGTTCAAAAACCACGTTTTGAAGGTGTCTCACGCGGAATGGCATAAATGCTATGACGATTGGTTCAAGCGTATGCAAAAGTGTATCGACCATCATGGCGAATACTTTGAAAAACAATAAAGCCATTTTTGATAAAAAACGATTGCGTTGTTTATGCTTTTCTAGAAATATATGGAGCAGCCTACGTATCAGCGAAGATGATGGTTTTCATACACTCGAAAAGCACATAAAAATCGCAAAACGTCTCACCAAAAATTGATAGTGAAATGAAATATTACAAAATATTGTTATTCAATACTTTTAATCTAATTTAATGTTTTGACCTTAACGTTTGAATCTATGCAATAGCAACAATAAACGCTTTCTAGAAAAATCTTTAGCAGTGATAAGAAATTTGTTTGCTTCGTCTCGCGTGTGCAAAAAATTAATACTATCTATGATCATCAATGCATATCATATCAAGTTGACTTTGAATTCAATTTAAAATCACTGACAAAAACATTGATTTCAAATGGACGTTTAAAAACTCATAGGGAAGTGACGTTTAAGAACACATACAGCGTATGTATGAAGAGATAATCTTCAAAGTTCAATATTTTTTTAATTCCGTGAGACATTTCATGCTTTTCACTTTGAGGTGATTAGATTGGTATGAAAACAGATGTTTAGTAAATGTAACTTTGAGCTTGCATATATTTACCAACATTTCAATATTGTTGCTTGATAAATGAGTTTTTAGATATGGAATAACAACGCTTATTCTGTCAGTGAGTTTTTGTAATTCTTATGACACATTATTAGCTTAGCATATTTTTGGTTGCTTATAATTGAATTCCTTCTTCTAGGTAATCTCACGGTACGTCACAAATTTTGATAAACTACGTGACCTATTATGATCACTTTTTTTTTTCGTGGATATTTGTGTTCACACATATTGTTGGTATAATCGATATATGTATATATATATTCGGGATGTTTTAGCTTTCGACAGTTAGTTACAATTTTAATTTCAAGGAGCATCGTATTATTTTTCGGTTTATTTTTTGGTTTCAGTTTAATTATTTTTCAATTTGCATCGTGAGTGTACACCGTACAGGTATAGTTGGAGAAAATCGTTAGATTGGCATTGTGTTATTCTTCATAATTTGCTTTTATTTTGCATTGATTATTACATTTTTTGTTTTTCTCCAAATTATGTTCATTTAAATTTTAAACTCAGAATTTTTCTCAGTCTATAAATATGAACTTTCTGCGTTGTGCACAATTACAATTATGTGTTTTTTTACAAAAATAAAAAATCTTATTAAAGTAAGACTAACTTTTGTGCAATGTGATTCGTTATTATTATTTTGACTAATACGATATCCAAAAAGAATTTCAAAAAATCCCCACGATTCCAATTGAAGTTTTAATAAACTCGAATAAAGTAAGAAATGCGAGGATGGGTAGTCAAATCCCGGTCGATGTCAAATTTCAAAAAATCGTTTATATCACTAAAATGTACAAATTATGTACAATTATGTGCAACAATTATCATGAATATGTAACAACATTTTTTTCTCAAAATTTGACTTTTTTAAAATGAAAATATCAAAACCCGGAAAATGTTTACCCGATTTTCGTACACCACCAAAGTGAATCTCATTAAAATGTCCAAAATCATCAGATCTGAAAAATTTCCGTCGGGTCACCCCAACAGTTCAATTACCGAAAAAAAGTTAATGTCATTAAAATGTACAAAATACTGAGTTTTCAAATTTCACATGCCCACATTTTTTGGCTAGTGAAACTTTTTAACTATATTGTATTAGTATAACAAGTGTATTGTATAAAAATTTACAAAATATTACAATTCCAATCTGAAATTAAATTTGAAAAATTTCAGATAGGTAAAAAAATCTGGAGCTATATTTATTTATGACCTACACGTTATAAAATTTTGTACAGAACACTACTGCTCGTACGAACACCACTGCTCGATAATTTTTCAACTTTTAATATTTTGCTCGTCAATGAGGAGGATTTTTGCTTCTCCATGCTCCTCCTCACATATATTTCTCTGAGAAACAGACTCTGAATCAAAGGTTTTCATAATTATTAAATATGATAGAATGTCATTTTCAATATCTTCCTAACCGAAATGACCATTGGATTTTATTCTTCAATATTCTGAACCATTCTATAATATTCTAAAACATATTTATCGTATTGACTTTGTGTCCTTTTTTCTTTATCTCATATATAGGTTTCAGTCAATTTGGTTTCGTGAATAAGCGCATAGAGATATGACATTATGAGTATTCCAAAATTAATAATTTTCTGTACGTTCGTGTTAATTATATTAACATGCAGCATTGATATTGAAGCTAGACGGTTGGGTTTTTCTCATAAGATGACCTCAAAAGAACCCCGACTCTATTTACAAACACTACACTTCAGACAACCAAGTTCTCTATGGGTACACAATCAGCAACAACAACCTCAACGACTGCGCGATCAACAACAACCTCCACTACAAAGCGATCAACAACAATACAACGATCCACGACATTCTCCGCGGCGAGCAGATCAACAACAGCACCCCGATCAACAACAATATAACGACCCACGAAATTCTCCGCAGCGTGCAGATCAACAACAACCTCAACAACTAAGTGAAAAACAACAACACGATCGACAACAATACAACGATCCGCGGCGTGCAGATCAACGACAATACCCCGATCAACAACAATATAACGACCCACGAAATTCTCCGCAGCGTACAGATCAACAGCCATATAACGACCCACGAAATTCTCTGCGGCGTGCAGATCAACAACAACACGATCGAAAACAATACAACGATCCACGAAATTCTCCGCGGCGTACAGATCAACAACAACACACCGATGAACAACAACCTCAACAACAACACGATCGACAACAATACTACGATCCACGAAGTTCTCCGCAGACACATGATCAAGAAAAATACCTCTATCGAATACTCGATCAACAATATTACCTACGACCATCAAATCAAATACCATCACCTGATCAAATTCGCTTAATACTAATGTCGACCGCTCAAAAACAATACCCCGATGAACAACAACCTCAACGACTACACGATCCACAACAATACCCCGATCAACAACAACTTCAACAACAACACGATCGACAACAACCTCAACAACTACGCGAACGACAACAATACAATGATCCACGAAATTCTCCGCGGCGTGCAGATCAACAACAACACACCGATCAACAACAATACCCCGATGAACAACAACTTCAACAACAATACAACGATCCACGAAATTCTCCGCGGCGTGCAGATCAACAACAATACCCCAATGAACAACAACCTCAACAACAGCACGATCAACAACAATACAAGGACCTACGAAATTCTCAAGAAAAATACCGTCACCCGATCAAATTCGCTTAATACTAATGCCGACAGCTCAAAAACCTACTCCTCAAAGTAGGACTCGATACTGGTCATTTTGATGGATCATTTTATACTCAAATAAAATATGCATAGTAAACACTTAGTAATCGATATAAAATGTTTTTGTTTAATTTTCAAATAAATACAATATTATCTGATTGATTTTTCTCTTAACCTCATTTCATTTTTAACATATTTCAAAATATAAAATTAAGTATTGACCATTGATTTCAATATAACTGGGTTTAATTTGGCAGAATGGTACTATATAAAAGTATTTAAAACAATTAAACATCTGGAAATTTTTAATTGAATATTTTGGTATTGTACTATTCAAAAAATATGCACAAAAAGAAAAAAAACAAACGATTTCACAACAAAAATTGCAAATGCCTGATGTTTTTTGCTCTTGCTTATCTGCCAAAAAATTCACAAATTTTCTATTTATTTAATTATTTTTCGATAACTTGTCATGATTGATTCATTCCGAGAATTTCAATGAAAAATTTCTCAATTTCTTCTGATCAAGTTAAATTGTGAACGAACTAAAACTTTCGACAGAATTGATTTTTTGGCGTCTCTATGACTAGTGATAACTCGTAAATAATTGGGTTTGAGCTTTGTTGTTCACTTGTTTTATGTGTGCCTCATATCGATAGTGCCGTTTTGGCTTATCATTTTTTTGCGTGTTTATTAAAAATTAGTCATAAGTGGACGAACGAATTGTAAAACGAAATTGTGTTTCATTACACATTTTCCCTTGTAGCCATGATAACATAGTTAACATTTAAAATGAAAGCAGCGAAAATAAGTGAATTAAAAAAAACTTGATAAAGATTGCATTTTTATTTTATCTTTACCGAAAAAATATTTACATTTTCATTTGGAAATCAATCAAAATGTGTCTCTTTATTTTACGCCATTCACGAATACACTTCTCATCGAAATATTATCGATATATATGACTTTAACACAAAAATATACTTTTCAACAAGGGTACTTATATTTAAATGCATATAGAATGTTGCTCTGAACTACATGGAATTGCATAACTTCGGGCTAAATTTCATTGCATTGTTGGCATAAAAACAGGCGTTAACCAGTGCTCCATGTAAACGATGTGAAAAGTATGTATTAAAGTTCAAGAAGCTTAAGTATTTCTCATAACATCAATATTGTGAGGGTCACTTCCAAAGTGTGGAATGCATTGTAGTATAATTAACTCTCACGTTTGATCGATGAGTTTTCATGAGAGCCACTTAATGAAAATGAGAAAACTCATTTTGAATTTCAACACAGCATTCATCTTAAAAGAATAACGCCTTTCGCATTTAAATCATCGGAAATGCTTTAAGAGAAAAATGTTCATTTGAAAAATAAAATTCACGCTAAAATCCAAAATGAAAAAATAAAATAATACAAAAAAGCGTTAAAACAACAATGCGAAACGTTGAACTTTGTCGATTCGATTCACCCCTTTGCTCGAATATTCTGTATAACGGCATTTGAAATTCAAAAACTGCATAAACCTTTTTTCGAGTGGATGGAAAATAGTACTTTCATACAGTTGTACTTGTAAGGTATAGTGGTAGATGGTAGAATGTATATTAAAGATCATAAATATTATTGTGTAACGTTGAATATTTATGTGCATGTGAAGCGCTATACAACAACTGTCACTGGTGTATGATACAAGCCGAGTCGACAAGACAATAATTCACATCACAAAATGTAAATAATTAACTTTGTGCTTCGTGCAATCTCTTGTCGTTTCAAATTCTTTTTATTTTCTCTGCTCATAGAGTATGTTTTTAATTCGCAGCTCGACTAATTTGAAATTTAAGCCGTTTTTGTTTGTCATCGCCTATGTCGCATCATTATTATATGGCAAAATGAAATAAATTATATCTGAAAGAAGTGTTTTGTTTAACAGTTATTTCAGCTAGTATAACATGTTCATTACTTGTGGGCTGTGTCTTGTTGAAATTTGATTTGATATAGTGTGCGGTTGATCTATATTTTCGGTTGGGTGCTGAAAAAAGTGGACGGTGCGCTCATAAACAAGGATTTTTGTGTCCACCGACAAATTGGCCGAAAATGCTGTTGAACTGGCTGTGTGTTTGGTAAGGTACTTTCATTCATTGGAGTGAATGTGTGTGAGTGTGTACAATTTACTGCATAATGATCATTAATTGTATCCGATTATTGGAGTACAGTTCATAATATCTTTCCTTCCTCGTAGAGTCACTGGATACGTGCAGCTCTTGTTAGCAAATAGTTTACTATTTCCGATTTCCTGCATCGTACATCTTCTAGTTTGCGTTGTACTCAGCAACGGAACAACGAACATTTTACAAAAAACAGCACCACTACCACTACCACCAGCAACAGCAGCTCCAGCACAAGGAAAATATTTATACATATATCGAATGATGTTGCCTGAAAAGAGTCAAGAAAGAAGCAAAGCAAACATATAGTACGTCGTGAATATATATGGCAGGCAGCGATGGCAACGACGAGCAGCACATGGAAAACTGACTAAAAATAATAATTTATAAGCAAGGAAAATTGATGAAAAATTAGCAAAATAATAATTGTTAAAATGGTGTTGGTCGGACGAGGAGGGGGGATAGGTTTTTGCCATCGAACGGGTGTAGTGCCATTTGTTGTTATTGTTGGTGTTGTTGTTGCTGCTGTTGGATGTGCAAAAATAGAGAAACAAAAAGATTAAACGGTTGTGTCTATGATTTAGTATTGAGAATGTGTTATTTTCGTGCACATTGATAAATAAAATACATTTGTACCGCGCGACCCTGCAAACATTCACATATTTTATGCAGCCACATGAAAATTTATGGGTTTTATAAACTTGGCTACCTATTTAAATACGCATTATGGTATTGTGCATTTAACGTGAGCGAATACCCCGGTTTTACGTACAATGTACACATTCCACAAGCCATTCCTGTGTGTGTTTTTAAAGCATATATAGCAACAGCAGTTAATTTGTCCGTATGTTCGCTTCAACTGCTTTCTTTTGCACTAAATTAATTACTGCTGCTGGTGCTGCTGATGTTGTTGCTATTACTACACGAAAATAGCATTGAATCGGCTAAATTTAAACAAAAACTCGCGAGAACGTAAACGCCAAATGAAAATCGCGCAATCTAATAAAAAATTCACTTCTAATTCCAACGATCGAATACAGTGTTCGCTCACTAAATTGATTATAAACATATAATTTCGGCGTGTAGAAAATTCCTAAAACCGAGATAGTAGCTCAATTTGTTACATTGGCCGGGATGAATTTGAAAAAAAAAAAAAAATAATAATGACTATAATAGATATACTTCATTGTTCGACAGACACACATGTGCGGTGACCGCCATCGTATGCATTGCATAATTTTGCATCGAACAAAATTAAATAAAAGATACGCAGTTTTTAATATGGACTTTTGATTCATATATAAATTTATGTTGGATCATTGGAAGCAGAGAGTGCCACATTCTTTCTCAATTTCGCGCATATACATTTTGAAGTATGAATGTTGTTTGGGTCATGAAATATATATATATTTTCTATATCTTCGGAAGCAAATTTGGCACGCATCAGGAGGGAATGAGAGACAAACGGCAGTTAGAGAGGGAGAGAACTAACCAACCATACGGTGACTTGACACATTTGACTGAAATAGCAAAATACCGTTCGCATTCGAATCCAAATGAGAGAGAAAAAATGAAAAAAAAAACTTTTTTTCCATTCTGGTGTGGTGTTTTATAAAGCAATATATAAGCACGATTTTCCATGTATTAAACGAAAGTAATAAATGGTTGTTCAATGTGTTGCTACATACACAATTCATTGGTATGGCGTTCGCCAAAAACGAAAATGTCATGTTCAAATGCCCCATGATGTATTGTTTCCATTTTCTTTATCTGCTGTTACCCCGTCGTTCAATTCTTGTTGCTATGCTGCCGTTGTTGCAGCCGTTGATACGGCTGCTGCTGCTGATGCTATTCTATCGGTGCCATTGCTCATGTTGTGGCAAATGAAAATATATAACTAAATATTTTCCAGCATAAATAGTGCCCATCTTGGCTGAATACGAGAAATGTGCGACGTGATGGAGTTACGCTAAAATAGCCATGGCAATTTCAATATTTATCTATTTCTACCATAAATTTTTTTTCTTCTCTTTGGCTCTTTCATTTCTTCATCTTGCATTCGCCTTAGTTTTCACTAAAGTTTCTTTTCTGTGTGTGCATCATCAAGCGAAACAAGCAGATAAAATGAATAGAATAATGGACGATATCATTCGATGCTAAACTATATTATTTTCTTGGCAGTTATTTCTCACTTTTTTTTAAGACATCAGCCCTTAAGACATAAGAAATTGTGATTTTCGGAAGTGAGTCATGAGTTTTTTTGTTTCTTCATCTTTCAAACAAAATAAGAAAAGTGCAAGACATTGAGAATTTCAAATAGATACATGGATATTGAATTGCCACTATTTCACACAAAACTCATCGCATGCACTTCATTTCTGCAGTCTACCTCTCATCTCCCTTTCTTTCTTCCTTCTTTAATATCTCTTTCTTACTCTCTCAATCTCTGGCCTTCTCTATATGCTCAACAGTGTAGAGTTCAATATATGGTGCAATTTATTATGCAAACATATTGCCGATTCACAGAGACAATAAAGAAATCTGTTCTCTGCATGAGTAGAGATAAATTTTTATGACTATTCGATCACTTCATTTCACGAAAAAAAAGAAACAACAACAAAAACAAGAGATGCCAATTTTATTTATTCAGAGGCCAATCAAAGTACAAATCTTACAAAATAGTTTACAGGCTCGTTTTTCTGTCCGTTTTCAGTTCGCATTTGCAATAGATATTTATGTATGATCCAATATTTCTTCAAGTGCTTTCCTTAAACATAGAGTCTTTTAAAGTGTGCTCTAAAATACATACAGTGCTAATCCACATAAAAAATCTCTGTGAAGCCTTTTCTTCTGAATCGCTAGAACAAAGAACAAACAACAGAATAATTTATATTGAGTTTTTGTGTCGTAAAATAAAAACACATTAGAGTGCGTCAATATGAAAACAAGCATGCACGATATGCTGCAATGATTTCTTCCGTTTTTAACTTGACAGCTCAGCATACACCCATGCATATGTGGATGTTCGATTCGTTGGCTATTTTTGGCATTCATTTCTCTCGTGAAACGCTAATATTCATCCGAAAATGGGAAATAAAGATTAAAGTTGTAAGAAATGTGGATGATTGGAGAGTGAGAAAAAAATCAGTGCGCAGCAAAAAGAAAAATTTGTTCCGTCTTTTCAAAAAAATGCACAAATAAATCGCTATGAATTCTATGACCGTTGAGATAAAAGAGCAAAATATTTATACACACGCACACAGTTTGATTCCATATTTTTTTCTTCTTCGCTTGAAGAGGAATGGACCAAGAAAGAAAAGAAACATATAAACTAGATTCATTCAGATTGGATTGCTGTTTCGGACTTTTTTCTATGAATTCTTTATATTTGTTGTTATTTTTTTTTTCTCTGAAATTTTTTCTAAAGCAATAGAAAGTTTATGAGATGAGCGCCAACTGGTCGTTTTTTTGAGGAAAAAACAAGCAGATATATGTATATATTCAGTGAAACGAAGTAGACATAATGTCTGCATTTTGTGCATAAATCTAATTGAGCTTCAACTATTTTTGTGAGACTTTGGAGAGCATCAGACGAAAAATTCCGAAGAAATGATCATACCATTTTGGGTGGTTGTCTCTTTCACTCTGTGTATGTGTATATATTCGCGCGTCTGAATTGGCATTTCAAATAGCTTTTCCGGTCCTATTGGAAATACTGTACGATTTGTTTGACTTGGCATCGCATTCAATCTTTTTTTTTGGCCGATGCTTTCAAGTGACTTCACTGTGCATTATTATTCCACATAAAATGTAGTTTTCAACTCTCGCCTAAACTAATATACGAAAAAAGTTTTCACATACACAAAAACTAATATGATTCTTAACATTTTACGTGGCTTTCCTCTTCGATTTTTTTTCTTTCTACTCTCTTTTGGTTTGCATTTTTTTTTGTTTCATCTCAGCGATCATTCGCTCCTTGAAATTCGAATAAAAAAATGTCAACGAAACAAATGCAGATTAATTTCCATTGAGATATATTACTGTTTTCGCAAAATTTGCTCCTACGTAGTTTGCGAATGAATTATTGATAAATAGCATCATTTTCGTTGATTTGACATTAAGAGCAATCGGATAAAATGGTCGACAAATGGCATCAAATCATAAATATCAATTCATAACTGGATTGATTTTATGACATTTTATTGGAGCTTCGACGATAAAATGCACGGCAAAAGGATTTTTCCCATCACATTTTCTAAACGAATGTTTCAGGAACTTTTGTGGATGTTTTATGTGCCCATTTACCAGCGAACATTCATCTTATTTGCATTTTTCACATTTTTGTCTTCAGAATTTCCTTTCGCAAGCAGTTTTTTTTACTCTACGCTTCATGTTGCTTATTTCTGTCTGTTTTTGTTTTTGCATTGCGCTGAAGAGATGCTATTTTTTTCCTTCATCCTTGGTTGGCATCGCCACTTATAAATTTTTATGTCAAGCATACATAAATTTGGGTTGGTTTTTTTTTCGAATCGGTAAAGTCTCTTTACCACATTACTTTGTGTGTGTGTTTTTTTTCTTCTTTGGTTTTGAACACAGTGTGGCAAAAGAATCTGCAAAGTCATGCATATCTGCAACATCGGCACATCGATTTTAAACATGAACATTTGAAAAATTTGCAACGCAGTTTTTCGATTTGGAACAACATTTCAACCAAAATATATGGAATTTTTATGGTAAACACTTGAAGAAATAGTTGCAGTGAGGCGAGAGAAAAATACACTCAGATTGCTGTATGGCGCGCACACAAATATGGTTTCCGCGTTGAATATTCCGTGAAGAATTTGCGAATCGTGAGAGCGAATGAGGGAAAAACAAACAAAAATCGGCGAACTTCCGGCTTGCCATTTATCGACTCGCTGACGCCAGCATCCTCCCTTTTTTCGGCAAAATCAACAAAATGCTATTTAACTAAATTCAAAAAATCTAAATGAAAGTCAAAATGCATTGTTGACTACATTCAATACAATTTCCTTTAAATTTCGATTTCGAACTGAAAATCTATCCAAAGTGGGAAAAATTGAAAGAAAATTGTTGTTGATGTTTGGAGTCATCAATCTTCGGCTTTTGAGTGTTTTCAAAAAAAAAATTAAAATTGAACCACTTTAGAACTTTAGAACAGTTTAATATAGAATCAGTCGGAATGTGTATTTTCTCTTGTTTTATCCTGTCATAAGAATGCGACCCACGATGCCTATAAAACTATTACCATGACATCATTACATTTGGGCTTGTGATAAAAATGTTTGGCGCAGCAATGAGACACAGAGACAAAAATGAGATGCATACAAAGTGTATGGCTCTGGATTTCTGTTTGTGCCACCCTCGTGCACATTTTTTTCGATTAAATTAAAACCTGTGTTGTGTCTGTTGTATTTCTGAATCGTATCACCCATTTTTGCCACTATTTCATGTGAACGACCGACGAAAACAAAATCCAGACGGTAGAGGCCAAGATGATGGGTAGCTGTTTTTCTCACTTTTTGAATGAATACGAAATTGTTAAGCGACAACTCGGTGACGAAATTGGCGTTTCAATGTTATATGTATGCCGCATTGGCAGTCAGAAAATTGCCTAGAGAATGTGTGCACAATCTAAAATCTATTCCATAGGAGAATTGCGTTCAACAATTTCCCAATATTCGCTCTCTCATCCAATTTGTTTTTTTTTTATTGCTACGGTTCTCTTGAGACTGTTTTCGTTTTTGTTTTTCCGTGCGCAAAATACCCTTATTTGTAATACACACAGCCTTACTTTAGTATTATCAAAGTCAGAAAGAGCGATGCTACGTCTCGGGCAACTCAAGCAAAACGATCCACTTATAATAAAATGAAAGAAATGAATTTTTCTACCAGGATAAGAAAATCGTGTTTCTTCAATTCAATTCGGATTCGATTTAATTTGGTTGCGCCACTTGTGTGTTTGTGTGGCGATGATCGGGCGCGATTGATTGGATTTCGAGCCGTTTTTATTTATCTTCTTATTATTATCCATTCTTTTGCCACATGGTTGGCTTTATTCTCTAATTTTCCAGCTTTGGATTCAATATCGAATGGTTAATGTGAAGAAACAATTATTCGGTGCATGTTCAAAACCACCATTTTGTGCAAAAGAAAAGAATTTGGACAAAATACACAATTTATGTATTTCGTAATCCATCATGTTGGTTGCTGATTAATGAATTACCACCCTCGATTTATCAAAGAGGAACAATTGTTCCCGTCGATTGGTGCATACAACCCCATTAACAGCGGACAAAGACGCATACACAATAGACTTTTGGCATCATGTGTACAACGCTAAACGGAGTAACGTTTTCTTCCCCATAATACGTACCAGATGAATACAACGAATGCCGAAACAATACAAGCACAACCAATCGATTTGGCTGAAGAATATTCTCATATTTATGATTTCGTTCCGCCAAGAGGAAGAAAAAAAGACAGAAAAAGAAAGTATTCTGATCGATTCTTGTTTCGCATCAAGTGTGTGATGACCGAGGAATATTTATTGAGAACACGAGCAAAAATCCAAATACAATGGCTTTGATAGGGGAGAATTCTCATTTTATTATTAAAACCTAATATTTCGTTTAGTGTCCATATTTATTGAATTTTCCCTTTAAACTCTTTCTAAAAATGATTTGCTATTGAAAACCAATATTATTCCAGAGGAAATTAGTGAAATTTCTAATATTCGAGCAAAAGATTCAGTGTTTCAAATGCTATACCGCTGGCACAGTACTTTCATTGTGTTAAATTCGAATGGAAAAAATATATATACTATATGTATGGGGATGGACTCTCATATTGTGTTTATCGGTTTGAAATTCTCAGTTGTGTTTGATGTGCGTAATCGCATTTCGGAATCACGTTCGAAATTTAGTATTCCGGCACCCTCTTAGCTCATAATTTTTCCAACGATTTATTGCCTTGTTTTCAATTCTTTCACGTGAATATCTTTTGTGAAATTCCCTTTATTTTCTCCATTCTCTTTTTCACTCTCTCATTTCTTTTCATTTCATTTTTTTTTCCTGCTGGCGTTCATTCTGATTTACACAGCCTCTGAGCGATATATTTTTGTGTGCATTAGTTTGAAAAGCTTCTTTTCTTATCACTTAACAAAGATACATCCAATAGGAGGCAATCGATTTTCAGACATATGGCCAATGAATGTTTCAAACTAAAATACCGTATTTCGGGGTAACAATGAAGAAAAATTAAGCGATTATTTTAAGGTTTTGATCTGTTGTTGGTGCGAGAGAATTTAAAATCCTTAAGATTAGATTGACCTATTACTAATTTATCTGGCAATTGTTGGTTACGGATTTTACGGACTCTGGATGTTTAATTCAAATACATTATGTATGGATTAAATAAATTAAGGTCTTTGTTGTTATATAAGTTAGATATTTGGTTGTCTGTATGTGTGAGTGTTATCAAAAAATTGTTCGTGAACTAGTTTATAATGTGTGTTATTTTTGTGCGTGCCATCCTTCGTTTCGGTCTTTTGATTAAGTGCAAGTTTTCCTTTCATAGTTTCTTCGTCGCATTTCAAATGGGTTTGAAAATGCCGGTACCGTACCCGGCCACACCACATTTTGCCACGCACACATCCATCAGACTATATACATTTTATTTATTAACATAGTTTGGCCGCGATCAACATAAGGACCTGCGGCCAAATATCCCATTTGGATTTTCACTTTCAATGGCCATTCCTAATCGGTACGCACGCACACTGCACCACAAATAAATTATGAAAACTGTGTTATGGGGATTCATTTCTTTCACTTTCTAATTTTTCTATCTCGCTCGCACTCTGTCTTGATTCGAAAACGGCGCACGGATATCGCCTTGCACGGCAAATATAATTCATCCATTGAAATTTTGTGTTTTTAATCTTTTTTATGGGCAAAGGTCACGCAATTTCACCATATTTCCATTATTTTCACTTTTCCTTTCCATTCTTCTGATACGCAACCATTCTTTTGTGCCATTTTTCATATGTATATATGGTCTATTGTTTTCGCCGCTTCAGACGCCTTCGATGTCGACACCGCCACCGCTCTCTGCACCGTAAAATATTCTATTTCACCGAATTTAATATAATAGAGAAAAACGAAATCACAATGTGCGCAACCCAAGCAAATTGTGCGTGTGCTTTGGACTGGAATTGATGAATGTTGATTACATTGATAACAAATGGCGACGTAATAATAATAATAATTTGTTTAGATCACATTTTTTTTTTCTTTGCCAAGATACGATGAAAAACTACCATACATTTTTGTGGCAAAGATCTACACCGAAAATTCTGGTTGGTCCGAAATAGAAAATTACTCACGACCACTTTACGCCTTGAAATTCGGCTGAACAAAAATAAGACGAAGAAGAAGAAGTGAAAAAAAAAAACAAATCGAAGTGGGAATAACAAAACTACAGACCATTATTAGATTTTAGCACGCAATCTACTCTCACACATTTTCGCAAAACGGAAACCGATTTAATATTCTGAAAATAAAATGAGAATGAAGCGAACTACATACGAATTTTGTTTTTTTCAGGTCGACACAAAAAATATATTTCATTTTACTTAATTATTATCAAGAAAATGGTAATAAATTGAGTTATTTTCCATTCGAACAAAACTAGACGTTTAAATTTCTTTTTTTTTTCATTCATTCGTTGATGATGCAATGGAATTAAATAACTTTATTTAGATGAGTACGAAATTCAACAAGCGGAAAATATTTTCAATGACTTTGGTTCGAATGAGTTTTGTATGGCGTTTTTCATTTTCTTCATTAGACCGAGCAAAGATAATGAAATAAGGTTTTCCGAAGATTAGCGAATGGCTATTTTCTGTGAAAATTAAAATCAATGAAAAAAAAAGTTTAATGAATCAATTGCGGAAATCCAAATGAAAACTTCTGCCAATTTTCCGTTTTTCCTCACAATTTTTGTGTGCATAAAATCATCATTTGTGAAATCCCCTGGCGAGTTTTTTTTTGCATAGTACATAAATAAGCAAATTTGCAACGCTTAAACCTTACGCAAAAGCATAAATTTCTCTCTCTATTTGATGCGCGCACACACACAATTTGGTTTTGTTAAGGCGGGCGAGTGAAAGCAAAACAAAAATTGGATTATGTAAACGCGTAGCATGCAAAAGTTTCGCATTCACAATGGTATTATGTGCAGCTAGTGCGCGACTTTTTCCAACTTCGTCTAGTTGAGAGATAGAAAGAGAGAATGAAAAAACAACGAACAAAAATAAGTCGCTGATGTTTTGTGTGCATTTTATTTGCTGACTGTGTGTAGTATTTTGTTCTTGAGATCAGCGAGAATCTCTTGTCTCTTTCGGTCTTAAACACACGAAGCCTCGCATAAAATCGCACAAAAAATAAAATGCGTGAAATAGAAAAGCGAAACAGTGAAAGTTGGGAAAATGGCAGCAAGTGCAGGATAGCGCAAACGACACATGTAGCCGAACAATGCTACGTTCCGTATGTGTGTGTGTACGAAGTTTGAGAGCGAAGATTTATTATCAAATTAAATTTCTGACAGGAGATATTGCTTTATCTTTTTCGCTGTGCGCTCTCGGTTTCATTTCATTCGAAATGCTATTTCGAGGCTGGTTTGTTGCAAAGACCACCACACCACCTTCTTGCACATTCCTTTCAATTCTTTTCGCCCATAAGTGAACTCAACTGCTACGATGTGTACAAATAAAATCTCTCTCTCTCTCTCTCTCTCTCCCTTTCACTTTGCTCTTTTTCTTCTTGCATCTCGGTTCCTATTTTATCATTTCTTTTCTCATGCTATATTTATTGTATTGGTCGAATCAAGCGTCTATTGATTTACAGTGTACAAATAAGAAAGTGTTCAGGCCTCTTTTCGTTACACAACTTCTACATTTCTTCCTGGAGTTGTATTTTTCTCTCTCACTGTTGTTTCTTTTTGGAAGTTTAATCTAATTTTCACATTCCAAAACAAAATGAGAGCAGTAGAAAAAAGTCGGTCATTATTTTGAGCTTCCATACCATCATTGGGCATGATGTACGTTTGGCTTTAAACGAATGCATAAATAACATCGTCCCCCCGTGGATGGCCAAAGTATCATTAGGGCTGATTAAAAACGCATATAAAAAATTATCTCATGTTCAACACATATACCAAACAAAATACTATCAGCGAACAGCAAAAAAAACACACAATGCTCGTTTTCCGTCTTATACACAGTATATTCCCGGACTCTGCGTTGGTTTCTTATGTATAATTTATTGGAGTACAAACAAATTGCAATCGCAAAAATAAACAAATCCACTGCTCTTGCTCTCTCTCTGCTGCCACTGCTTTGGTCGTGGTTCGTCGAGCATTGCCATCCTTTTTTTACTCTCTCACTCTCAATACTTTCGCTGTATTGTGTACAGGATCTCATTTATAACACAGAACATTCACATTTATCTTCACTACACTACACATTTGAAAATTTATTACAGTTAGCATTAATACTTGCACGCGTCGGACTCTCTCTCTCTCTCTATGTATGAACGATTTCGCTCCAAGTATGTGTAAGATGTGCTTCTGTGCACTGTGAGACATTCAGACGTCCTTTTGTTCACCTTATTTTTCATTTTCAATATTTTTTTTATATATATGCTCATTTTTGGTTCATCTCGTTGTGTAACGCAGATACTGCAACATTTCTTTCGCATGTTCATAGATGTTTGTATTCTTCATCTTCAGCTATCTTTCAGGTTTGGCATAAAAAATGACTGGACGAAATGAAAAAAAAATTGTGTTCCAACATAAATATGGAATCAATCGAGTCTATTTACGAAAATTCAGCGAATAAAGTTCCTTTCAAATGCAACGTATGCATTTTCTCTGTCCAAATTATATAGCAAGCTAAAAGGCGATTGAATTGAGAGAACAAAAAGGATCGAAGAGAAACGGCAATTGTAATGAAACTGATTTTATGATTACATAAAAATCATCTAACATTTGCAATATTTCCAAGTACACAGAGCCACACAATGTGTGTTGATCTTATGCAATAGATCTTTCAGCGTTTCGCCATTTAGTGCACTCTCTCTCTTTCTTTCTCTCTGTGACTGGCGTCGTCTTTCGCATACTTGATTTATGGAATTTTGATTGGCAACACATACTTGGCGCTGTTATCTCGGCGCGCAAAAGCAAACATTTCTGGCATCAAATAGTCGCCCATTCGCTGGCTAGAAAAATTTAGAAACATTTGTACAAGAAAAAAACACACAGCGGAATCAAAGAGAAATTGCAAACCGTTGCACGGCTCAAATGCTAGCCAAATCGAATATTTTCGAATCAAAAGTACAACAATATGACAATAAAAATGTTATATATACAATTAGATTCGTTCGGTTCACTTTTCTTTGTGTTGAACGCGACGCAAAATTCTGCATTGCAACATTCTCGAAGCGAGAAGATAAATGACCGAGCAATTCATTTGAAATTGACATATTGATTGAGTTAGAGCACACAAATGTCTGAGTTTTCTCTCTCGTGCCATTTTACTATCACATTGGATGCCGAATTTTTTTTTTCCTCTCGGTTTTTCGTCTTTTACTTTTCCGCACACACCTAGTGTGTAAGGTAAAGTATTGGAATCGGTCGAAAAATTAACACCCATAAAAAATGTGTTTTCTGGGTGTTTTTGGGGCCAGGGAACACGAATCTAGCGTTTTTTCGATGTCCGAATGTATGTGCGTACCCTGTACCCTGTACCCTGTACCCTGTACCCTGTACCCTGTACCCTGTACGCTGTACCCTGTACGCAAAAATTTGTTAACACGATAACTTTCAAACAAGAAAAGTAATTCAAAATCTGACTTCACAGGATGATTGGGGGTGCCGAGGAATAGAAACCATTAGATTTTGAGCGACTTTGGTTGATAGAGTGCCGTGTCATGTCTGGTGTGATGCCCATGGCCATCCATGGAAAGGAATTCAATTTTTCTTCCAAAAGTGATATTTAATGTATTCTTAAACACTCAAAAATGTGTATTGGGGGGTTTTTGGGTACGAAAAAACCGAATATGACGTTAGTTATGCGATACAATCAACTTTCGAAACACTTTTCATACAAAAAATTCAAAAAATTTGGATTTTTGTATGGAAGCCATGCCTGTATGATATCGTAATGAGCTGAAACTTTGCACAGGTTATTTTTATCACACATAAATACTATTCCGAGAGTTTGAAGACATTTCAACGAATATTAGGGGCACCTCCCGAACAATATTTTGGATTTTTCGCTCTAAAACGAAATTTTGTATGGGAAGTACCCTTAATATGCATTGAAATTTCTTCAAACTTTCAGAATGTTAACTTTTTGTGAAAAAAATAACCTCTGCAAATTTTCACATGATTACGATATCATATAGGCATGGCTCCGATACAAAAATTCCCATCTTTAGTAGTTTTTGTAAGAAAAGTGCTTCGAAAATTATTTTTATCTAAAACTAATGTCAGATTTAGTTTTCTTTCATGTCGTGGATCACAGTGCGGAAAAGTTCATCTTACGGATGTAAGACATTTTATTTTCTATTGCCATTGCTGATTCGAAATGAGTTTTACTTATTACGATCGATGAGAGATGTGTGTGCGCGACTGATTCAATGTTTGGCACGTAACTCGAAGGAACCCATACAAAATGTACTATTTTGAATGTTCATGGCTTAATTTCGCCGCCTTTTTTCCTCGGCACCGAGAACAAGAGCGTGAAGGAGTGTTGAACGAGAATGAAACAGTTTTAGTCGAAAATTTATTTTGGATTAGACATGCTGTTATTCGTGGTTTTCTAAATATCATTAGATATAGGAAATGGCTCTAGAGATTATAAAATTGTACACATTTTTGGAATTAAAACATAATTTATGGCGTACTGATAAAACTGTGAAAATTTTCTTCAACTTCAATTCTCTACAACATTCACTTTTTATCTATTTTGACAAATCTCTTCTATCAGACTAAAGCGTATGCTTTTTTTTCCTTTCGAAATGTTCATGAGCTCATGCAAACATACATCGCAGAGCGTTTGCTTCAAAGATACAGACAGACGCACACACACATACAGCCGAGTCCATGCACTTGATTAGCCTTGTTCATTTTGTGTCGGTGTGTGACGAAACTGGTTTTTCTGTTACGTGTTTTAAATGAGTCAACTGAACTTCCTGATCTATTTTGGTTTTGAATTGAAAGAAATTCAAGGAGAAAGAGCCAAAATGCATAGTTCGTAAAAAAAATTTGTCTTCTCAGTTTTTTTGTTTAAACAAATTAGGTGCACCTATTTGTAACAACGATGGCATCATATTTTTTTATTGCAGTCTCAAGGCTAAATCTTTGCCAATGCAATGGAACCTTTGCGTAACGCTGTTACATTTCTCCCTTTTGTCTTCTCGATACAGGTTTTCATATGACAATTTGACGTAAGCAGGAATAGAAAAAAGTTCTCATAACAATAGGCTGGAAAGACCAGGCAATTTGTGAACAATAGCATTTTACCTGTCTCCATCTGTTTTTCTGTCGCAATCCTCACTAACCCAAAGTATGACTGTGCATACTGTGAAATGTGTATCGTTGTATTGTCACCACGGAGTTTTTCTTCAAAAGAAAACCAACCGAAGTGAAACAAGAAAAAAGAAGAAGAAGAAGAAGAAGAACGAAAACAAAACGTCTCTAATCACATTCGCATTTACACACGCAGCACAAAGTCCTTCTCTTAAATTTACTGCTAATTTATGTAAATCATTGGAATATTGTTTATAAAATAAGGGCGTAGATAAGTAGAGCAATTTTGCAACTCTCTGTGGCCATCATTATTACATTTGTTTGGTTTTTCCTTGGGTTGGCTTTGTTTGCCAATTTTTTACGCTCTCATTTAAATTGGTTTATAGCACTTTGCTATTGTTGTTTTGTCATTGTTTAGATAGGCAGAAAATGACAAAGAGACACAGACACTGAGAGATGTGAAATCGAGCAAGTTGAACTTGTTCATGGTTGGTATGGTGAAGAAAGAAAACAAGAAGACGAACACCTTGAGATGGTGATAAAAACAGGTAAAGAAGTGTTTAGTAAACCGATAATGGTTCATTTACATCGGAAATGGCGATGAACTGCAATTAAACAAATGAGTGTGCCGAATTTTCAGCAAAATCCTTGTGTCACTTTCTCTTTGCCACTTCGTTGATTTATCAGGTGCCAAAATATAAAGTCCTTCCACTAACAATAGAAACATTTACGACAAGATTCTCTTCAGCAAACAGTAATCGTCTTAATGGGGATAACGATACAATGTCAACAAGATTGGGTGATTAGCTTTCGAAAATTGGTTTCAAATGGGATTTATTTTATTGTCACTTGGCTAACTTTTGCCTTTTAAATTCATATTTTTGTTTGGCTTTATTCTCCGACTCAGCGAAATTGATGGAAAATAATGGCTCATATTGATGTCTTTTCGATGTAGGAGTGGAAAAAAAATGTATGCGTGTGTACTCAGTGTGCATGCAAAACAGCCCGAATGTAATCGATCTTGTGCGAAAATGTACATATGGTCTAGCATCTAATACATTGTTCCAGTCTATAAATAAATATTTTATTTTTCGATATGTACGCACACATCAATAAATCTCGAAAAGGAAAACTATGGATTTAAAAAGGATTTTTAAGTTTAAATTGAAACAAATTGTTGGGATTCGCGTCTGTACAAAGTCTGTCCCATACAATGTTTGTACTCTCGCATTGTAGCATGGAATGAAGAAAACACATGACGACAGTGTGAGAGAGAGAAAAAGGCGAAAACGTCGATGGATACCATGTTCCTTTTTCACGTTTTTGAATTGTTTTTTGATTCGTGTTCTCTTACTCCGACCCCTGTATGACTGTTATGTTGGTATACGGGGCGCGCATACAGTATACACTTTTTTGCCAATGAAATGACGTAAATCTCCAGTGCACACATTTATCTTAAAAAGCAGAAAGACAGCCAGCAACGAACAACACATGAATGTATTTATTATGTATAATATAACGGGAAAAAATCCAACTTAAGATGAATTTATAGTACGTTCCTTTTCAAGTCGTTTAGAAAAAGCGAACCAAGGCCCATGCGGCTGAATTTCCATTTTAAAAGTAGGCTTAGGCATTTGCTTTGAAATAAAATGAATGAAAAAAAAGAAGAAACGGAAGAAACAAAAAATACCCCAAAAGAGATTGAACGATGGATTTGAATTTTTGGTGTGAGTGTGTTCAGAGCCATTGAGACGGTTGTTGGAGTGTCTCTGAAATGGAATATTCGTGCCAGGATCACAAAAACATACCATGCGTAAGCAATAACATAATTTGTGTGGAATATCTTTTTCTTTTTTGGCAAATGCTCGTAAGTGAATGAAAATGGATCATTTCGTACAATCCACATGAAGAAGATGCAATTAAAATTGTTGTATAATTTGACTTTAATGGTGCACATACAATTCGCATATGAAGAAAATAGCATATTCGTACCTGAAATTCAATTAAATATCCAACTAAATCCCATTACAATTTGCTGCTTCTTTTGTCATTTTTAAACAAAACAATTCAAATCCATGACTTAGATGACATTTTTCCAGGTTTACACGCTAATGCATATGCAGATATTTGTTACATCTATGATGCAGCATAACTTTTATCCCGATAGTGTTCAACTTTGTTTTTGCGTTGCAAAGCATCATTGATTTACGTAATTTCGCTCGTTTGCTTTCTTCCGTTCAAAAAGCAATGCACTCATACAGCTGAAACACGGCATGGCTTATGCTCATTTATTAAATTATTTTGTTTACTTGGGAAAAGTAGAGACAATGAACATTCAGAAAAATATCCTTTTATTAAAGACAACGGCACTTTGTATACCTTTCGCATTTGTATTTGCACGCATTTCATTTGCCAACTCTTAATTCATTCAAATGTATTATTGCAAAGCTTTTAAGCATATTCGGTATAATTTTAATATCTTTTTCAAACGAAATCCAGCCCATGTTGTTGTTCAAAAGAATGATGGCATCGTGTTTACATTCGAATTTATGCAATTGCGCATGTTGAACAGAGGTAAAAATTGCTTTTTATATTGTCAATGTAAAAGAAAAATGACAATGAAAAAAAAACCGAAATTTATCTTCCGTATTGTGTCGAGAGTTATTCAATATTGACACAAAGTGTATAAATTACATTGAATTTGAATAGATGCAAAGATTTGTTATTTTTAATGGTTATTAATTGCCGCTCAGCATTTTGTCGGAAATATATATATATAAATTAAGGTGTTTTATATTCACATACATTCGAAAAGAAACATACGTAATAATTATGATTGAAATGTTGCCAACTGAATTCTCTCATATGGATCGACGCTTGTGCATCATTAGTTTGAAAATGATTTTATTTGCCTGTACTTTGATTGGTTACGCAAACACAAAATTGAGCCAAGGGAATGATTTTCCTATCTATTTCGGTAGTTTGAGCATTGCAGCCCAATTGCCACTCTATATGCGTCAAGCGTGAATTTTCTGCGCGAGAGAAAGAGCGAGAGAAGAATGAAAGATGTCGAAAATAAAATGAATGTATGTATGTGCAAATACAAATACATTAATAATGATGGATCTGAATCGAAAGCCCGCGCACTTTTTTCGAACACGCATACACACAAAATAGATCAATAAATTACAAAAACCCAAAACGCATACATAAAAGTGCGAAATGTACGCTTCTTACGTGATAGCATCTAATAATGAAAACTGAAAACAATACCGATGATATGCCTCGAGAAAAGAACGGACGAGTGAGAGAAAACAAGAAAAAAAAAACGAAACGCAGAGGAAAAAATGCCGAAATAAATAAGGAAACATCATTATTATTTCCGATACAGCATCGGCCATTCATCATTGAGAAATCCTCTTAAATGGTTCATAAGCTTCAAAACATGATGTATGTGCATAAACGACTTATGAATTTCAAATAATTTTTCGAACACACCAAAACCATCAGCAAAAATGTGCACATCACTGAAACGAGAAAGAGAGCGAACAACAAAAAAATTATTATAAGAGAGAAATGGTGGCTTCGGAATGGGTGGCTCAAAGACATTCAACGCCAGAAAGTTATATGTACGATGGAGAGAAAAAATCATACGAATTATAATGGTGTGATTCTCATTTCTAACATGGCAAAGCGAAAAGTTCTTATCAAACTTTTCCATACGCAGCATATAAATTTTGAAGTTGAAATAGTCATTAAATGAGGCAAAATTTTAAGATGAATGGCTAAATCGCTTACATTTTTGCATCAGTTCGAAGCATTTTCGAAAGTGAAAACGACTAGTTTGCAATATGAACCAAAAAAACGTCATCGAAGAGAAAAAAAAAGACATTTTAAACGAATGAGTCAACGATGCAACCACACTACGATCGATTTTGTGTGAATTAAATGAATATAAACATTTATTTTAAAGGATGAATGCATTTTTATGCATTCTCACACGCATTTATCATTATGAAAGTCGTTTTCACTATTTTACTGTGATCAATTTCAACATTTAAATAAAAATAATTCAATCGAATTTCGTTTCAGTTACATTTTTTTCTCTTTTGTTTTATTCATTGTTCGCTCGAATCAATTGCATCTGAAGTGAAGGTTGTATTTCAGCTAATTTTCTAATTTACTCCAAAATTATTGTTGTCATGGTTGTTTCCAACTTCAATTTTCCTCACTACATTTCAAAATCACATTTATCTATGTTCTGTCTGGAGAACGTTCCTAGTACATTGGTCAGTAGCGATGAAATCGAATGTAGTCTTGCTTTTATTGTTTGTGCATGTTGCATTTTGTGGTTGCATCATACTCAATCAATGTTCGACCAAGCCAACCTCCTCTCTACCTCTACAGGATCGCTATACACGCATACACACTCCAAATGGTAAGTGTGAGTGTTGTACTGATCCGTGTATATATAGATGAAAACGTATAAATTTTCGTTCTGAGCATTATAATGTCATTAATCATTAAATACAAAAAGGTCGACATGATTTATTTGCTTATATCAAAAACTCGTTTCACATTAAGAGAGGAAAAAAGAAAACACTCGCACCAGAGCATGAAGAGTGAGAGAGAATGTGATCATCTCCCATTCTTATGTGTGAGAAATGGATTAAAACTGAAAATTAAACATGTTTTCGTACATGTTCGAATGAAAAAAAATTCGAAAAGAAACCGAAAATTAAACCGAAAAATGGTTCTAAATATAAAAAAAACATGTCGTGCATCCAATATGGTTCCGAATTCAAAGCGTATATTTCAAATGTGGTATTGAAAAAAGTGAGAAATTCCATTGGAATGACTGTAAGCGAGAAAAAAAAACATAACCATCAGCGATGACAAAAAAAAATTCAAACGTAAAAAAATTAATCTATTAGTTCGAAGGAGCCAAATGTCTGATCTGCTAATTGATTTAGATGACTCGTTTTGTAATATATTTCATGATGGTGTGATCATTATGAGTGAATTTTTTTTTCTCTATATTTTGAATGTCGTTGACAATAAATATTCAGGAAAGTAGATTTCAACAAACAAATTTTTGTTTCGTGACCAATGACCATTTAATTCATAATAAAATATTATTCTTTTGGTGGCATGAGGAAAAAAAAATAAAGGAGATTTGCTCGGATTGTTTGCGTGATTCTTTCGTCAAACAAAGACCAGCGATAGATATCGCTTTTTGGTGTGATTTCCTTCCGTGGCCACAACAGTTGCACGAATGGTCGTCTAAATTCGATGAAAAAAAAAACGAGAGAGAAAACGATTTCGCACATAAAGATCTTGTGTGCGTGCACTTATAAATATGTATGTAAACGCCCATAAACAAGTCAAAATAAATATTTTGGAAACGCGATTCAAACAACACACATATAAAAAAAAGCAGACTATGTAACAACGTTAGAAGATAGAACTAACTGCAGAATTCTGTTGGCGTTTCAGAAAATTCACGCAAAAAAAAAAGAACCGAGTCGTTCGAAAAGAAATGTTTTCTCTGTGTCCTTTTCCCTCTTTCTCTCGGCTAAATTTAGCAAAATACCAACAACAACTCGAAGAAGAAAAAAAAGAACGAAAATTCGAATGCGAAGGGAAAATTTATCTGTTTCTTATGAGCGTGTGTCAGTACGCGGTAAATCAGCAGCATACAGCAGCAAACATTCAACGATACACAGAGAAAGTGGAACAATTCTTAACGTTTTTCGGTACGCGAATGTATACTATAATGTTCAGTGATCTATCCTCTGTGCGCACATTCTTCATTCTGGCCGTACTACACGCTTTCTCTCCATTGAGAAAAAAAGGCGGAGACTTATGGAAATCTGAAGCTTTCTTCGTTTCACAAAATATTTTTTTATGCATGTGTTAGACGCCTGTTCTGTGTACCATAGATGAGAGAATCCATCGTGCCTTGCACGCACCATCGTTAGAGAAACCGTGACACAAACACAAATACATACATACACAGTGTACAGCACAAGGGAAACAAACGCAAAATACGAGAGTTACGTCGAAAGGCAATAAAGCATTGGAAATGGTCATAAACCATTTTTGTGCACAGAGTTGCCACTATACCGATGCCGTTTTTCACATTGCACCGTCCGTTTGCTTTGGTATTTCATTCGTTCTCCATCTCTTTCCCTTTCGGGTGAATTTACATGTATGGTTCTTTTTTTCTTTCGTTTTCTGTTTTGGTTGAATGTGTTCATCTTTGCGCTCTGTTGGCGCACGGACATTCACATAAATTCGTTTGGCAATGATACGCTCTGTAGCAAGTTGTAAGGCTCAGAGTGTACTAGTTCAGTTTGTCCGAAATAGTAAGATATTACATGAATCCATAAGTTACTTTTGAATTTGAAACAAAAAGTATGAAGAAAAAAAACTCAACCGTTGATTTATGCTGTAATGTATTGTAGCAAGAAGAATGGCCAGAGGACAATTGAATGGGGTAGAATAAAAACTACTTCTCGAAAAATTGCTATTTTAAGACGAAACCTAAAAAAAATTTCAATAAAAAGTGAATCAATTTTTTTTTGTCCAATTGAAGTGAATCAAGAAAATTTTGTTCAATAAAAGTGAACCAAAAAAAAAATGTCACTCGGTTTTTTCAGTGTAAAATACACTAAAATGAATTTTTTTTGGGTTCACTTTTATTGAACAATTTTTTTTTGGTTCACTTCAATTGGACGAAAAAAAATTGATTCACTTTTCATTGAAAGTTTTTTTTAGGTTTCGTGTTTAAACATTTTTCGAGAAGTAGTTTTTATTCTACCCCATTCAATTATAAACAATGCATAAAATGAGATGGAATTGTATGCAGACTCTATTCAACCCATTCATCAACACTGCAAACAAAAAAAAAACCTCAACATCATAGATACAAGCATCGTTTTGTTTTCCACCACACAGTTAACTGAGAGTGAATGAACGTGAAACTCGAAATTAATATTTGATATCTTCATTTGAAACCTGTTGAAGTTCATTGGGTTCATAAACAAAATGCAATTATTATTTATAGGATGCGCATATAAAATTGGTTAACGACTATGCCACTGATTTGTTTGCGGCGAGAGCCAATAACTTTGTGTAAGAAGATCATTAAAATACATGTTTAAGAAATGCGTCTAGCGGAAGTGGCAATAATAATAGAGAGACCGACACAATTTCTTCGTTTATTACTTACGATGTATGCTCGTCATCGTTACTCGTTTGCCTCGAAATGTGTGTTTGAATAATTCCGTGGTGTTAGCCGAAGCTGTTGCTGCCACTGACGTCGCCGTCGTCGTCGTCGTTGTCGACATCATCAAACAATTTGGATTTCGATTTAGTGTTATGATGGTTTTTATGTTTGCAAAATGGCATTAATAAAAAATTATTGCAATGGCACGAAGCGCACCAAACCATATCAATGGCAAAAGGAAGAATCACAGCAACAGGTGCATTTATTCCATTTTTATTGTTGGTATATTTGCGTTTAATGTTTGTAAGCGAGTGTGTGAGAGTGAGATAGAGAGTATGAGAAATGTGTGTTTATGAGTGGATGAGTGTGCCGAGAGTTCGGTGTTAACGCGTATAATGAGTTTTGGATTTGCGTACAGACACTACTAACAACAATACCGTAAAAACCATTGTGTTGAAGTGAGTGAGAGAAATCGAGAATGTCAAACTGCAAATATCATGGGCCCGAAAACCCGAAAATTACAAATAAATGTCTATGTCTCACACTGTCATTTTAGCGATAGACACACCGACTGAATGTGTGCCCTAAATGACTGTGTGTATGTGTATAAATTTCATCGCGTTCCACTGTTATATGCGAAAAACACAACTGGAATAATGTAAAATTGCTCACAACTCCTCCGATTATGGCATGCATTTCGACACCCGAAACACACAAAAAAAAGCACGAGACATAGAGTTCGAGAGAAAGGCAAAATTGTATGAGAAAATTTTATGTGTGAATACGACATCGTGCTAAAATAAATAATTGAGACAATTGAAATTGCCATGTTGAGTACATTTATTGCTAATTTTATAGTTATTGTAATGACACACCAAAATCCAAAGTTGTCGCGCGCTCAACTACTACACTGTCTCTGCCATATGCTTGATATGTTGTTGTTTTCGGGGATTCTTTTGATGACTTTTTGACTGAATAAATGTTTGCTTCTTTGCTGTTGTGACAACGATTATTCTGCCAATGATGAAGTGATTATTGCACAGATTTATTTGTCGCGACGATTTAAATGTACTCATTTAAGAGAATATGCTTCTCGAGCACTTTCGCCTATATAAATGGATTTTCACATTCCCGACGATATGACGACACACACACACACTCGCTCTCCGATGAGATCGAACGAGAACGAGAGATTTTTATCGTTAATTTCAATTGCCATAAATTAGTTGGAACTATTTTATGAATTATCCATTATTCTTCAATTTGGATACCTGTTGCTGGACTATTCAATTGTATGCATTCCTTTTATTACAACAAAGCCAACTATTTTCGAAAAGTGCTGAAACATAAATTTTAATTTATTAGCAAAATTCCTAAATACATGGCGATTTTTCAATAAAATTTACATGTACACATTATAAACACAGAGTAAATTATGATTATTATGGAATGGTGCGTTAATTTTAGGGAAGCTCAAACGTGCACAAAACAACAACAACAACAAAAAATCGCTTTAAATGGTGATTGAATTTAATTTTCGAATCGTTTTATATAATGATATGGTTTTTTCATGCATAAAGCTGAATCGTTGAGCTGCAATGACCACAAATGACCATTTCGTCAGGGCAGAAAAGAGAAGAAAGTGAAGTTGTTAATGTGAGCTTTTCATGCAAACCATATGAGAAAGAGTGTATATGTGTAGTTGAGCAACCAACAACGCAGCACCGCCGCTAGCACGCTTGCTTCGTCTAACACTGCGATTCATTTTACCGACGGCGAAACCATTTTATCATACATCGCTCAATGCTCATACTCGAATATTGTGCACTCACACACAATTTGTTCAATATTTTTTTTTTTCAATTTCTATCCACATTTTTCATTGAATTTCCTCATTTTTATTAAACGTTTTGTTTTGTTTTCTATCAAAGTAATGGATATTTCAATCAGATCTATTTGATTGTAAAAAAATTAAATTGAACCAAGTTTCAATTCTTTTGAGAAATTGAAAAAAAAAAAAAATTAACGAAGTTGCAACAAAGCAACTTAGATCAGATATGAAGTTTTTTGATTCATTTATTATAGAAATAGGTCTTTTTCAATTTCTTGCAAATAAACAAGCTTCCGTGCTTATTACGTCTCATTTTCTCTCTTTGTATTTTTGAAGGTCGTTTTCCGGCTTAATTCCTTTACAAAATGTATGAATCATGTTCTGAACTAAAACAAGAAGAAATAGATGCATCCCGTCGGGTGGTCTGAAAACTTAGTTTCATGAGTACACTAAAAAAAACACAGTCACTTCGACTGTTTCAACCAGAAACGTAAACTATCAATTGAGCAATATAATAAATTTACGACAGCGAGATAAAATAAGAAGAGAGAGAAAAAAAACCAACAAATTAAACTTGTAAACAGCTTAACTATTTGATTTTATTATAATTTAATTTGTTCGAATGCGTAATTTATTGATATTCCCACATATAATTCATAATATATTATTCATTTGTTCAATGCGTTCATATTGCGTATAGCGGCGATAACGAAATATTATGTATTAATTGTGGTGTGTATGTGTGCAGACAATTTGCTGGGCGGGTATTTTTTTTTCTGCGGATGCTGCCGTAAAAAAAATTCAAGAATGAAAAATAAAATAGTGTGCTCGCTGAGTGAGTGAGGCAGGAGAGTATTAAACAAAATGTTCCGTGATGCAAACGGAACAAAATATGAAAAAAAAGAAGACCAAACCAAAAGCAAAAGAGATCATAAATTGTTAAACAATATTTACGACAATTAACACAGTTGGATATTAATAAACTTTAATTGCATTCAATTTATGAGCTTCACTTGTCCTTGGATGTGATGCGACGACTATATGAGTAGTGAAATATACTGTAAGAATTTTCACCAGCACACAATTCTTTGTTCACGTGCAATAAATGGCCCAACGAAAAAGTGAGTGCAGTTTGCATTCGACAAGTGATACAACGTCGACAAAAGGAATTACTCCCTCGAAAATGTCGTAGTATCTATTCATTCGATGTCGTGTAACAAGTGGATCAGCAAACGAATACTTTTCATCCCATCAAATCTTCTTACACAAGTACAGGAAGTATTTCAAAAATTACAATAAAGAAAATTATGAGATGAGAGAAAATTGGTGTGGTTGTGTTCAATAAACTTCATACACGATGTGGGGGCAGCACAACAGCTTAAGTTTCAACCGGCTAAAAGACAAAAGAAGAAAACCAACTTATTCGTAATTTATATCGGTTGGTGTATGTTCAAAGATCTAAAGAGAGAACGACACTGAGACTTTTGTTTATGAGTTACTTCTGAAACAAATAATAATACAAAACTCACTGTTGGACGTAATGATATAAGTGTGAGTATTAAGTATAATTCCTGCATTTTTGCATAAATAAGAATTATTACACCCTTCTGAGAAGAACCGAGATAGAAAGAGAAATATGCGATGTGGTGTATACTGAAAACCAGCGCCAGTCGGGGAAAAAGTGTTACGTGAATAATGATAATAGAAAAAAAAAAGAAGACAAAAGAATCTTCATGTATATACAACAATTATTAAAGAGACGGCAAACGGAGCAGGAGCAAGAGAAAGAGAGGTGTTGGTAAAGTGTTAAATTCAGTGCGGTTGCATAACATCAGAAATAAGAAAATTTATTATTTACAGCGTGGCAGAGAGCTGAAACTCTTGTTTGCTCTTGTTTTGGTTTGTCAGTTTATTGGTGTTGTTTGCACTGTACTTCTCTTCGAATACGATGATTGTAAAATTTATAATATTTTCCCGAAAAATCTAATGAATGAAAACCAAATACCAAGAGCGTACAATTCACATTCTACACTTGGGCATACAAGAAAATCCAGCAAGAGATGCAAAACGCGTGAAATTGTTCAATTAAAATTATATGTATGAATAAGTATGTGGGTGAAGCGACGACAACGACGACGACGTACTGCAATGACACTCGAATAGATGTGCGATGCTGAACAATTGCAATTTTCGACTCTCGCATTGTGCGCTGAAGATGAAGAAGCTAAATGAATAAAAGACACACTAATAATATTCCATGGATGGATTGAAATGAATAAGAGAGAGAGAGAGATAGAGGTTTTAGTTTTTCGTTGTTTGTGTTGATCCAATGGTACTGCCGCCGGTACATATATTTCTTTTGCACGAATTTCAAAACGCGCTAGGCTGCGTTCAGTCCTTGTGCAAGTGCTCAACCACTTATATTCATCATTGAAGCAAACTGGAAAGTTTGCGGTTTTGAACACAGTGCTCGTGCTGTGATTTTTCCGTTGTATATTATTTTTATTCAGCTTTCTCATCTCGACTGAAAATGAGAATGAAAAAGAGAGTGAGAGAGCGAGAGAGCGAGAGAGCGGTATGCAATCAAAGTGGTTTTTCGTGCAAGTATTATCGCCTGGAGAATTTAAGCCAAAGAAATTTTTAATTAGAACTTGTGGCACAGAGACTCCAGCACACTTGCGAAGTAGACTAAGAGAGAGAGAGAGTCACAACACGCCAACTCTTATTTCGCATATAATTTCACTTGAGAAAGTTTCATTAATGCTTCAGCACTCAAGCTTCTGTGCGCTCAGCGAGCAAACAAAATGAACAAACAAAAGCACAACGACGAAAATCCATTCGAATGCATATGAAGCGCAAATAAACAAAATACACACACACACACATACCACGAATCATGCACTGTGAAAATCTCCCGTCGCTAAGACAATTAAAATCTCTTGGCTTCCTTAAAACATGCTCTGTCTTGCCCATTCTTTTCAATCTATTTTATTTTCTGCCATTGGCCCATGTTACAATTGCTCTGGTGCTGCGCAGGATGCTCGGCTTAACGTGGTGTGTAATTTCATTTGCACATGCAGTGAATTGCGCGCGCGATATGTATCATTATTATATCGAAGGCCAACTCGTATTAGTCTTCGTACAATCAAGTAATTATTGTAATTACAATACACTTGAAACAGACAGCGAAACCATTTTTGCTGCCACTTTTGACACAACATACATTTCGAGCATATTCTTGTGAACGACGCACTTTTTTCCGTCCATTTTTGCAGCTAATCTTCAAGTTTTTGTCTGACATTGTTCGAAACGGGAAAAAAATCATCTCCTTTTTCGATTCATGTCTGATATTTTGAATGTTTGTTTAAATTAAAATATAAACCGATTCAAATCAAATTTCACCTTTTAATACGCAAATTTCGTTTTGCGAACAATGACCTGAATTAGCCATTAAACACATTTCGATGTCGCCCACTCATAATTTTTCTTAATCACGTGTATTAATCTGGCATAAATTGATTTTAAAATTGAATGAGTGAGACAAAATTAGTGTGATGCTTAATTGCTTACGCTAAATGACAATGATGATTTATGCAAATTAACAAAAATTGTATGGCGGGTATAGACTGAGCTTATGATCGAAACGAAATTAACACCTGGAAGTCGTGTAATTTTCTTTCTCCAGAAATCAATTTCCATTTAAGTGTCACGTAACGAAGAATTACGAATTTGGCGAAAGTTTTGCGTTCGTAAATCATATTTTACTAAAAACGATTGAAAATTACTCAAAGATTAGAGGATTACTTCTCAATCAGCGCCAAATTTTTAAGCAAATAAATAAGAATTTCGGAAACGAATTTGAATATTGATTTTAAAATACAAAACAAATAATTTTTGTTGTTTATCCAGTTTGAAATTTTTTAATGAGTGATTTATGACTTAATATTTAAAATATCCAGAATAAAATGCATCAATGTGGAAAGTAAACAGCGAGAAAAATGTTTTCTTGGAAATTCGAACTGAGAAAAGATATAATCTATGTTTAGGTCTATTAAACCCTGGAATTCATTGAATATATGTAAAATTTAATGAGAAAAGAGTGCATGAAAAATAATGAAAAATTGGTCACATATCCAAACGATATCTGTGCTGGACGATAAATAACGATGACATGAATTCCAAAATAAAACGATCATAAATTATTACGCGCGACATCACGACGGAGAAAACAGTCGACCATCGACACCTTAACATTAAACTTTTTTTTTGTTCGCTTATGTATTGTTACGATATTTTTTTCTCTCTGCTGCTCTTCACTTTAGATTTCCTCTTAATAAATTGTGTAGTATGTCACTTTAAATGCCTAAAACATAATTTATCTCTGAAAGAGAAAAACAATAAAAAACAACAGCGATATTGATTTGCTCAAGTGGATTCAAAGAAGGGAATTTGAACCAAAAAAAAAAAGTGGCCAACCGAACAACAAGTCGTCTTCATAAGCCACATTAAATTCCTATAAAAATCATTCATTCACACATAATAAACTATACGGTTTGTGTCCATTTTGTTTCATTGTTTGGCCCATCGGTGTGTATACTCGTATGATCAATGTCTGAACAACGAAACATGACATTAATAAAAGATTTCCCATTAAAAACTCATCTGCGTTCGACTCAAGAACCGAAACGGGTTAAAAAAAAAGCACGACCGGTACATGACCGATTCAGTTTACGATTATAAAAGACTCATTTGCGATATAGAATCACCACCCACATCACGATGGCCATCATTGTGTACGCTTTTAAATAAAATAAATGTTTTAACGAGACACTCACACATGCTCACAACCAAAGCACCTAGACACAAAAGCAAAATGGTAACCATCTCTGTAACTCATTCCCGGTTGCTTTTTCGTTCGGCCGCTCGATGGCCGTAAATCAATATCAAATTTCGTATTCAAGCAATTAATAATTTGTCTGAAACGAGATTCGGTGACTGCCTAGGTGCCTATATATGCTGGCACCTCAATTCAATACCCCGACCAACAACAATGGCTCACATCCAAACACCGTTTGTTGTGGTGAATTATAGTTAACACCATCACTCTCTCTCTCTCTTTGGTTTTCATTTGGAACCAATTTTTTTTTTCATTTTTAAATAATTTATAATTAGTTTGCTTTTCGTTGGTTGAAACAAACAAATGCTAAGCGTACACCAGACCAAAGTGTTTTGTTTCATATTTGCTTGTTTTCCATGCCGACAAGCTCAACATCGAAAATATCTTTAGCACACAGGAATCAGATCTGTGCAATTATTTATCCAGCAAAAGATTAATTTAAACCATTTTGTGCGAAACATTTTGAAACTTCTTGAAACTAAAGCCTTTCTATATGGTTGGAATCAAAATCCTTTTCGATGTTAATTGACTCCATCGGTGCTATGGAAAAACATATGTTGGCATCACATACACCTTTTTACCATACAGACTTAAAATTAATAATCACATGAGAAAATCGGGTAGTGTGCACTCATTTGACTTGAGGTTGTGCTATGTAGCAGAACCGACGAATAGCAGAACCGAATGAATTTCTATGTTGTTTGATGGGTAAAATGTTGAGTTGTAGCGATTTAGAAATCTCTATCTTTCACACAAACTGATAATATAAACATAGCAATCTCATGTGTCCACACTTTTGCGACATGCAAATGTCTCTTAGTTTTAATGAAGCAGATCGACTTTCAGACTTGCACTACATTCCAAATGACATGCATGTTCTCATCTAATACAAAATAAATAATAAAGGTATGCGCCGTTTCTCTATTACACAGTGTATGTTTACTATTTGGTTTACTCATTTCATATCATTTTTGTATGTGTTGAGAGATGCGAATGTGATGTTTCAGAGCCATGAAGCATATTCATTATGATGGTTTCATCAAGACATGGTGTCTTGCATTCAAATTTTATTTACATGCGTATTGTGCATAGTGTGGAGAATACACAACACTTGTCACAACATAAAATGACATTTTCATGTGTTTCAAAACTTTTGCCAAATGTTGTCAAGTATGGTAAATTTTGCGCGCATCATGTTTGCTGCCCAAAATTTGAAGGACCTGCATTTTTGAGTGTATATGACTCGAATCGCATAGATATTGACGCCATACAAAAGAGAGACAGATAGAGAGAGGAGATGAGAATACAAAATTCATTTGCACATTACGAGGAGAGATTCGTTATTATTAACCACCTGTTTTCACTGTCAACTGATACGATCATTAGATTTAACGCCACATTTGCAATGCCAACAAGCATAACAACAATCTCAAAACATGCACAAACTACGTGTATGTACAACGTATATTGCACACAGTTTTGCTGTCTTCAGACACTGCATTAGATAGAAATCCATTCAAGCAAATCGAATTATTTCTTAGCTCATGTCTCGTAAATTTGCCCCATAACAAAACAAAACAAAACAAAAAACAATGCAAAATCTTGAGACATGAAAACCTTGCACCAAGCTATTTCCTGCTCGATATGTAAGCGACTGTAAAATGACTTAACATCGTTTCTTCGTCGCATACTCATTTGTGATGTGTTAATTAATAATAATTTTTGGTGCGATAAAGCTATATAAATAAATTACAACGTAAAAATTGCAATCAAAACAATTACATCAAACACAATATGCGTCGATTTAATTATGTACTTCCATGCAAAGTCTAAATAAATAAAATTGATAAAATGCGTGACAATGCGCCATATTTAGCGAGAATCCTGTATAAAAATTATTTATGCTCCATAGATCTTTTTGGAATATTTTCAAATAAATATTTTTTTGCCTTTGTTGTCGTGGAGAAAAAAAACTGCATATATTTTAAAGTCCAAAAAAGGAATTTTTAATAAATGAAAATTACATCGACATTTACAAACGTCAAGTGCACCATTTTTCACATTTTTTTTTCTCTTCTCATCATTCAAGTGAATGAAACTATAATTTATATAAGAGTTCATATTTTCCGAAATGAAAGATAAATGGATTTTTATGAGAGTTATGATTTGATTTAACAATTACTCTTCGTTGCAAAAAAAAAAAATGCGTCCCAATGGTGAAGTGTTTGGACTCATGAATATACATTACTTTGTGTACACTGGACATTGGTACAGGTAATTGTTCATCTAGATTTCCGAGTATATGGATATAAATTCCAATTCAATGGCTAAAAATCCAGTGTTATTTCCAATTCATAGTTGAAATGAAGCTTAATTATAAATAAATTTTGAAGGGAAACAACAACAAAAAATGCGAGAATCATTCAAATTTGCTCACGACCGAGTGAAATCATACATAAAGCGCTTAATTTCACACAAGATCAACATTGCAGTTTGCACATAGGCGCGGTGTTATTCCGATTTGGGGCCGTAAAATCTGAAAACAAATTTCCATTGTTTGGCCATAATTCAATATTGCTTTCCCATCGAAGCATTCTCGCGCTGCGAAAAATGCATTTCACATTTTGCCAATAATGCACACACGGTAATATTCGCGGCAAATATACTGCGGGAGAGAGAGAAAAAAACGCGCTCGCACTTATACAGATTCCATAACAAAACAGCGGTGGTTAATATAGGTCGCGTGCAACATTTCGACTAGAAAACAGCACAAAAACGCACACACGCGCGAGCCATTTGGTGCATTTTAAAGTTTTTGGAATTTGATAAATGTGCGATTGCAAATGTACAAGTGTATATTACTAAATTGAGCAACGATACAACGAATTGAACGAACACACACACACACACATGCATATATGCATAAAGTGTTGGCAGAATGAAAATTGTTCGGTAGTAAATTTTGTTGGAAGTCAAATTCTGCATGTGAAAAAAAAATAACAAAAAAATTAACACACCAATAAACAATGGAACAAAACTGCAAATAATCGCTGGCACTACTATTGAACGGGAAAAAAATGTGCAACGATGAGAGAAAGAGCAAATTCTATTCTATGCATTCGAATTGGTGTAAATTTGATTTTAGGCTTGGCCGCCGGTAAATTATTGTTATCAACTCGAAATTGAAAATCAAGAATAAAATAATTGCAGTGAGCGCGTCGGTTGCATACGCACAATTTGAATAAAAGAAGTAAAAAAAACGCCGCAAGCGTAAAACGCCAACACATTGCCAAAAAATATGAAAATTCTGCTGCTGTTGTTGATATTTTTTTAAATGTAATAATAATAAAATTGTGATGCAAGGCACCGAGTCAAATGGCCAAAATAAATACATCAACATCGGTCATATATATCAGTGTGCGTGTGGAAATGCATGTATGCATGAAATGTACACAAAACAACTGCAGCACAGCATTGGTCACGTCGAACACGCAGACACAACACACTAGAAAATTATAATTTATCTTCCTGAAACAATATTGAAGCGTACACAATTTATGGTAACTGCATGTTATGTACTGTTAAATGTAATACAACATGATGTTCATTTATTTCCACTGCTCATGTCGTTACTATTATTTCTCTCTCTCTCTCTCTCTCTCTTGCTTTGTCTCACTCTCTTGATTTGGATTTTGCTGCAATTTTTTAAAAAGTCTGCCCGCGACTACATGAAAATATGAATTTTTCGCCAAATTTTTGGAGCGAATAAGATTTAAAAGTGATTTTTTTTTCGTCGAAAATTCCGCGGGAGACTTTTAATCGATCGTAAATGTGACGGTTCAAACATTGTGTCGACGTTAAAGAAGACTTGTATTTAACTTAATACGAGCTCGATTTGTTTTTCGCACATGAATTTGGCTGGCTTTTATGTTTGCAATAATTGATATACATCACTTCGAAAAACTCAGCTGAGAATGGTTTAGTTAGCACGAGTATTATAAAGCAGAGCCTGGAGTTAAGTTAATTTTGCTTCTATTTAAATTGACCAAAACTGTTTGAAACTGAATTCAAAATGAAAATTCTATTCTATAATTTCTCATCAAAAGCGAATTCAAATGCCAAGCTTTGCAAATTTATTTGAAATAATTTAGACTCTGACGATTTATTCACCAAAAATAGTAAATTGGAGTACTTCTCATAAATAAACATTCGCCTAAATAAACTAAACAAACTAAAACTACCCAAACAACAGAATCACACCGAAAACTGAACAGAACAAGCGACGGCAACAGAACCATTGAAATCGAACGCAAATTACAGCGGAAACCCATATCGAAGTGGAGCTTGACTATAAAAAAAAATAGCAAGCACACAGAAAATAAACCAAAACCAAATCAAATGCAAATGAAGCATGTTCGGTGGAAATCCAATTGAATATTATGCAATAGTAGTCAAACAATTTGGGTTTTGCTATAGTATACATATATCGATTGTTTTATTTATCGGGTCTGTGCGGCAGTAGTTTTCAAAAGCTTGATATTACACACTGTTTGTATTCAGAAAATTATGTTAACAAGTTCAATGAAATTTAGCAATCGAAATAATTTTTCTCCGGTTGTGTTAATTAACACAATTCGTGCATGAATTGAACGGTACGTTGCATAGGGTCAGGAACAATGCATTTGGCACAAACTTGATTTGGTTCGAATTCAGTCAGAAAACGAATTTAAAGAGAGAAATAAACAAAAAGGCTCATTTTTTCAATTAAGCCGTCGATTTGAAATGGCATTTAAATCGCCTACTCAAACACCCATAAATAAATCGAAACAAATAGTGGAATGTAGCCACTTGAATATTTTTCAGATAGAAATCTTTGATCGAAATTGAAAATGAACAACCAACGCAAAAGAATATAGCGAACACAAATCAATATCCGACCGATTCACGAATATACCTTTTCACACATAATTTAATCGAACTCATAAGTCTGAGCATGTTTATGTGCGTTTTATTATGGCATACGCCAACAAAACTGCATTATCTTTTCTCGCATGAAAAGAGAGACAGAGAGAGAGAGAGAGAAAAAGCCATAAAAATCATGTTCGACCTTGTGTCGTAAAAATAAAATACAAATAAAACTTTCAACGAAAAAGTAATAATATTGTACACCATACACACTCCGATGACACATAATACCCGAAACGAAATGCTCAAACAAATGAACGAGCCCGAATGAATGAAAGAAGATGAAAAAAAAAACTGTACAAATAACAATAATAAAAACGAAAGAAAAAAAAATGGTACGAGGTACGAATCGAAGTGAAGAGAGCCAAAATGTGGTTGGTTTGTGTTTTGTGCGGTGTGCGCATTCGCTTGCTCGCTCCTTTAGTTATCATTTTGTTGTTTTTATTTTATTTTTTTCCAATTGCGTTCACCTAATCTGAACACGTATTTCTTCGACGCTCATGAGTTGATGAACGGCTGCATGCCGGCCGTGTTTGTATACATGTAAACACATGTGATTTTTATTTTTTGATAAAATACAGCCGACCGATTTCGGAAAACGACCGACGATAGGCGAACGGCACGTGACTTTTTTTCGATCATTCAATCGATTCGACTTGGATTTCAAATTGGTTTTAAATTACGAGAGCAGAAGAAAACAAGATCGGCCGCGATTCACTCCGAGAAAATGCTTGTTGTGATGTCATTCAACCGTGCATGCGTGCATTACATTCAACTAAAGATAAAGTTATAAAATATGACTGTTGAGAAACAAAATGAAATATTTATATTTTTGCTGCCGAATGTGACTTTTTCCTCCTTCGAGATTCACTCGCCCTCTATTCATGTGAAAATTGAATCGAAAGAGGAAACCATCGATTCGCTTGAAATACTCCAGAGCGAGAGAGAGAGAGAGAGAGAGCAAAAGAGAAAATGGTAGCCATCGATTCGATGCAGTAGCACTTTTCATTTGATTTACAATAATTTCTTAAGATAAAACGGACCATGTTGGCGGAATGTCAATGTAAATAAAATCGAATCCTAAGTACAAGAAAATGTAAGCCAGAAGTCGCGAACGGCTGCCCGGTTTTCAACTTCATTTTTATGTTGTGGTTGTTTGTTGTTGTGACGCGTCTTGAAGTGTGCACAGTGCACACACTCACATTCAACGAACGAATTTACGATTTGTTTTGATATGTCTTTACGATTATGGGTCGTTTACAGAACATAAAAGTTACCATAAAATTTCATCGCTTTTATAGATCAATTTTATTTATGTGAGTATTTATTTTTTGTTCGATGTGGCGCTCTCACTTGCTTTGGCTATGTGTCGTCGTCGTCTTCATCGTCATCGTTTTCGATTGAATTTTCAAATGCATACACGCAAAATTGCTCCGGCAATATGTTAACGATTTGTATCAAGTGCATAAACACTCCTCCTTCTTTTTCCATTTAGATTTCAGAATCCATGTTTATTATTACACAAACATTAAATTCAACTTGAGAATCATCAATGCGAAAATCATTTGATTTCATTAACTGATGATTTTTGTACGGTGTCCGTGCATGTCTCTCTCTGTCTGTCTTTGAAATGTGTTTTTAATCATAATTTGTTTCCCCGCACTTCAAACAGAACTAGTGCATTTAGTTTTTCTTTAGCTTTGAAGTTGATTTTATACGCTTATGCCAAGAATAAATTGAAGTCGAAAAATGCCAGACCCAAGCAGAGAATAAACGAAAGTAAATGGAATTTATATTGACAGTTAAATATACTGAAACACTCAATTTTCGAGCCAATTTTCTCAGCAAATGTAGATAGAAAAAAACAAACCAACGCACAACATGATTTATAAACACACAGTACATATGTAATGCGATGGGATCATTGAAGAGCAATATTGTGTGTTTAAAACTTTGCAATATTTCATAAATATTTTGATACATATTTGAGTTGTGTCTCTGTGTGTATGTTTATCCAGACGATAATTTTGTGCGCGCTGACGGCAAACAGCATTGAAAATGAATATTTTTGCAGTAAAATGAAAATCCATGTGTGCGTATGGAAACAGAGAAAAGAGATGAGAAATGGCTAAAGCGAACAATTCTGTGTCAAAAATTGCCATATCGACCCACATTTTCAACACATATTTCAAATATATTTATTCTTATGTAAATTATATTCGGTCGCCTCTTAGAAAAACTATACCAAATACATGACGAACGAATGAAACGAAAGAAAAAAGTTGTAATGAGATCACATGGATAAGAAGTTTGTTTGGTTTTTTTTTTTGTCGCAAGAAACACACAAAAAAAAAAATGGAAATCGGCAGAGCTCCAGCAGTTTATGAACGATATATTACATGAGAAAAGTAAAGTAATTTTTTTGCAGTAGCTAAATGGTCATATGACACAAAGTGAAATATGCGTATGCGAAAGAGAGACAGACAGAAAAAAAAATAAAGTTAAAAGAAAACGCATTACCTAAAAAATATTTATATACTACCATTTTTATGGCTTCATATTTTTCTATGTGTCTTGCTCTATTTGGCTTTGTTTGTTTACTGGGCTTTTGTTTGCATATCATAAACATGCGAAAAGAATGCGAAAATATTTGCGCAAAACGTTCAAAATCTTGCATAATTTTAAGTGTGACATAGAGAGATAACAGAAGACACACAGAGAAAAAAAATAGAAAATAACCGAAAATTTACATAAATTTTCTATTGAAGACAATATGTAAGTTGGTTTGTTGTTGTGTCACACACTACTGGCATTGCACAGTTTGCGTGACTTTCAAATGGCTGTTTGCGACAATTTTTTTTCTCTCTCAGCTTTTGCAGGTTTCTTCGATGATTTGACAAAAATTTGTCATATTTCTAGTTATTTTCAATTGTTTATTTTTCGACCTCTATTGTTTCTATTAAAAGAAATTCTGGTTTTCTTCAGCCTCTTCAAGTTTTGCATGATTTATAACTTATTTTTTCCATCGTATGTTTGAAACAATGTACAAATATGCCGCCACCGTCAATAAACAAACAAGCTCGAATCACTATTTTTAGGTCACATTTTTTGAAGATGAGTTTTCATTCCAAGCACACGCTGTGTGGCTGGTATTTCATGCGATTCACCAAAACAAATTCTAAGGAAATACATATTCAAGTTCGTCCGATTGATTTAATGTGATGGTAAAAGCGTACAATTTTATATTATTAAAGTTACTTATAAACTCGTAAAAATTGATGATAAAAACCGGTTCTGAACCGCTCGGATATGTCTGCCGGTTTGAAGAAGAACGAAGAGAAAACCTAACACCGAAATTATTGTCGTGAACGATTAAAAGGGCACATTTGTGTTGTTTATACCAACATAATTATATCAAAAAAAAGATGTAGAAAAAAGTGATTCGAGCTAATGCGATAAAGCAATAAAAATAAAGCTAATAACATGTTATTTCTCCAAACGGTCGACAATCATCGAAAACATCCTTCGTCGTTTGTATCTCTTTTGGTTTTGCTTGCGAACAATTCACACTATCTTCGGCATACACTTCACCTGATCGATTCAAGGGCAACATCAGCGCGCACATTTTATGTGGCGAAGAGGAAAAAACAATCATAATGCTGCAATTATATGCACATAAATTTATGGGATAGTAACAGGTCATCGCATTTATAATGCACTCTTACATCGTAACGGAGTATTCTTCTTGTTCTTTTCTGATCACGTGCAAAAGAGCAAATATGTGATTGCAGAATCGCAGCAAGCGAACTAAAAGCGAAGAAAAATGACGCAGAATTACTAACATAAATCCATTTTGTTTAAGGGAATCCGATATTTTGTTTGAAAGATTTTTATTTTAAATGTTGTTTCTCATATTCGGTGAGTTTCTATTTCGAAATGCATAAGTTTTGCTTGGATTTTTTTTTGAATACATTCCACAAACCACATCGAGTAAGACTTTTTGAAAACAGTCGTAAATAATTGGTTGAGTTAAATCAAATTACAGCCAATTGGCAAGAGAATGATTCGCCGCAAGAGGTCGAGTCTACGTCATAGTGTTACATTAGCAGTTAATAAATATGTGCATAAAAAGCCAATATTCATCATCTATTGACGAGACATGGAGAAAAAAGGTCGTGCAACGGCGACAGTATGTGTCGAACATTGAGAATGAAGTGGAAATCGCAATAACACCGTATCGCGATAGAATCAAAGTGCAAAGCAATAATAAAGCCGTCAAAATTATACAAACTGCCGATTAGTGTTGTGGTTATTTTTTTTCTTCTTCTTCGGTTTGAATCGTTCTTTAAATGGTTAAATGCAAAACACGAAAGTAGCAATCAGCATGGAGAATCGGCTTGTAATGAAAAATTACACATTGCATAACTAATGTCCAACAGCTTATTTCAGATAATTTGCTGCAAACCATGTCAGGTGAAAGTATGAATGCAAAATGCACAAAAATTATACACTTCGTACAGGAGAAACATTAATTTATATTATATACGATGTCATTACAGCTGAACTGTAACGGTAACCAATTTTTAAAAAAATACAATTTTCTCCACTTCGATTTGGCGTGACAAAATGTAATCTTGTGCTTGAATAAGAGCTACGCATCGACATTATTCTCACGTCCGCAGTATAGAATCCAACGAAATATCGCATAAAACTTTCTTCGGTGCTTCATTGTTTGAAAATCTAATTAGACAATTGAATAATGAACTTGGTGCTTGGCAATGGGCCAAAATGAATATACACACATACACTTTTCAGTTAATATATATTTTCCGGCCGGCACATTTCCTGCCAAATGTAATTTTAATATGAACCAAAGACGTCAATTTACTGATTGTGTTATATTTTTTCGCGATTCACTGCTCAACTTTGTAACATTGTTGCAAAATTCAATTTCTTCCATTCGGTTTTGCACAAACAATTCGTTGTCATAGACAAAATTGTGCAAGTGTCGTGCACAACGAATTAATTAACAATGATTGATGATGCATGTCGAATTTAGTAGAGAACCAAATAAAAGTCGTTTGTCATTTGAAGTTGTTTTGTAGTTTCTTCAAAACAAGAACCAGTGCACTGCAACAATTCAAACCGAACTGAAAATCGTTTTTCTTTCATTTTCATCGTCTGGCTTTTGGTTGTTGTTGTTATATGGTGAGTATATGGTTTTTTTCATTGAAACTATAAAAGAATCTGTTATTGCTTCCATTTTGTTGCACACAAAATTATTTACGCATTTTCATCGAGAAATTGGTGCAATAAATCTACTTGAAAAAGAATGAAAATGAAGGCGGTGTTGTTGAAATTTATTGTCACAGCCGGAAAAATACATCGACTAAAGTAAATGAAAGTGAAAATGGCAATCATTTATTATGCATCGATTGTTTAAGTGAATTGAACTAAATGGGAAGAAAACATATGCAATTTGCTAAATAAGAAGCAGCCACTTCAACAAAATAACCGCATCGCACACACACATTTGGTTAATGTCATCGGTTCATCTTTCTACATGCATTAACTTACCGCCCCCAAATCGAAGTGGCAGCCATTTCAGATGAATTACGTAATCCTATTCCCAATCAAAAAAAAAAGAAAACAAATTTACATTCTGAGTGAGAATGACGATGACATTCAGCTGTGCTGTTCTGTGTGGCAACCAACAAATGGGCACACTAAAGTTAGAACGGAAACGGGTGCGTTTGACAAACTGAGAGATAGAGAGAAAGAGAAAATCCACCAATATTCGACGAAAAGTGTGTGTGCACACATTTTTCCATTAATTTTTGAATGAAAGAGAAAAAAAAGATGATTTATCTGCTTGATAAAAGCCAAAAGTAGGATATTTAAATGGTATTTTTATGATAATATTTTTCGTTGGTCGTCGTCGTCGTTGCGTATATTTTTCGGATCTATATCTTTGTCGTTCGATATGCCTCAGATGGTCTTATATCATTCACTTGCCACACTTCGGTGTTTTTGCTACGGCATCAACGCACAATATAAACAAAGCAGCCAGTCTCCCTACTGAATAATTATTTTGGACTTCGCATTTTTTTTCTTCTCTTGTCTCCATGTATTTTGTCCTTCGAAATGGAATAGGCGTACATTTTTCTATCTTCGAGTCTATATTCATTTTCGCATTTGGTATTTGGCATTTGGTTTGTGTCACTGCACGAACAAAATTATGAATGTCATTTGGATAATTTCGAATTCAACTCACTTTCGTTTATATTCGTATGCCATATTTGATTGCATACTTCATTATTTTGAATATAGAAAAAAAACGCGTTATGAATTAGAGAACCATTGTTATTTGTAAAAAGAAAAAAATCAAACTATACGCAGCAATTATTAAATCGCTTCAGATATTTCAACCGACACGAAGTTGAAATAAATCGACAAGAAGTTTTGTATATTAAAAAGACTTTTATTGTAAACCGTTTCTTCCTTCAGCCCTTAATTAAGGTGAATATTTTCAAACAATAATGTTGTACGCTTGATTGCACCCAACAAAATACCAAATGAAAGATTTCTCTCTCTCTCTCTCTCTCTCTCTCTCTCTCTCTCTCTCTTTGTGTTTTCTTTGCATTCAGTTTAAAATAAATTGCTTGAGTTGCCTGCGTTCCCATTAAGTTTTAGACTGAAAAACCACGTCTGGAATCATTGTGTATACATGAGTATGGATAAAAATAGAAATATGCTGACTTCCATTTCACTAATTAGTCAACACATTGTGTAAATTCAAGTGAAGTGACGAACGAAAGAACTTTCTTTCTCGTTCTCACCAATCGGAATAGCCTCATATTCGGCACATTCAACATTTGAATTTCAAATTCGAATTTGGTGTGTGTTTTTTTCTTGTTTTCCTTCGGCTTACTCTTGTTCCCCATCTATTCATCCATAAGAGCTTCTAATGCCATTTTAATGTCAAAATGGACAAGATATTGGTTAGAATCGTTTTCGAAAGCAACATGTATCATGTTGGTGGCTCTTGTTGTTGTTATTGTTCCTGGAAACTTTTGTTTTGGTATTTAAAGAAATAAGTGCTAACGGGTTTTCCATTTTACTTGCTCTCACAACAACAGCAACCACAACCGAAAGAAAACGAGACAGAGAGTGTATGTATTTGTAAAGTTGCTCGATGCCAAGGCAAGAAAGAAAAGTCTTTCTCATTCCTTAATTTCATTTCGCTTTTAATATTACATTGCGTTCAACATCTTGTGCAATGGCACAGAGGTACCAACGAGTAACTAAAGAACGATAGAGTAAAAAAAGACGACGAGGCGCACAAGGAGCGACGGCAAGAAAGTGAAACAAAATAAATACCACACAGAATCCATCTTCTTACCGAAGCCATGCATCAGCTTGATTTATGGCGCAAGATACGACAGGAAAATTGCACGAATGGCGTATTTTTACACTACGCGTATACACACATATACATACAACAAAAAAGACGATGTGAAACGCTATATCACACCATGATGGCATACTATACACATCTGTTTGTTCGAACGGTGAAACATTTGTATGCTGCACAAAACATATAAACACATATATAGCAGGTATTTGAAACGAAGCCAGAAAAACTCAAAATAACACAAGAAAAACCCCAAAAAAACTCCTCAACGTTTTCCAAAACACAAACGAGAAAAACTTTTACTTTGAGTTTGCTTTAATAAAATATAATCATTATTCTCATTACGTAGCCATCTCACATTACGAAGCTGATACACCACAACGCCTGAGTTTCGTAGACTCTTTTTTCTTCGCGTTAAAAACTTTACTCTCAAGATTCTTCTTGGCCATATTTTATGGGAAATAAACCATTAACTTCGATCGATTTAAAAATGTTTGTGTTTTTATAAACGAACTGAAAAAATATCATTTTTTTTTCGTTTTTGTTTGGCGCGTGTAAACACGAAGATCAATCGTCGCGGACCTTGCCAAATATCCAATGATCCTCGAAATGAAAAATGACCAACAAATTATTTCATTTTATTTTTAAACTTTGGCACTCCGACAGATATACGAGTTTCAAATTGAAAATTCAGCAATTAAAACACAAGTAACGATGAATGTGTCTTCGTCTCTTTCTCTCTTTTTTTTAGATTGTTCCCAAATGTTAAGCCAAAGTATTTTATCTTTAATTAAATGTGCAAAAAGTTCTTTAAAGAACCATTTTGCCAAACCACAAATTATGCTCTTCAAGCACATACATATAACACGACTATCCAATCCGTTTGACAAATGACCATCGAATGAATGATCGCCATAATTCACCAAAGCAAAAAAAAAAAACAAATCATCAAACCGGGTAACTAAATGAATAAATAAAAGACAAAATGTTTTTTAAGCGAAATTCTATAAATATTTATCAAAACGATGTGTTTTAGCGTCCAATCGAAATGTGATTCATTTGTCATTTCCAGACGAATGGTCAATGTTTTCGCCATTACTAAAGCATGAAGCATGTAGTGTTCAACATTCGTACGCGCATTACATTTCCGCATTATCGTGTCAATATTTCCATATTAAAAACATATATAAACGCTTAAAGTGCCTGTATGTCCGGTTTGTCACACGGATGAAATGAATTTTTATTGCTTTGCACATATATTAGAACCGAGAAGCTATCACATATTTATGGTGTACCATAAAAATGAGCATAATTTTTCATCTGGACTGATGAATTTTTTTAGGTTGTGTTTACATCCATGTATGCATACAAAAAACGCACACAAAAACTTGTCTTTTTAAATAATAAAACACAAACAATCTCATTTCACTTTCTAATCAAATGTTCTCGACTTCAAATTTGAACCCGTTAATTTTCCATGTAATTGTATGTGAATGCGCTCAAGTGATATATGAACTCGATCTATCTATTCGTTGTATGTATGTGAAGTGGATGCTGAAAAATAACATACGCATTTGAATTATTATGCATTCTTGCCAAAGCCAACAACACACAACAATCGAAATTAAAACATAAAACTGGGTGAGAAAATTATTTATGACGCCATTTTTCCACTTCAATGTGAGCAAAATCAACAATGAACACGGTAGCATCAACAGCAGCAGCAGCAGCCGAAGTGGGTAATGTAAACTAAAAGGAGTGAACGAGGCAGAGAATAGAAGAGGAAAAAAAGAATTAGAATCAAGAAGAAATAAATGGTATGTTCTTGATATGAATATGAATGGAGCGCTAATAAAACAACAAACGTACATGACGTGCAAATGATTTTTGCTCTCGATGAAACGAAAAAAGCGGCAGAGAAGAGAATTTAAATAAATTTTCCATTTTGTGTTGTTTGTTGAACGAGAGTAATTCGGTTGCTACACATTTATAGCTCCTTTTCAACGCGCAATATGCTTACTCTTCACTTGTACATTTTTCGGTTGCATTCTCCGGGATTAATGTGTTTACTATGCACACACACACATATATATATATAATTTTCGTCATACTGTAATAACTACTTTTGGTGCTCTCTGACGCGGTTTTTTCGATTAGCCCATATATTTTTTTTTTGTGTTTTATTCATTTTCGGATTATATTACAATGGGCTTCGCAAGAGAAGAATGAAAGATTAAGACTGAGCGAGAAAGAGCACAATGTTAAAATTTATGCTTTGAACAGTTGTGTGTTTGGGCGCGATCTATTTCACAATTCTTACACTGGTTGAATTTCCACTCGAGAATCTGAATAAACGATGAACGGCCACGACTTATGTTCCGCCGTATGGTTTGCAAACAAACTACGTTTTCATTGCATAAATAAAATTTCATCAACTGCGAGCGAATGAGCGCGCGCGCTATATGGACGTAAATCTATTTCATTAATAATTCAAAGCGAAAAGCACCATCTGACTGAATACTGAAACAAAAAAAATAACAACGACGATCACGAAGAAGAAGAATATCTCCAGCAGGAATTCTTCTTTGATATAACGTTCGCCTTGTGCGCACTTTTTTTTTGACATTCTGCTCAGAGCCAAAAACCATGCAAATTTTGCTGGCGTAAAAAGATGCACGACCAAAAAGATGCGAGATGAACAAAGTTGATGCTTTCATTTCGACTGTGTGAACACACTCAACATTCAGTTAATTTATGTCTTTATTTCAGTCCACTTATTGAAATGAAGGATTTTTATTTGTTCGGAAGAGATAAAAAAGCAATTTTCCATTTCAACGAAGAAAAAATGGTATTCATTTTGAAGCTGTGTGAACCGCTTACGAAACCGTAGAAAGTGAGCCAAGCTCAAAGTCATTTTCGGCAAAAACTGACGATCAAGTGTTGAAAGTAAAAAATTGCTTACGATTAAAATCCAATTACATTCAACAAAAATTGAATTCACAAACAAAAACCTAAACTCCAAACAATAGCCAACATCTCTGACACTATTTAGTGTCGATTTCAGCTTACATTGTGACAAAGTTCAAAATGGCTGTACTGTTTCATTTTTTTTTCTGTCACTCGAATTAGAAAAGAGAGTCAATAAATTGTGATATTTTTTATCGCCTATCAACAATTCATTGTGCAACCAAATACCCATGAAACATAAATTAACTAAGCTGTCAAAATATAAAATTTCAGTACGACAAAACCGCATGGCAGAATAATGATGACAATAGAGGAGTAGGAATGGCTTTGAAACACAAAAAAAAACATAAAACGTTTTCCCGAAAATTAAATAATAATCAAATTCAACCAAAGCATGTCAGATTTTCACAGTGAAACAATGGCAAATTCAAAATTTATGGCCGACGTGGCCTTTGTTATCTGCATTTTGCATACACACACACCACGCACACATTTCTAGCCGACAATGTGTGAATGAATGGAAATGAGCCGGTTTTTTTCATATCACTGTGCGTCCGCCGTGTAGAAATTATAATAGATTTTTAGTGGTTGAAATATAATTTAGCCTAACACCTAATAAAAAAGGGAGAACAATACCAACCAGAGGCAAACGATTGTTGTAATACGCCATCACACTTACACCACGTTTTTTTTCTCTCTCTGTTTTTTGTTCTTCATTTCTTGTCTATTTAATAAAAAAAAGAGCCACAGAACATAATGAACTGAATATATTTCCATTTACAAGAGGAGGAAATATTACAATTGACTTTTCGAACAATTTCCTTCATATCGTACAATTTATATATTTCTATTTCAATTTTGAGCGCAGAAAGTGAGACAGATAGATTTTGAAAAGCGAACAACTCGAGATGACACTATAGTGTTATTGCTTTTCAAAATGGGCATTTATCAAATTACAAGAATGGAGATTTAAAATGATCAAATGCACGCATGCAATGAGAGTGGTAAAAAATAATCGGACAGAACAAAGAAAATTGCAGTATTCAAATTCAAATTATGAATGGAAAAGTTGCAATTGTCCTTTACAGATGAACAACCATTCAGATTGGTTCCATTTTTCGAAGCATGTCACAATTGTTCATTTTTTATTCCATGCTCTCTCTCTCTCTCTCTCTCTCTCTCTCTCTCTGCCGGTTCTTTTGACTTTTGGCATTTGCTAGATATATTCACAAATTTCATTGTCAGGCATTGCATCGCACCGAAAGAAAGAGACTAAAACACTTTCCTTTCATGTTACACGATACACACATATCGTCGCGCTACGAATGTGTTTTAAAACATGGCCTGAAGCTTTGAAGATACTGCTGCAGCTGTGCGATATGCAGATATAGAATTCCGTTTTGTTTTCAGCATACACTTAATCCATTTGAATTTTGGTCAAACAGAAAAAGGGTTTATTTTTCATCTTTTTTATCTCTTTTCATTCTGTTTTCAGAGCTCGAATACCATTTCCACTTTCTGAATCAATTTTTCACTGGAACAATTTTCTCTTCTTTATTTTTCAAAATTGCAGTGGGAAAAAATGTGTGTGTGTGTTGGCATTGGCAGGAATAAAATGCTTTTATTTCACCTATTCAAATGGTCTTGTATCTTGGTTGATGTTCGGCTTTTCAGTTTTTCCACTGACCTTTGATGTATGGCTACAGAATCCCGCCATGAAATTTATAATCTGATCAGAAGGCTCTATGGTTACAATTTGAACAATGCCAACCAGCATTAGACAATAGAACGGCTTGCGATGTATTTTGCAAACTTCCATCGCACACACTACTTTCTTCATTAATTTTATCAAATGATCGCATTTTATTGAAATAGAAAAGACAAGATAGATGAATTGGTGTAAAAAGAGTACAAAAAATAGAATGAAATACTTTACGGGTAACATATATTCACAAATTAAAATCGGCCAGATAAATATTTTTTATCAACCCGAAAATTGTTCAAGCGTCAAAGGGCTTATACACAATGTCTTCATTATTATAAAGTAATTCGATCGAAAGCAAATGTTCAATTGAAAATGTGCACTTTCTCTTCCAGCCGAATGAGCATGCAACCAATACCATTGACACTTTCGCGCAATAAACAAATTAATTCCTATCTAAATAACAATAAATTCAAACGGTGAACAATTAAAAATGTGTCGCAAATGATGAATGTGCTTTGTGCTACCTTTTTAATTGTGTTTATTTTTTTTTTCGTCTCCGCTCTCATTTGTTTCGGCGATGAGTGAATAATCCGTATGCAATGAAAAAGCACGTAGAAAACGAACTGCAGTTCGTGACAATTCATTAAACTGTGTAAAGCATTCACCTATTCGTCTGAAAAAGGTTCATTCATTCATGCAGAAAGAAACATCAATAAATTTTAGAGTGGAAAAAATGTCTTCTTTTCAGGGGGGATTTTTACACAAAAACAAATAACAGCTACGAGGCAAAGAAAAAGAGCAACACGCCGTCATCATCATCAGTAGCAGGAGCATAATAAGTACATTATGGAATTTTAAAAACATTTTTACTCTTGATTCCATTTAAAAGCAAGCAAATCGACGACACGCATTAAAATAACACTCGACGGAAGAAAAATGGTTGAAGAAACTGAAGGACATTTTCCTTTCAACGAATGAAAAAAAAAACGCACAAAGACACAATATATTAAAATACTTATGGCTGCGATAAAGGTACCACAATTTAATAGGATTCTATTTTTTTTGTCGTTCCTATCTCCACACATCGTTGGAATGCAATATTTTCATCTCTTCAACACAAATTATTTTTAATTTTAGATTGAAATTCTCAAACGCACATGTACATCCAAGGCCAATTTTCATCTTCGCTTCGGTTTTCTAAGCATTTTGATTTGTATGTGTAATTTGTGTACTCAGCGAAAGCTACTCTTTTCACAAACCGAAAAAAAGAAACGAATAAGACATTTTAATAGCTTAGAACGGAAATTTTCATGCAATCTAGAAAAGATGTTTTAACATAAAGTGACTGTGTGTATTTTATGTATCTTTTTTACTAAACATACGCACGCTTACCATAAATATATTATTTGCTAATTTTTTTTCGCCTAAGCACACGTAAAAATAACAATAACAGCAGCAATAAGTCTTCGAAATGCCAAAACGCCACTGCTTGAAAAATGGTAGATGATATTCGGACGAAACTTTTTTTCGGCCTTTTTTTTGTTCATTCGCTCAGTATCACTCTCTGTTCTTGACTAGGGGATAACCGTGAATTGCAGATCGAATAATTTATAATAATAAACGCTATTTCTCTCTATTTTTCACTAATTCTGCTAGTATTTCTACTAGTTTGTTCTAATACTGCTATTTTTTGCTAATTTCTCTAGTACGTCAAAAATATTGCATACGTCAGATTGACAGCATGATCGAATAACTGAAATGTGTTTACGTAAATGTTTCAAGTTGACACTTTCAACGTGTATATTTGAAGCAGGCACTAGCGTATACGTTTTCAGTAAGAAATCTGTCATCAAAATCTACATTTCCGATTGCAATTCGTAAATTGTAGTTAATACAGATGAAACGTGCTTGGTTACGTGCCATTGAATATATTTTTATTTAAAAATAAGAAAAAGCGTATTTAACTACATATTTTGATACATTTTAGTTCAACACTATTCAATTCGTTTGTTTTGTGAATTTTATTTTAATTAATTATTTCAATATATTCAAGAATAAATTCTTACTAAAGTATATACGTGTACAGTGCTAATTCTGCTATTTATTGCTAATTTTGCTATTTTCTTCATGTAAATTTCCCTATTTTTTTGCTAATGTGCTAATTCTAATTCGCATGGATATCCCCTAGGTTCTTGATGAGCGCCTCCATTTCAAGATGTTTTTTTCAAAGAAGCGGAAAGAACAAAAAGCCACAAAAGAAGTTGCTGAAGTTGAAGGGAAATGATAGCGCGCAAAATACAAAAAAAGTAGAAATACCAGAATGGGGGCGCAGCCAGTAAAAAAAAATAAAAAAGGTCAACCTTTAGAATGCCGATGAAAAAAAAACTGCAAAGAACAAACAAGAAAGTAGAAAGTTTTATGCTGAGCAGCGGCGATATTAGACGAAGGCAGAGAAAAAAACAAATTCACGATAAAAATGACGTATGACTTTATAAATCTTCTTAGGGTGAGGGACGACTTCTTTTTAACAGCAGCAGCGGCAACACTACACAATATTTTGAGCTCACATTGGAAATGCGAAATTGGTGAATTTTGAAATATGTGTGCGAGTGTGTTTATGTGCGTGTCTTGTCTTGTTATTTTCGTTTTCGAAGCGAAATTGCTTTTGTACCAACCCTCGATCATGCTCTTGAAACAAGTCAACATTCACCCGCGCGCATCACAATTCGTTTCATTCTCTTTATCTCTTTCTCTGCCTGTATAATATGCATCGAAACCAACGAACTTTCTCGGCCATATATTTTACAATGTATTATGGCATGCATTAATACTGCCGTTGGTGATTTAAGTGGTGCACACAAAAAATATGGCAGCAAACGCAAAAAGATGACAACAGAATGGCATAAAAATGTATGGAAAAAAAGCGAATGCGTCCATTGCAAAGCAGTTGATATATAAGTGCTTATTTTGTATAATTTTCCATATATTTTACATGCATAATATAATTCGGCGCAGAAAAATCATATTTCTGCCATTTGCAGCAGCGAAGAACATTTTCTTTTCAGCGTTCTTTTTTCTTCGGCAATATGTACGAAAAACCAACTGATTGCTGTATGACTTGAGCGAGAGATATATTATCGTTTTGTATTTTTCATTGTTTGTGATTTTTTTACTGGTGGTGCTGCTGCTGTTTGTGTGTTGAATCAACTTCCTTGCCATTTCCACATAAATAGTGTAACAAATGTTGGAGCCGAGAAAGCGAAACAAATTTAGACAACAAATGTTGAATCGCCATTTATAACAAATGGAACTTTTTTGAAGCTTAAAGGATATTAAAGTATAAAAGACTTGGCCCGGAATGGTCTGCATTCTAATTCATCGGTTGGTTGGAGGCGCGCAACCCTTTTGATTTTGTTTCGATTTGCCATATATGATGTAGTTACTGTTTCTTGAATTTTACACAATCGCAGATCTACACAAATCTTCAACTACGTTGAAAACAGACACACACTTCACCCATACTCGATTTTCAAATTGACAACTATGCTTCGAGACTCTTAAATTGGCGATGTCTGGAATTATGCGACATGAAAATCGTCAAAGGATTTCTTTTATCGAGCAAACTTTCTGTAACTAATTACGGTTAAACATAAATAACGAGAAACTTCTTAAATTGGTCTTTTTCCCCCCGTCTCTCGCATCTCTCTCTCTCCAACTGCCGATCTCAGTTCAACACAAAGATGGCACAAACAACAACCATCTATCTTTCTTTTCTAAGTTGGCCAACATTCGAATTCGTTTCTTTTATTGTATTTTGGTCGAATGAACTGAGCGGTTCATTCTTTCTCGTGAATTCAAGAGTAAAATACAAGAAATAAGAAGTTTGCACGCTGTAAACTCACACTTGATTTATGTGTATTCACTGAAATGAACATCTAGAGGCATTAGCTTTGCACTTTCATGCCATTTCGATCTAAAGGGCCCTTCTCCAGAGAATTCTCCCACTTGTAACATTCCTATCTTGAATTTTGGAAAATTATGAATAATGTTTTTCCAATTTTTCATCTTATTTTCGTTTTTGCAGTTCTTATTTTCAAATTGAAACCAATGAGAATACCTCCTGTTTAAATCACTGGTTCAACAAAAATATAAAGAAAGTACTTGGGAAGAAAGGTTGATTGCCATTCAATTTTCCGAATAAAAACTGTAGTTTCAAGTGATGATAGTGAAATATTACAGAAAGAAAGTCCATTCGAAAATTTTAAGAAAAGTTAAAAAAAGAAACTTAAACAATTGAAATTGAAGGAAACCAAGACGAAATTTGGCTTCATATTGAAGTATTCGAATCAAAAGTGAAAATTGTCTTGATTTTTTTTTTAAATTAATCCAACACCAGATTCAGCATAAATGGTAATTTAAATACAAAATGTTTTCCAAAAACGATTGAAAAGATTACGCACATTTTATTCAATTTGCATGAAAATAAGAGCAAATGTAATTGATTTCGCCAATAGAAAATTTAATATTTTTTTCCTAAGCTCTGAACTTCTATATCTCCATCAAAAGTCGGCCACAAGGAACAAATTTGATTAAAAAGAAAGTGCGGCAACTTGCTGGTTTCCCTCATTTTTGTAAACAGAGGGTGAATCAAGACGAAAAATAAGCGACAATTTAATGTTCTGATAGCGGTTTGTGATCGTTTAATGGCGAGAAAAAAATAAAGAGTCTTACGGGAGTAAGACGAACTTTTCCGCACTGTGGTAGTTGTGTATTTTATTAAGAAAGTTCAAAATAATATTTGTTCGATTTTTCAAGCCTTTCAAGCGGCGTAAAGTCCGAGACCAAAAAATATGTTCCAACTTTGGCAACGAAATATTCTTTGATTTAATAGCAGAAGTACTCGAGAAAAGATTTTTCACACTTTCATGATGAACCCATTTGTACGATATTTGAAAGTATTCTATTTCTAACAAAACACTATAAAAAATATGTCTGACGTTAATTTTGCCATGAAAATTATTTTTGAAACACTTTTCATAACTAAAGTCACAAAAAATTTGGATTTTTATATGGGAGTCATGTCTGTATGCTACCTTAATGGTGTGAAACTTTGCACAGGCTATTTTTCTCACAAAAAAATAACATTCGGAAGGTTTGGAGAAATTTTAAGCAAAAGTAAGAGCACCTCCCATACAAAATATTCGTTTTTGATCCAAAAATTGAAAATTTTGTATGAGAGGTACCCCTAATTTTGATTGAAATCTCTTCAAACTTTCAGAATGTTATTTTTTTGTGTGAAAAATAGTCTGTGCAAATTTTTACGTCATTAAGGTAGCATACAGGCATGGCTCCCATACAAAAATTAAATTTTTCGCGATTTTTTCAAAGAAACTCTGTTAAAACTTAATTGTATCTCAAAATAAACATCGGATTCGGTTTTCTCGTGCCAAAAAACCCCCCAATACATATTTTTGAGTGTTTAAGTCTACATTAAGTATGACTTTTCGACGAAAATTGGACTCTTTTTCATAGGTATCACTACAGGCATGAAATTTTTTTCCATCGACCAAAGTCGCTCAAAAGCTAATGATTTCTATTCCTCGGGACCCCCAATCATCCCGTGAAGTCAGATTTCAAATAACTTTTCTGGGGGGTGAGATAATCGATGGACAAATTTTGCGTACGGCGGACAACGTACGACGTACGACGTACGACGTACGACGTACGACGTACGACGTACGACGTACGACGTGGAACAGACCCACAACAACCATGCTCAAAACGGCCTGATTCGGGTTCTCTGACCTCAGAAACGTCCAGAAAACATGTTTTTGAGATGTCGTAAATTTTGACCCATTGCAATACTTTCCCCTTTCACACTATGTGTGTGCGGAAAAGTAAAATGTGGTCTATGCTAAACGCACTTAACTACATCGGAACAAACGAATCTCACTGTTTGCATCTCCTACCGTACATGATATTATAAATATGCTCAAAGTAACTTAAATGAAAAGAACATAATTACGCCTGTTTAAACGATTAAAACTTAATTTAAAGAAAAAAAAATGTGCTTCTAGATGTTTACATTGTGTAACCCTTCTTTCTTTCTGTCGTTATAGCAGAACACCCTTTGTTACACGCCTCAAAAAAACTGATTGACTATTGCAACAAAATCGTCTGTATTTTGCGTATACCTTTGTTGGTCATTTTAGTGAGTGTTAGACAGTCGAAGAAATGTCCAACGAAGCCTTTTCATGAGATATAACTCTTTAATAACTTTGCCGAAAAAAATACTTGTTCCGAAAAAGCAATAAATAAAAAGTCGAACTATTATGAAATGAAATATTTTAATTAAATTTGGGCACTCATGGGTCACCTCTATTTTTGTGCTGAAATAGAAAAAAAGCAACTGACAAAACGGAATGGCTGAGTAAAGTGAAAGAAATGAATTGTTGGACAGACCGAAGTTTTTTTTCTTTGGTTTTCTTATATTGAAGTTCTTGTGTGCCATTTTTATTATGGATTGTCATGGTATTTGTATGAAAAGAAAATACATTGTGTGCGCTTGTGTGACTCACGCCAACCGAAAAAGGAAAGAGACCGAAATAATACACAAATATAATAAATAAAAGTTTTTCGTTTAATTTATGATCTCAAGAATCAAGATAAATTTCCAAAAACATATCTACTTCGCTCTGGAAAACATTCATTTTGGGGCCGAAGTAGTTGGTGTTGTATTTTTTTTTCGTTTTGTGTATGTGTTTCTGCAATCATTCTTCGTAGCGTCTGTCTTTGTGCGCGCATAAAGCATTAAGCAGAAAGAAAGCGAAATACATCAAATGAAGAGAGAGGAAAAAAAGTGCGAGAGACGAACTGAGAATATTCTCTTTTTTTTCGTGTGTGTGCAAATCGAAAAAGCAACCCAAAGTGGCATTCGACAGTAAATTTTTTTTACGGGAAAATACGCACCATCAACCATACACACGCATCTCCGCACACATAATTTCATCGGCTGGCACGCTACTGTCGTCAACGACAAAGGCATAGACACATTAGATTCCATGATGTTTAGGTTATTTATTTTTATGTGCGTTTTCTTCATATCTTCAAACGGCTGTGCTGTTCGGTTGCTGGTGTTGTTTTTTTCTTTTCTTTTTTTTCCAGTTCGGCATTCATTTTTACACAATACCCGCTCTCACTCTCATTCTCCTTCTAACTGTCATTTGTATTCTATTGAATACGCACTCCCTGGCGCTGGCTGAAAAACTAACAGAAAAATCTCTTATCAATGATTATTCCACCCTGAAAATGTATCGTATAGATTTCGTTTTTGCTATATGTATGGGATGTCGTTTTCTTTTTGTTCAACTCATTGTCGTCAACAAAACCGCCACCACTTCGAGAATAGCTAACGATATCATATATCAGCAAATGTATTTGAGCATGTTATACGCTATTCTTCGCTTTCGCCACAACTTTTTTTTTCCTCTGCTATCTCTCATTCGTTCGTCCTTTCTTCTCTGTCGACGATGTCGTCTTCGACGACAACGATATTTCTGCTTTCGTTCGAACTTATTTCATTCGACTTCTTAAGTATTTTCTCGCACTTCTTGTATGCGACAGGGTTCACAGATCAGCTCTTATCTCTATGATTTGTGTGTTTGGCAATTTTTTCTTTTGCTTCTCTCTCTCCTCTCGCTCTCCATTTATTTTTCTGCCTTCGATAAATTCGAAATGCGCGCACACCACATACCATTTTCATTGTCGCATATTTTTCATTGTATTTATCGAGCGTGTATTTATTATGCACACCCTCGCCGACCATACCAGATATATTTGTCACAACGGCGTAGTGCGCTTTTCAAACATACACACATACACATGCATCGGAAACGTAGAAGAGAATAGCACCGCTCAACGAGCTGAATGATGCTTTGGCATAAATTGCACAAAACCAGCAGCAAAAAAAAAGTCTTAGCTGAAGAAGAAAACGGAAAATAGAATGGAATAGAATCGAATCTCAATGAATATTATTGGCATTCGCTAGTGCTTCTCGAAACGATACAAAAGATCCAAACCAAAATAAAACAGCGTTGCCAATGGAATACAACCGATATATGTATTCGGAAGCCCCAGCGTATCTTTCGCTCTGTCCCTTATTCCATACACTCAATCCACAGATCAATAGAAGAAAATGAGCACGATTACATTTCGGCTTAAATAAGGTGAAGAACACCAATATTTCATGTGTGATGTATTATATTGTACATATGTACGTTTCCAAGATAAATTGCCTTTCACTTCAATCTATATTTTTTCATTATCTACTTTCAACAAAATGGTACCTTTTTGGCATAAGTCGCATTCGCTGCGAGACATACACACAGAACATTAGACTTGATTCCATGCGTATTTTATTTTGATCATCCCTGTGAAATATCATCGAATATTCAGAATAAACGAGTTGGATTTACTGAAATGCCAAGGTTTAATGAAAGAATCTATATAAAATATGATCAGCGTGGGTGCGGTATACAATCCTTTACAATTTTTTTTTAAATAGAAAGATATCAATATTTATGTAGAAAAAGAATCACCACCAATATTCAGTTGAAGCAATAATAAACTTCAGTTGAATGAAAGTTAATATTTCTCATTATCAATACGTTAGAGAGTTCATATGATTTCGCTTATTCCATTAATTACTATGATACACACAATAATTACGTGGTGTGGTATATCAGTGTTTGGTGTGAGTGTGTCGATGGGAAATGAAGCTGTGTTTCAAGATTTTGATCGAGGTTATCGTTTGGATGTGATCAAAAAAGGACCTCCGACAGAATTTATGGCTAAACCGTATTTACAAATATTGAATACGCCTTTTATACAAAATCGAATAAATTGTCAAATCACAAACGAAAAGTGTGCGAAAAAGAAAATATCCGAAATACATTTAATGTGATCGATGATAAAAATTGCGATAAAAATTTCAAGGCAATGCGCCTTGATTTCGATAAAAACAAACCACGATATATTGTTATGATAATAACAAATAGATAAGAATCGTTGCATTATGGTGACAAATCATCGGTTGATAAGATGGAGCAAGCTGAAATGTTTGCAACATTTTTCAAAAATAATTTTGCAAATCAACCGTCTCTAATTCAATCGACAGCACAAGCGTCAACTCAAACAAATTCTTCCGTTGACAATTTCATTCTTAACGAATTTTCTGTTTTTGACGAGTTACTAAAAATTAACTCTAAGAAAGGCGCAGGACCGGATGGAATTCATCCAATCCTTCTTAAAAATTGTGCTGGCTTATTATACGAACCGCTGTCAATGATTTTCAATGATTCGCTTTCCACTGGACACTTTCCTACGAGATGGAAACGTTACAGCGTTGGACCAATATTCAAAAAGGGATCACGTTCTAACGTTGAAAATTATCGGTGCATTGCCAAATTGCCAACGATCGCCAAGTTTTTCGAATATTTGATTAATTTGGAGATCAGCAAGATGGTAGCCGATAAAATAGTTCCACAACAACATGGTTTTATGAAAGGTCGCTCGACTTCGATGAATCTTTTAGAATTCCTGCACTATTCTATGAAGGCAGTGAACGAAGATAAGCAGGTAGAAGTACTTTATACTGACTTCAGTAAGGCATTCGACATTGTTGATCATTCGATTCTTATTTCAAAACTACGAAACTTTGATCTGCCTCCTAACTTAATCGAATGGATCAAATCGTATTTGTCAAATCGTCGTCAATTCGTGAAATATGGGCAAATGGAGTCAAGTGAGTTTGTCGTTAACTCAGGAGTTCCTCAGGGAAGTCACTTGGGCCCCACCCTATTTCTGCTTTTCATCAACGACATTGTTAATTCCATTAAGGATGACGACATTTTTATCTCTCTGTTTGCTGACGATTTGAAATTGGCAACTTCAATCGCTAACACCAATGACTGTATCAAACTTCAAGTTGTAATCAATAAATTAAAAAATTGGTGCGAAGCAAACAAACTTCATTTAAATCTTGACAAATGCTCTGTTATGTCAATATCAAAAAAGAGAGATCAAATCGTAAGTTCCTACTCTTATGGCAGTCACAAATTCAAGAGAGTGAGCGAACAAAGAGATTTGGGAGTTATCTTTGACAACAAACTTAACTTCATCAAACATATCGATTCAATCGTGGCTAAAGCAACATCAGCACTCGGATTCGTAAAGAGATTTTGCTACGATATTCCGGATGTCAATACTCTCAAGTCATTATATTGCGCCCTCGTACAATCAATCTTGGAGTATGGCTGTTTGGTATGGCTCCCGTACCATGATATACACAAGAACAAAATCGAATCGTGCCTGCGTCAATTCTCAATGTTTGCTCTCAAGGAGTATCCAAATATTTCAAATGACTACAGGATTTCATCGTACAGCACTCGCCTAGGCAAACTAAACATGCAATCACTCCAAAGGCGCCGTATCAACGCATCAATTCTATTCATTTTCGACTTGATGCAAAATAACGTTCACTGCCCATCACTGAAGACTGAAATTGCCCGCAATCAAAATGGACGTAACTTAAGATGTGTGGAGTACTTCAAAATCAATGACAAGAACTTCAAAATCAATCCATCAGTACCAATCAACCAAATGTGCAAAATGTCAAATAAGGTCCACGAACTATTTTCAACGCAATCAAAACGATCAACTTTCAAAACTCGACTTTTAGCCTTAAGCGATGACCATTTTTCTAACTTGTCATTGGTGTCTAACTATAACACTGTTTTCTTTAACGATCTAATGTGATACATTGTGATTTTTGTAAAGATGTAAATTATTTATTTATCCAATTATTTATTTAATTATTTATTTATTAATTATTTTCTGACTCATTGTAACCGCGTGCAATTTGAAAATGTTTAGTATTTATAAGTGTTTTTTGCTGTTTGACAGTAATTTGAACAGTTTACTATTAACTATTTAGCTATTACTGTAAGAAGTAGCTAATTAGTTATTAGAAATCTTTATTAAAAGATGTGGTTTTTAACGGTGATCAGATGTATACCAAATGTGTATCATTGATTCATACCTTTTTCCCACCAAACAAATGTATAAAAATTATGTACAAACTCAAAAGATTCAGCCAGTTTTGGCGGTGAATAAATATTATTATTATTATTATTATAAATAAATAGAGAAAGTTGGGAAGCAAATGGGAGCTGCAAGTGAACTATAATTTTTATTGAGTTTTTCGACGACAACGACGACGAACTGGTTTTCGGGAGAGTTCAGCATTCGATTAAATGAAATTTATGAGCCAACGGCGAAATGGAATTATTATTGCTTTGGTGGTTATTTCTTCTACGAATATTTTTCCGATACTCTCTTTCTCTCTGTCCTTTTTTCTCTTTTGGCCGTTTCTCTTTCTATGTTATTTTGTCGTCCGGACCGGGATTGTTTTGATATTTTTTTTGGGGTGGTTCCGATTTATGAATAAATGGGATTCATCATGGTTATCTTTCGAAAATAGTTATTGCGTAACCGCATCTACACACTGCTTCTCACATAAATAATCGAACAAATTCATAAGTTTTTTTCTTCGTTTTCATTTCTTTTCGATTTTATTGCATGAGATTATGCTTAATAGCTGTTCGATAAAGTTTGACAGCGATGGCGTTTCAATTCTCCATGGACAACAAACAATCAAGCTGATTTACTGAGTTGTTCAAGTGTCGGCGCATTAGAGTTTGATAGAAGCTTTTCAAATCTAATGTTTCTTCTATGTTTATTTGTTTTGGATTGTGGTTCCACTTGAAATGTGTGAACAAAATGATAGTGAGGCGCAATATAAGTTTCCAAAAAAGCGGCAACTGTTTCGCTGGCACCCAACTCTCGTCGAGTACCTTCTGCTATGAAATCTCGTGGTAAAATTGAAATCTCACGAATTATGTGATTTAAAATCGATGGCAAAAAATGGCATCATAATTCAAGATTGAAAGTGAAAGGAAGAGGGATTGGAAAACGAAGAGATTTCGAGTCAGAAAATGAGAGAAAAAAGCAATAAAAACCATAATAACTTCTGATGGTATTACCGATCTCGAAGCGTAAAAAGAAGGGTGCAATATTCCACATATGACAAATGATGCTACTTCGCACTCATCACCAAACCAATTGGAAAAAAATGCATCGACCAGAAATCGTATAATTTTTTTTTTATTTGTTTCCAAGTTATTGAAAGTTTTCGGTTGCGTTTGAATATGAAGCCATATTACCCCATCAACACTTCAACGGCACATAAAAATTGTAGTTATACTTAAAACCAAATCACATGGCACGGCATGCTCAATTTAAGCACTATACTATGTGTTCAACTGCGGCGATCAATTAGCCGTTAACGAAAAGTTATTGCACCAACAAAGTTTAATCGTTATGTTAGCGTGTTATTTCATTTACCATGCAAATCAGCTGTAACTATAAATGCTGCTTTAAACGGCGTTCATCGAATGGATGTTGCGAAATGCAATTACTCTTTTTGATAGAGTCAAATTCAATTGAACGGTTCCTTTTTCTCACATTCATAGCCGGTTAACTGAAACGATTCTTCACACAACATGACCATTAAACGATACAATGAGCTTCTTCAAGCGCATGTGAAGTTATCTTTTTGTTTTGCATCAAATTGGATAATAATTCTTATGAAAACAAGAAAATTTACATGTTTCACTCCTTATAGACTAAAGATATCATACAAATAAATTGAATAATGTTCTGTGAAATGACTGCTGCATGTAAAGTGAATGAAGTTCCAATTTACTGCAATTTGGTGCTCGTAAGGTAGTAACAGAGACGACGACGACATTCACATAAAAAAATTGGTTGATTAAGTGTAAACGATACACTGTTAAAATTTGAATTGGACATGAACAAAAAAAATGTAAAAGAACGAAGAAAAAATGCATACAATGAAAACGAGAGAAACTATTCAGTACAAAAGTGTTCGATGTTCGTTTTCGTGGGTTTATATAATAAATCAGCCGCCTCATAGCTTGTGTGCTACTGCTACGAGATGCCACAATTATGGCACACTATACATGGCTATACATTTGACTATTTATGTATAGAGAGTGAGTGAGAGAATGAACCATAAACTATCACAACGAATTATAGCCGCATAACACATAAACGCAACACACAGTACACACTTCTACAAATGGCCGTGTTCAATGCGCGGTCGCATGCTTATTGTTTGCTGCTGCTTCTGCTGCTATACACTCTCTCTCTTACTCGTTCTCTCTCCCCCAAATCATCGAGCGAATGAACGAAACAATTGTTCGATGTATGTTTTTATTTATTTCAACTTGTGCCGATGTATATAAATCGTGAACACAATAAATTTCATTGTGGCGCGCATCGTTCGGGCGAGCGCACACGCGCGCACTCCTTTTTCACTCTCTCAAACACATGCAAGCATTCACACATACGAATATTATTTTGTTCGCGGCAATACACAATTTTCAGCTATAGAAATACAAACGCGTCGCACTCAAAACGCCGTGCCGATTTACGACGATGCGAATCGCTTTGTGTGTGCAAGTTTATACATGTGTTCATCGCATCGACAATAATATAACTCATCCAATGTTAATTCATCATTCTCACATGGCGCACACACGGCTCACATACGGCTTTTATCTCTCCTTCTCTCTCTCTCTCTCTCTCTCTCTCTCTCTCTCTCTCTCTTATTCCATCTACACACATCTTTCGGTTCTATTTTGGTGTTCTCTTCATTCATGGAGTGTTCATCGAGCTTCGAGTTGAATTGGTTGTTTCGATGTAGCGCAACACTAAGTGAGTAAGCGAACGGTGTGAAGAGAATATGGCAGAAAAAAATCTCACACATAAATAACTCAGAAGAGCAACTGTATATGATGGGCAAAACAGCCGCGTGCAACAAAAACAACAACAACAACAGCAGCAGCAGCAACGTCCGCTTTGCGAAAGACAGTGCGAAGAGAATCGACCGAGGGAGAGAAATAAGTTACGCAAACACCAATTTGCAAGATTCAAACGCATCAACCGAACCGACAAGTCCGAGTTACCATACAGAATTTGAAACACACCAAATCCATCAAAATAACTACGCAATAACGTTCACGCATTTCAAATCAAATAGAATTCATGAACGCAACAAAAAAGAACGCACCAACACAAACATACCAATAAATACGCATGCACACACAACCGCGTGCGGCGATTCGACTAACAACGATAAATTTCCATTGGTGTCTAGTTTATACACATTTTTTTTCCATTAGATTCTCTCTCTGGTTTTTTGTTGCCGTTATCGTCTGTCCCATTCGTGTGCACACAGCAACACCGCATGCTAGACAAATGAGGTATACACACATTCATCTTTCTCTCCCTTCACAGTATCACGAACTGAATAAGATGAAAGAGCATCAACGCAAATTATGCGACGAATACGACGATGAGTGTTTGAGGAAAAAAGTGCAAACGATAGAAAGAGAGGGAACGGAACACAAAAAGGGCCCCTGAACGAAAAAAAAAAAATACACACACTCAAACACATATAGAGACAGCGGAGCGTAGTCACGAAGCATGTAGTAGAAGAAAAAGAGAAGAATAAACGGTACCAACGAAAATGAAAATGGTTTATGAGTTTGCTCCTCCTATTTGTTGTCTCTTTTTCGCCGCTCACACATAAATTCTCAAATGGCAATCAGTCGTTATTGCAGTACTGGTGTGCTTTGCTCTCTGTTGGTGCTGCTTGGTTGCTTGCTGCTGTTGTTGTTTCCATTTGTGAATCGTGCGCCGTGACACACTGTATGTTACGTTCCACAATGTTATATTTGAATTGAATTTACACTCGAATGCCAAACGGAGCATCAACACGCAATTTCATTTATTTACGGTGTGTGTACAATTTTCGCTTCGATTAATTTTCGCTCTTGAATTTCGTTGTGTGCACTTTTTTTTCTCTCTCTTCATTTTTGATATGTTTGCACTTCTGTTTTCAGGTGTAATAAACAAAAATCATCATATATATTTGTGATTCTTTTGAAAATTGTAAATGGATAAAGAACAAGTGAAGTCAACGCTGCTGGCCGCAATTGTATTATGTAACAAAAATGCTTGATCATTTTAAATTGGGCTTAAATGCGCTTATCAACCAATTGATAAGAACAATAGAATGGCGAAATTATGTTTTAAATTGAAATTATCATTATCCATTCACATCTTTTATTTTATGCATACGTACACACACATGCCCGTATTTGAATATATTCCAAATTCTGTAAAGAATTTTAATCGTGGGTATTAAATCGATATTTTAATCAATTTTCACTTCGAAACCAGCTTCATTTTATCACAATTTATATTATTTGGGTGAAATGCAAATTTTCCACATTTACGTGGTGTGTGCACGCTTAAATTATATTTTTGCCACTTTGTTTTTCATCGCGCGCGCCCTTCTACATACATACACACACAATTGGTGTACCTGAAATCATAGTTTTCAGTAGTCTCGGTCACAAATACACCAATAAATTGAGAGAGTCACATGTAGGCCCTTCGTTAGCGAACACATAAACAATCCATTTTGACCATCCGTTTTCATCCGCCACACGGTGCAAATGAGTGAGAGAAAGAAAGCTATAAAAAAAATTGCGGGCGCACGAGCAAAAGAAACAACAACAAAAAAAAGAAAGTTAGAGAGCCGAAAGGCATGAAAATGCCATGTGAAATTGTTCGGTGCGGCGTTTTGTAAAATATATGTTACGCTGTGTGTATGGTATAAAAAAGCACTCGTTCTTTTCACTCCGTGTGCTATATCATTTCATTTGAAAAAAGGCACAAACATTTAAGCGTTCCGAGAAAACCGTACAAAACACGCGCTCTCTTTCTTTCTATGCTCACACAGAGCAATACATCCATAAACGTCATCCACTATACTATATATAATATTGTTGATATTATTACTATTATTTTATATTTCGCGTATCGTCTGCTTTTCGTATGCACATCGATCGAGAGAAAGAGCAAGAGAGAAAGAACGAGAAGCAGTGTGGTGTACGGCACTATACAGGATTAAGGGTTTTTTATTACATTCGAAACTGTGTACGCCGTAGTCACATCGTTCGCCGTTTTCTTCTATATTGCGATCAGACTGTTTCATCTGATGTGCTTGCTGTTGTGTGTGCTTTGTGTATACTCTGCTATGTTATATGTATGGTTTATTTTGTATATAGAGAGGAACTGTGGCACACCAAACTCGATTCGACTCTCACATGTATCACACTGTGAATTGAATGCTTTATGGGTTTAGTTTGATAGAAGTCGTAAAGAAATCAACATCTCATCAGACAAACCAGCGCATCGAAACGAAATATCGGTACAATATATATCCGAGATCGCAGTTTTCGTACGATTCTTTTTCTTTTGAATGTTGTGCGTTTTTTTTCGCTCAACAACTTTTCCTCCGCAATAATTAAATAAATCAGCGAATATAAATTTAAAAACCAATAATATTTTTTTTCCCGGAAAATGATGATAAAACGATCTGGTCATTTTTGCAATAAATGAATGCCTGACATTCATATCTTGAACAAATAATTGAAAAGCACAACGATTAAAATACCATTTTTTTTTTTGGAGCAGCAAAGTACTTCAAATTTTAAAAGAACGCATAAATATTAAGACAATTAAATGATTGCAAGTGAAGAGTGAGAATAATAAGAGAGGAAGAGAAAACAACATTTATTTTCCTTGTTACAGATTGAAACATCTCATTTTCCATCGAGTGCAACCAATTTGATGAACTGAAACTAAAAGACCATTCTCACTGCAATAAAAAAAACAGTTTGAATGAGTTTTATTACTTGAATTGTGCAATTACTTTTAATCACCCGACAGACAGACAGAATCACACGATTTGAACAGAGACATTTTCAAGAATCAGATCACTGATACTGTTTTATATTAAACTCTTGAATTTTATCGCAACAATTGCACGTTTTGCAATCAATTTGATGGTCTTGTGTTTTGCAGTTGATCGCATGATTATTACAAATCCCCGGTGGATTTTAGACACAGTGTATTGAATAGTGTATGAACGCGACTGTTTGCTCACATAACCGTGTGGATTCGCCAAAATAATTCCGGTGCGAAATCTAAACTTGAAATCGGTGGGAAAATTATCATTTTACGCAATCGAGAACAAATTACGTGTTACCTTTTTTGATAAACAAGCAAGTGAATTCATATTTCGAAGTGAACAATATCAAATCATTGAACAACAGCAATCAACAGAAGACAACATTCAAGACGATTTTTATTTTTGGGTAAGTTTAGATCATTTGGTTTTGCATGCTATTCAATAACAACCATTCAATTCAGTTTGAATTTAAATTTCTTCATCTTCTTCGTTGAAAATATCAGATTTCATTCGTATATCCATGAGATAAAAATAAGGTTCTAAAATAAAATAAAAAAAAATACTTTGATACATGTTCACACGTTTAGTTTTCATCTATTTTGTTCGTTCATGCCAGAGATTTTTATTTGTGATCAAAATTTTCATATAGGCCCCTTAACGCCAACAATACCCGTTTTTCGGTTTTGAAATGTAGATTTTATGCGTTATGATTTTGTTTTGCATGTCAACAAGATCTTGTCTTAATCAAGAACAATTTTTAATGCTACATCCATGTCTTCCTTAATTAAATTGTGTTTTTGGGGCGAAGCAAACGACACGCAAAATTTGTTCGTATATGCATTTACGTTTTATTTGAAATACACGACATGTAGAATATGAGTTAGAAACAATCCAACAACGATAAGAGCGAGTGAGGAAGAGGAATGACGTCGATAATAACAACATCAGCGCCAGCTGAAATAGCAACAAAACATCAAAACATACACATACAAACATTCGATGCGAGCAAAAGAGAGGGATATAGAAAAAAGCATAATTTTTGAGTTATCCCGTCGGGATGAGAATAAATTTATATTATAATGTCATGTGTGAAAGTACCGAGCGGTATTTGGTTAAAAACTTTTGTATGCATAGATTTTCGGTGAGCGTGTGACTACCGCAGCGCCCATGACAATCTCCTCAAATATTTTCGCTCATATCATCGCACTCTCTCTCAACGCAAAATATGTATAATTTTATCATCTGCACCAAACATCTCGGAATACAACCTCAATCTATTTATGAAGTCACAATATACTTACACAAGCACACACACATACAATTCCAATTCCAAAGGCCTAGCTCCGACAACAATAATGCAGAAGCAACGGAGAGTTTTTAATCTTGGTAAATTTTCGATGAATAAATTCTATGCATGTTTCCGTCGACTTATATATTTTATAAGCTAATCCATTTAATCACTCCGAATGCTCCGACGCTCATATTTCAACCGAATTTGTAATAAATTTATAAAATTGACTGAATCACTTTGTATTATACCAAGTGGATGGTTCTTGAGTTGGAAAAACAAATTCCTTTTTGGCGCGTAAAGATGTTCATACACGAAACATACATTTTTATGATTTACACCATTTTCAATTTCGGCTCAAAAACATATGCGTTTCGCAAAATTCTAATTAATCAAGCTTTTACGGTGTGGCGTGCAGCATAATTTTTGTTGTTGTTATTGGCTTAATTTGTCTGTACGCCATTTTTTCTTTGCGAAAAAGTTTTCGCATTTTACATGAAAATTCACTTTGTCGACACCATTTCTCGGCGGTTAATTAAGTTTCAAGTTGAATCAGTGTTTGGTGTTTTCAGCTTTCTTGAAAAAAATAAATTGAGAATTGAAATTAAGGTCGTCTGCTATTCTAACAAATTAAAAAAATGTTTACTTTGAATGAAGTGATTTTATTGAAGAAAATTCACATTTCATTTTCAAATTTAATATGTTTCAATTTAAATGGATTTCGTCACTATTGTGGTCAATCGATCAATAAATAAATGTCTGCATTGAATATTTCTAGCGTTCAAATGATTCGCTTCGTATTATGTTGCACAGAGAATTGTGACTTGAATCGAAATACGTGTGTAGGCAATTCACAAGTTTATTGAACGACAAAATACAAGCAGATTGCAGATCCGTAAAAACCCTTTGGGAATATAAAGTTCGAAAAGGTTGATTGTACATAGGATGTACAGAATGAAAGGGGGACCAAAATCATAAGAGTAGTCGAGACGAAAGAGAGATTGAGTGACGTGATTCTATGCAATGCGTATTTTCGATTGCTTGAAATTAGCAAAACACTTTCGATACGCCACATTAAGTAATATAATAAATACGATGGAAAGACGAAATATAACAAAAGCCAATTTCTTACCGCAGAACGAAATGGATGAAGTGAATTCAACCAATTGTGGTGTAACGAAAGAAATTCAAATCAAAATGTCCTCAACGGAAAGAGACGATAAAGAAATGGCTGAAAAAGTATTAATTTCAATAAAGAAAATAAAAAGAGTTTGTGTTCACATAAATCATGCATCACAAAGGTCCTAATCCTTTTCGCTCACACATGCATAAAAGCAATCAAGATTTAACATTTTAAAAGTGAGGTGATTAAAAAGATCGATCACTCAGTGCTGGGCGCATGAGGATGAGAGAGAGAGAGGGATAGAGAGCGAATAAAGAGAGTTTATCAATTGATGGCCGAGGCTCTTTTGTTGCGGCGAAATTGGCTGGCATATACAAAAAAAAAATAAGATTAAAAAATCTATTAATCTCTTTGGCTAGAACTGAAAAAGCAATATATCGTTCAGAATTTTTTTCTCTCGATTAGTTGGAAAAAAAAAGTATCATGTGGCCAGAACATTGATAATAGTGACATGAGAATCAACTTTGCAGAGGATTGCAGAAGTGAGAGAGTCACGACCACAAACAAATAAAAACCGCCTAAATATGGCTTCGCCGCGCGCAATGGACAAAACAGCACACACGTAGCCATAGTCGCATCATTCGACGCTCATTTTTCATTCAACATTGTGTATGCATGTGTACTGTTTGACAGAGATAAATACATTGAATTTAACGACAATTTATAAAGTGTTTGCTTATGTCATTTCCATCCGATACATTTTTTTCTGTTTGCTTGCTTGGTGCTGTTCTTTCTTCATTTTACATGTTGGTTTATATTTTTATTAATTTGTTCACATATTAAGTGTGAGATTAAGTATCGCCAACAACGCACATTCATTAAAAGGACCTGCAGAATGTGAATAAATACAAAAAAAAACACCAACGACCACAAGAATAATGGTGCACACACATTATTCTTCGACCAAAGGCAATATATCTGAATCGTTGAGCACTCGAAACACATTATTTCAATTGGCTGGTTTTGGTGTGTGTCATTTGTTTCGTTCTCTCCATTTCTTATGAAATGCACTCGGCAACTGGCCATTCGATTAATGACCACACTTAATCAAGTTAAAAATGATTTTAAACAACAAATGACAATGGGAAGAGCAATATGATGGTTTCAACATTATTCACGGATTTTGTAAATGGGATAATTCAAGTTGGATGATGCATATAAAACGAATTTGGTTCGGCCATTTGTGAAAAAACACTTTTACTTCTCGAAATAAAGTCCCAATCAATATCTGCATACAAAAATAAAAGTTCTTGCAAAGAAGAAATAAATTCATTCTCAGTTCTTCATCATAGAAAATATTTAAAAAACTAAATCACGACTAGTTATTACTCTTTCTTATATTGACAAATGAACTTCATTGAAGTAATGTTTCACTTCAACTGATTTCCGATCAAACAGCTCTATATCATTGCCAGCAATGAATGTCATTAAAACGCCGATCCGTCTGTTGAATCAATCAGTGTCGATTTACGTAACAAGTTTATATATTGGTCATTTTTGCGTTGTCTCAGCATAGCGAGAAAATCGAATACATGCTATTTTTTACAATACACGATGCTCACACAAAAAAGGCATCGCCAACGAAATGAAATTGTTGTTTCAAGTGCAAAATGAACATCACGACTTTGACCCGTGGTTCAATTTCATATTATGATATATATACATATATCTCATTTAAATGTGGAAAAAAGCATGTTTTTTGTTACCATTACTTATTTCGGTTTGTTTATTTCTGCCTGTAATTCTCGAATCTTTGTCTTTCTGTTCTGTTTGTTTGTTGCCGCAACAAAATTGTGAATTGCGCGTCGCTCGATTGTTACTTATGTACTTATTAAAGATGTTTACATTTCTTTATTGCATTTTTAATGGACGTTTAATTTTCCATACGATCATAAATTTCTCGTGCGCGAGCGGCTCTCTTTTCTTGTCATCACCATCAATAATGACATTTCTTTCTCTTTCGTTTTGCTCGTATATTTTTTGCTCAATTTTAAGCTGAGAATTTTCATTTTCGCATGTGTGTAATCTTTCATTTTGTTCACATTTCGATAATTTATTATGAGGTAATCGATTAAAAATACACTGTTGTTACAAATTCAACACTTTGTTTTATTTAATTTATGACTTTTAAAAGGATATTTTAAAATTGGTTTAAAAATATATGTAGATATTTGAAAGTGCTCAATATCATCGTCGCGCCATTTCGTCGATTTTCGGCTTCAGGTAGACAGTACAAAAGTCAAAAAAGTATTTGCTTGATACCCATTTACAGTTTGCATAAGAATCAGATAGTTGAATATAGGCATATCATTGAATACATTCTCTATTGCGACAATATCGAGATAAAAAAAAATTCCGTCCCAAAGAACACGATGAATGTGATGTTTGTTGTTGCGAAACTGTTGCAAATCGGTGCCGAATCGACAAAACAATGTCCTTAATGCGAAGATGTAATAAAATCAAATACAATAAAGAGACCAGAGAAAAAAACCAACGAAAATTCGCACGAACCAGAAGAATGAAGGAGAAATCGTTATCTTTATTCGCATTCAATATACATACCAAGTGGATCGTATGGTGTTTGTGTCTTTGCACAATCGTCAAGGACATATTTGCCGTTGCAAAAAAAAAATAATAATATTGCAACAACGAGAAAGAGAGATATATTCAAAAAAAAAGTCGAACGTAACACGTAGAGCAAGAGAAAACCATGTCAGACGGTAAAAACAATGTGTAAGAGCGCATCAATTACGCATTGTTATACGAAAATGCAGTAGAGAGGAGAAAAAAAACACGAAACGAAACGCATCTGTAATGTGCACAAATTCTATTGTTAAATATGTTTGTTTTTGTGAAAAGGCCGAAGAAGTGAAATGAAGCAAATATATGACAAATTTTCATTGCCATATTTTATTACCTCATTTCATTTTTATGGAGAAAAAATATTGAGTTTTTGTCCATTTCACCCCTGAAACAAGTATCAATGCATGTTTTTATGAGTGAAGAGAATTGACCAGAAAAAAAAGAAAGTCTGCTTTTTTTGTTTTTGAGAAAATTGTTCGTGTATACCTGCACATAACGTGCACCATTTAAAGAACCATAAAAAAATGAAAATCTTTGCAATTTCGTTTGGAAACAACAACAACAACAAAAAATGCTCAACGGAAGAAAGTCTATATTGTGCAATCGAAAGAATTGACGTAAAAATGTGGAAACAACTATAGAATACTCAGTTCGGTTTGTTTTGCTCGTTTTTCGTTGTTCGTACTTGTGCACAGAATTTCCAAAGTTTTCGATTGTCACACAACAGTGAAGCAGAAAAAAAACTCTAGTCAAACTCATATAACAAATGAAGTTTCATACTCAACATGACAAACTAAAGCATGAGACAGATATATAAGGAGGAAGAAGAGAAAAACAACAACAACTAAAATGAACTGACAACATTTTCCATATATACAAGCAGCACTGTTTTTTTTTTCAAAATGACTTTTACACGTATGCAATTTCCATAGAACTTAAATAATAAATCATATTTTTTCCTGCTGCTGTTGGCTGCCTCATACTCTTGCCTCTTTTAGCCTCTCTGTTTGGCGCTGCATTTTTTATCCACCATTCGCCAAAAACATGCACTCGACAAACGCGCCGAACCATCCAACCGGCAACCAACCAACGTAGAAAAAATGCAGCGATAATCCATTGGCTGCTAACAACCGCAGACTATATTTTCAGCTGGGAGAGCGAAAAAGTATTTCTGCCGAAACATTCCCATATTGATTTTGGATGAAAATTTAGTCTGCAGTTCTGAGCAGCCCTGGATTAATACACTAAAAAAACGGAAAATAGTAAAAATTAACATTCTCCCGCTCGAAATTATTCCATTCTTTGAGCGTGTGTGTGTTGGTCGTTTTTCATAGTATAAGTAATTATTGTTGTTTGTGGTCGCTCTATCATTCTCTCTCTTGTTCCCTGTCTGACAGTGTCTGTTGAACATATCATATCCATTTCACAAGCTAATGCCATAATAATACGCTTGATAATTGCAATACTTTGCGAAGTCTATAATAAAAACTGCATTCTCGCGTGCAACCTCACATATCTGCTCGTGGTGTCGGATTTTTTTTTATGTTCCTCTTCGATATAGCAATACAAGAACAAATTGGTGTCGTGTAATCGGCACAATCAGACAAACGCAACAAGAAAGGAGAAATTCTTATCGTTTGAAAAAAAATGGCCCAAAGCAATGCCACATTCGAATATACATACATGTGGGACAATCGAGTGCAATCGATGCGAAACACACAAAGACCGAAAAATGTTCAATTCAACCAAACAAAAAGAATGAAATCTGAAATATACGTACGTTTTGCCGTTTTTTTCCGTCTCTCTCGTTACATTTCACACAATCTTCTTCCTTTTTTTTCATAATTCTGTGGCAATACGTTCCTTAAAATGAGTAGCAAGCTTGTTTGCATTCGCTTAAAACGTGAACGGTGGCAGGTAAATGAAAAGCGGCGGCACGAAAAAAAAAAATCCTGAACATTATGCATTTTGTCGCGGTAATTTAAATTTCAAAATCGACATTATGAATTCGGTGTGTAAGGGCGCGTGAAGTGGAAATTTGCAAATTACTCATTTCAGATTAATGCATTCACTTGCATTTTCTTTTATTTCGCAAACACTCAACTTTTTTTAAAAATCCAATTTCAAGGATGTGTTTGATTGCATCCATTTTGTAAGTGTATTAAATCGTCCTTCATTTGTCCGCTTTGGTTTTTTTCCCATTCTCGCCAATATAGATGAAGTGAGGAAATTAATAGTCAATGTTTGACAAATGAAATGAAATATTTCCATGTTTTTGAGCAACGCCCAATGTACTCCATATCCATTTCAGCTTTAAAGTATTGTCGGATATGAGCAAGCGTTCGCCCGCACTCGCTCGCTCGCTCACAAAATAAATTGTACATAAATCTAAATTTTTCGACGATGCGCTTGTTATTTCTCTTAAAAGGTTGTGTATGTTTGCTGCAAAAGAAGGGTGAGCAAATGCAGATTGCATTTTCAATTTATGCAACACATTTATGTATATTTCATCCATTAAATTTCGCATATCCTTATGGGTGATATGTCAAACGGCGTTCGGGGTGTCAGAAAAACGGAGATTTATCGATGATGTCTCGATGTGAGTGTGCATACGCCATTGATTCGCTATAGTGATCTGCATCCGATGTAGAAGACCAATTGATTAGAAAACGAAACGGCAAAAAAGCTGATGGCTTGAAATCGTCCAAAAGCGAAAGATGAATTCATCGAAGAAAATCGTTACGTTTTCGTTTAGTACATAAATCAGTATTTTGTGTGCAAGACGGAAGTGTCAAACAATAATTAAATGTATTTTAATTTATATGCGAATGGTTGGGGCGCATTTGCGCTAGTTTGTATAAGAGTGAGTGTGCTGAAGGCGACGTTCGTATCCGATAGCGAAAATATTAAATTCGATCGGATTTAAATTTAAAAGAAACGCACATATGAATTGTACCAATATACATACGTACAACATGTATAAACACTTTTGATATGGCATTTAAATGAAGTCGCAAATGGCTAAGCCCCCTCGTAGCACCCGAACAAATTCGAATTCGATTTTGAAATTATATTGCAGTTCACATGGAAACCAGTTCGATTATAGCAAAATAATAGATTTCAAATCGATTGAGCCTCATCGAATTTATGCATGTTTGAAATTGTGTACAACCAACCAGCCAAACTCGGCTCTGACTCTATCATTTTCCATATAGACGATAGTAAATATGCTTCAATGCACACGGCACACATTTTTACAATCGGCAATTTTTTTTCTTTCGTTCCTTTCTTTTCTGAATACATTACAAATGTGGCCACTCAAGCAATAAATACCGTAATAAAATACAAACATTGGCCCCAAATTGAAAATTCAAATAGAATTCGAATAAATACGCACTAGTTCACTGTAAAATCATACGGTAGAAAGTGAGCATACATTTTCGAGAAAGAAGAAAAACTTTCGGTTAAAAATTATTTAACCATGAAATTGAGAGATAGAAATACATTGATTTATGACTCAATTTTAAAGAATAGCTTTTATGCAATCCTATCTTTAGCATTTCGATTGTGTAATAGTTACATACACATATCTTTTCTCTAAAATGAGGATTTAAAACAAATTGCCGACAAGCGACAATGAATTAAAAATCCATTTTGGATTCTCTTTCGCTTGAAATTGGCATTTTTCATTTAAACGACGATTGTATTAATATTCAGGTTGTGTTGTTGCTCATTAATTTATGGATTAACGCACAAATTTTCAATTGAAACCCGAAATTATTCTTAAATTTCTCTCGATTATTTTACTGTTGACACAACATTGGCTAAATGGAAGAAAATTAGCGAAACACCGTGTGGTACGGCATCAAGAGAAAGACAAAAGGATAACATGTGTCGACGAGCATGTATTAGTCATGCAGCCATTGAAATCCATATTTGTGAGTGTCAGTGTGTGTGTGTGTGTAGGATAATGGCGATAGAGAAAACCCGAACTCATTTTTAATCCACTGCTCAAGTGTGAGTCAGAGTCAGATGCTCTCTCCCAATAAATCCGTCTTCTGTGTGCGCACAATTTACGATGTGCGTTTTCTATTGTAACGGAATATATTTGTATCGGTCGACCCTTTTACGAACAAAAAAATGTTTCATCTTTCTCCCTTTTGTTAAGCGCGCGGGGTACACACACGCACATACGCACTGTTGTATCAGCCATTAATGCAATACTGTACGCCGATACACAATGATGGGTTCTGCTTAGCTGTCATTTTAAAGAGTCTATTCTTAACACGCCTAAATTATGTGTGTATATATATCACATGTACATATAGCGGGCTTCCATTGCTGCGCACACATGTATTTGTCCGAAAAACTATCAGAAGCCATTATTTTCTCATTCACTTGAAAATTTTAGAGAGTTATGGCTGTTTGAATACGCACACATACACACATGTATACCAAACCATATATATATGGCATTACGTGATGTGAGACGCAATATGTTGTGCGATATTGGTAGAGAAGATAGCAGCAAAGAGTGCATCGTACTGTATCTCTTATACAAATACACATATGGAACACGCATACAGATAGTAATATTCTGAAACACCATATGGGCAATTTATTTCGAATAAAGAACATATGATTCAGGATAAAGTCATAATAATAACATCACCAACGAAAACAACAACAGCGATGAGCGCGCAGCCGACACAGCATACAAATTTTTGATTGCCAGGGCTCTCGTTGGCTCTACCAATTTTACTTGATTTTAACTATTTTCTATTAAATTCAAATTAAAATGCAGCTTTTTCTCAGTGTTACCGCTGTTCCCGACCCAATCCATAAGATCACAGCCGAGACAAGATAAACACCATGGAATTTCGATGGAAATTCATCTCTTCTGCAGGTTTTTTTTATTATTCGTTATATTTTGGTTCAACAAAAAAGAATATTCTTTTTTTCGTTATTGTTTTATTTTTGTTTCGTCTGTTTCGGTCTCAAACAAGCAACAAAATCAAAAGAAAAAAAAAGTTTAATCTCGTTTGGATGAGAAATAAATCCTCGAAATACATCTTGTTGTTACTTTGACAGTCTGAATAAATCATGACCTGTTTGTGTGGCGATCACAGGGAGGAGTCAAACACAGAACAAAAACAAAAAAATACAAAAAAATGTGTATCGAAAAAATTACACACACAAAAAAAAACAAGAGGAGAGAGAATCATGTGTTACCACTTTTAAATATGGTTGTGTAGATGTAGAGTCTTCTCTTTGACACATATGATTTAAGGTGTATCTCACAGTGATTTATTGTTAATTTTCGGCCTTTTTCATTTTCGTCTTGCGAGACTCTGTACGCGCTCGATTTTTTCTTCATCTACTACTCAGCACTTCTTTCTTATTTAACCAAATTCACCTTCAGGTCAACCTTTTCGTTCATGTCTCGACAGTATGGTCGTATATGTATTTATTCCTCTCTCCCTCTCTCTCTCATTTTCTGTGCATGCATCAAAAATTCCAGTTTCCAAACCATTTGATGTATGAGATCAGTTTTTTTTTTGTCTTTGTTGAATTTCATTGGATTTTTATCACTTAATTTTTGTGACAGAAAAACTTTGCCGTTTCGCTGAAGATTGATTAAGATGCGGTCGCAATGTGACGAAGTGCTAATATGAAGAAAACATGAACAAAATGATTCATGAAGTGAGTGCTTGTGTCTTTTGAAGGGCGAAGAAAATCGAAAGTTTCAACATTTTTTTTTTGTAATTCGAATTACGTGTTCAATTCGAATAAATTATTTTGCTGAAGTTATCTCTAATTTTGTGCCCGTTTTGGTAAATCTTTTAATTGAATACTTCTGTCATCCGATGTTCCGTTGTTCATATGACGTAATTTTTTCCCTCATGAATATGAACGATGTATTAAAAATCCTTCAGATTGTTTCATTTGATTCATATCTTAATTGGAAACTTGAATGATTCAAATGAAAAAAAAATATGATGATTCAATTTGATTATATTCAAAAGATGAACGATAGCTCAATTTTCAAAGGCGACTTTTTTTTACTTCTTCCAATGAATCAAAATATCCAAAATTCAATTTTGAACAATATATGCAAACAATGTCTTAAAAAAATATCTTGTCATCGTTTGATTCAACATTAAATGTCACCATTAAAAATCCATTCACATTAGTTAATCGCCGATCATTTACGAATCAATCGGTCATTGAAGTGTGTTTTATGAATTGAATCGCACTGTTAAATATAGTCATAAAACGTTTGAAGTAATTGAAATTCAGCCGTTGTATTCAATATTTAAAAGATAAAACAAACTTTATAGCTGATTGAATTACAAATATCGACAGCGCAGATACATGTTTCTCGTTTTCTTTGTGAATAACAAACGAGCGGCGGAATCAGATGTGTGTAACTTGTAGTAAATGTTAATTCATCGATAAGTGTATGGAGAAAGAAAAGTTGACTGGCGCCTAAGCAAAGACTCTATCATCTGTTCTAGTGAAAACAGTTTTATCTCTCTCGCTTTGAATGAGCCAAGCCTATTGATATGGGACGCTTCAAATAAAAACGACCACATTACCGTGAATTATTGAAACTGAAATACCATTTCAAAATGTAAAAATATTTCATATTGGAATTTCATTTGATGATCATAAATTGGTGGTGACCATCACAAAATGTTTGCGCATCCATCCCCGCATCTCGTTCAAATGACACAGTTTATTATGAAACCGAAATATATGTTTGACATTTCATTAAAATGGTCAAAATGAAATTCACTCATTTCATCTATGCGATGGCATTCTATTTTGTGCGACTAAAACACACGCGAACTAAAATAAACTGAAATGAAAAAAAAAACACCGACCCAACTGAATGAAAAATAATTAATGTTGTGAACAATAAATCAACGGCGGTTATTTGGCTTTAATTAAAATAATGAGATATCTCCAAAATAGAGAAAGTCGCGCTTGGCTTTTTTTCATCATCGTCATAGGTTTTTCGTTGTTGTTGTTGTGTAGGCTTTAGCCAAATGGGTTCTCGTGCGCAAAATGTCTCCTAGGTTTTTGTTTTACCGCTTTTTAATTAATTTATTTATTGCTTTTGTATGTATTCACACGTTCTGAATACACAGACCATCCGATATTATACAGGCCAAATCGCTGGATATTTCTATGGCGCTATTATTCGGTTGGATGACGATTTTTTTTTTTCAGTTTCATTGTTTCGTTTTTAGCATTATCAAAAACGTATATATGTAATCACATACATTTTGTGTCATTATTTATTTGCCTATTTCGGCGCACACAGCGCTTTTTACGCTTACATTTGTCACTATATGGTATACAAAATATATATGAAATAAATAAAACCACACAGAGAATTGAAGAGATGAAAAAAAAAAGCGTAACACGATTTATATACATGTGTGTATGTATAAATCGGATTGCATATAATTTTAAATTTATTAATTTATCTTTTGATATTCATAAATTTTCATGTTGATTTACAACCATCTGCGGTTTCACTAAGTACCGCCACAATCATCATCAGTTTGTTCGACCACATTCTAATTATAATCAAATAGTAAATCTAATTTAAACCTGGTCAATTTTGGCTGATGCAGCGGCAATAGCAGCCACAGCCACGGCAGCAAATCACTCGATTTTCGGTTAAATTTAAAGTCCAAATAATTATTTATATACGCGTGTTTCAGTTTGAAATCTAGATTTTATTCGGACATTGCCAGGTGCACTGTTCTTAGGTTTTGATAGAATCGAAGTAACTGTTCAAAAATTGTGTGACGAAGGTAAAAACTCAGTCAATGCAAACAACGAATTTCTTAACTTTTTATTCAAAATGATGAAATTTCCTCGTTTAAATTAGCATAAATCAGAGGTTTCGGAGACAAAAATGCGACATCACAATGTATTTCGTAAAGTATGATTCTTTGAGGAAAATGGTATTGCGTTTCAAGCGTCTTAAATTTAGTGAAAATGAAACTCATCTAAAGTCGTTCCAAAAATCGAAAAAAAAACACAGATAAACACGAAAAAAGTCATGCTACGTGATTATATAATTTTAGAATGTGCTGTTCCCCTGAAAAATTCCAACCCAGAATTTTTTTTGTTGTTTCTTTATCGATAGTTTTGAAACCCGACAAAATTTCCCTTGGCTAAGAATAAGTCAACATTCCGCTGTACGGATTTGGAGTTTGGCCCGTTTGAGTTTAGTTTTGTTTATTGTTGAATAGTAATCGCTTTTTATATTTTACGAAACTATATCAATTTTGTTCAAATCTAGGTTCAAATTGTAGAATCAAACGCATTATATTTTTAAGCCCCGATATATTTTTTTCTCTGAAATTGTTGTGTTAAAATTTAACTTTCTTTCTGATTTTTTTTACAAAATTTACAACAGCAACCGTTTTTCGGATGCATTATTCTACGTCGAATTTGGAGACGTTAATTCCAAAGACACCATGTTTAGTGTTGGCAGATTTGGGTGGCTTCAATTTTGATGTAGTTTTTGAGTACAATAATATAATCGATAGAACAAATTTTGTGTGGTGGAGTGTCGTTGTATTGGTTGCCGTTGTGTCTTTTTTTTTCGTGTGTGCCACAAAAACATTTGACGTTTTTTTTCCTCTCTCGTTGGTAACCGGTTTTAATATATGGATATTTACAGTATTTTGTGTGCGAAGCGCTGTATTTTGTTCGTTAGGTCGTTCCTTCCTCGTTTTTTTTTCCAAAGGCATGTTTTTTCCTCTTCTCTGTGAATTGTTTCGTGTAGTTTCTCTGTAGATGGTTTCACCTCACCGAATTGATTAATCGCTTATTTAATATATTATTGTGTGCCCGTAATGTTTATGGTATGCAAGAATGTAGCGAAACCAAACGAAATAGGAATTATTGGATTTTCGGCACGAAAATGGAGTGCGTTGTAGTTTTGCTCCATCCGTATGCAAAACAGTCACACATACACACTTTATTAAGAAATTAAAGGGAAAAATAACGGCTGCTCTTTTGAAATGTTCACAAAAAATAGAACCAAAAAGAGAATAACAACAAAGTGACTTAAACACGAACACATCTAATGGAATATATATTCCCGAAGAGAGTCGACAGCAGTATGTCGAGTCGATTCGAACGAAGATGTACGTGATTCATGAAAACTTGAAATAAATTTTTTTTTTCATTGAATCTGTTAATCGCCCCAATTTTTGGAAGTTTTTTTTGTTTTACTTTGATTTCAGCCATTCTGAAAATGCTCTACATTCATGAAAATGACATTACGGCGGGCCAAAACACACGCACACACACAAAAAAGAAGTGTAACATTGGGTTAGTAGAAAAAGTACATTCGAGCATAACGACGATGATATTTGAATGCGTTATAGAATCGGCAAGGAAAACACATCGAAATCCATCTCTATATACACTGTTTGCATTTGGCAACGTAAAGTTATGGGCGAAACAAAGGAGATGAAAACAGAATTATTATTTACAGCGAGTTGATTTTCCGGCAACAAAGAATTTTTATCAAAGGTATAACCTTACCCAAAAAGCATACTTACACACATCGCACTACAGAACTTTTGGCATTCAATAGATTTTGCGCCATTCATTTCGATTCATTTGCAAGTGAAGCTTCTTTTGCAAACGGTATTTGCACTCTGGCGTTCCGGTGTGGTTACGATTGTAGAAGAGTGAATTAAATGCAGAGACCATTTATTTTTTGTGTAGTCACTTCTCTCTCTCTCTCTCTCTATCGTTCTTGTCTCTCTACCTTGGCTTCGAAAAATGTGTGTTTGTGCGAACAAAATCGGAAGTATGAATCAATGATTTATGGAGAGAAAATGTGTGCGTTTAACAAAACACACAGAGAGACAATAGATAAAAACGGAAAGTACAAATACCAGAATAGATTGGTTTGGGTCCCGTGTATTTTGACCTTCTTTCATACTTTCCAAATGAATAAGCGAGTACAATTTTGAAGGAGAAAAAAGACCTCAACAAACAAAAATCAATATCGCCCCCAAACAGTTGTAATATTAATGGTACGAGACACTTTTTGCTCGCACTCAATCGAATTATCAAGCACACTTTTGCCCCCGCCCACATACGGCTTACAAAAACATGAAATTTTTTACAAGTGATTTTCCGGAAGACTTTCAAGAACAATACTTCTTTTTTGTGCATTTATTGATTCTCGCTTTTGAAAAAAAAAGGAATTTATTTCACTCTATTATTACCAGATTTGCATTAATTTATGATGATGAGTATGCGAGCCGTTAACTCTGCTGTTGCTTCTGCAATGGCCGCGACAACTAATAATTCATTGGAAATTGCATTTTAAATATTAACGAAGAGTCAGATTTAAATAATAAACGGCAATATGGCTTATTAATACCGCCGCGTGAGTGAGCTGAAGCACATACACGAAGCTGGCTGTGGTTCTTTTGTTGAATATTTAATGATTTTTCGGTTAAAACAAGAGACAGAGAGGTATGCATGTTTTTGCGTTGATTATTATTATTATTGTTGTTGTTCGATGGTGTATGAAAAAAAGTATGAACATTACTGCTCGATGCGCATCAGCCCCATAGCACACGTACCACATCATAAGCTCGTGTATGTATGTGATGTTAATGCACATTTCAAAAAATATTAGACAGACAAATTAAGAATTAAAATGAATTTAATGAAAATTTATTGCAAAGATGCAAATCGAATGATGAATGTTTGTTTACACTGCACATGCGAAATCGTCATTGCGGTGTACATTCATATATATTCTTCCATTCTATTTTAGTCCGAGAAGAACTCGACAAAATCCATTTTTAATAAGTTTATGCGTGTTCAGAACTCAGAATATTGTTATGCAAACCTATGGCAAACATTTCCCCCCAAACCCTTCGCCATCCATTGGTGGTTACACACCCCTTTCGAATATTCACAGCTGCAAATGAATCTTCCTTTTGAAATTTATTCGATTTTAATAACTTATAAATATGACGCGACCATTTTTCCGCTTTCAGCTTATAAAACTTTCAATATTCGCTTGCTGTGCATAATTTAGCCATCGCATCAATTCACTTCGTATTACAAAGTTTTGTAAACCAATAAATTACGTTTGGGCAACAACAATCGAAAAAGAATTGTTTGTCTCTGACGATTTGTTCGAAAAATTAAATGAAACTTCAATGAAAAATCTCATTGAAATTCACATAATTTTTCGGGTACCATCATTTCCATTGGACTTCAAATTAAATTCGATAATATAATCATCGAACGTTTCCCTACATTTTAAATGTTCTTATTCAAATTGGATACATTGGTCATATTAAAACGTGGAAATAGTTTCAAAGCACGTTGCGTCTGAACGAAAATAAATGGCGCCACAAATACATTCTTCATGATGAAGAACATTCATTTGTAAGCAAGAGCGTGAGCGATAGAGCGGGAGAGAGAGAGAGTTGAGAAGCGAAAAAAGGAAATATACTTGCTCGAATAAAGTGTCATCCATAAAGTTACGATTGTGTGTGAATGGGGAGAAATGGTATATTTTATCGTGGCCATTGTTTGTGTGTGTGTGCTTCATTGCGCGTGCTTCGTTTGCGTCGCAATACAAATTCAATTTTGAAATCAATAATGTTCAATGTAAATTAAATGCCAATTGTAAGATTTATGAGTGACAGAGCGTTTATTTGATGTTTTCAAAAAAAAAAAAAAACACGAAAAAAGCACAAATACATACCAATCAAATATGTCTTCATCAATCCATGTCGGACCATTGACAATTCCAATCAAAATGTGTGATGAACGAATAAAAAAAACGTAATATAAACTGAGAACAAACCCATTATTTGTGTTCGATAAGAGAAATAAATGTTGCAAAACAACAAGGGAAAAAAGAGGCGAATCGATTTCAGCACTTTTAATAAAGTTATAAATAATAAATGGATAAAGTGATATGCATCTTTCTCGGTATAAAAGCACACAAACGTAACATTGTAGGAAGTGATGCTGTGAAAAATGAAACCAGCAACAGTCTTTTATTCTTGAAGACGAAAAAGAAGAGGCGCGTTGCTCTTTGCGATGATAACGACCAAATGAACAACAACAAAAATGAAGACTTCTTTGTGTTTCAACTTTTATTTCTTTATTTAAACGAATTGCAATAGGCAATTTTCTTTTGCGGTTTCCACACAAACAATTACCAATTTATCATAAAATTTATTTGATCTGGACATTAAAGACTGTCCGTGGCGCGCGAGAAAAGAAAGAACAACCGAAAAAAAGAGAAACAGGCCCCAGAACCAATTCTCGAAGATTTCCATTTTATTTTCGAAAGAGAAATTGATCGGTGTGTGTGCCTTGCAGCCAATAATATCCATTTGCAAATACGCTGAGAGCATCAGCAGCGGAATCGGCTCGCCAAATAAAATGGTTTTATTGGTTATATTATTTGCCGGTGTATCTGTCGGTGTGAATGTTTACGAGAAATAGACATAACGATACATCATTTCGCGCAAATAAATCGAATAGTGTGCAAAACCAACTTGCATAAGACGATAATGGAAATATAATAATAATAATATATTTGTCGGCTTGTTGTACATAGTTACTCTCACACAAGTTGTGTGCGTGCGTGTATGCATTTGACATATCGTGAAAACGATCGATTTTTTTCTTTCTTGCGCCAGTTGTATACACAACGCAACACCAAACGAATGTTTTTTTTTTGCTGTGATCTGTAGAACGAGCGCTACACAATCCAAACAAAAAATGAACTGCACAGAAAATGACTTGATTTCGGTACGATGCATTTAAATGCAATATTATTGGGATGCATTTCATCTATCTTCCTGTTGAAATCAATGCAGACATGGGGCATCGTGATCAATATTTATGTGCATTACTCAATTTTAACTTTGTTTCTTTTCCATTTTTATTGTTATGGTTTTACTTGCATCTTTAACCGAAACTTGTTTCATTTTTGATGTTGTATTTTGCGCGCATCCACTCCGCCATTTCTCTTAACAGTCAAACTCGTTCGCACAACGATATTTCAAGTCGTAGAGAATATTGTGTAATCGAAGTTTTTGTATCCGTTTTGAGTTGTTTTTTTTAAATCTATATTACATATTTTAGTTCGTCTATTTTTTTTTTGAGTTAAATGATGGAACCCAAAGGAAAAATGAACAAATTTTTAAAAAATGATATCGAAATGCATTTTACGAGTGAGAGACGACTACGAATGAAGATGCCCATTTTGGCATGAGACTCACGAAAAATCGTCACAAAAGAGAATAAGTGTATGCGAAACAAATGTTGTGAGACAAGACGATTGCTGGAACGCAGAGAGTTTTGATATTGTATTTTATCTGCAAAATGTAATACGGCACAAACAATCGAAACAGAATAATATAGGTGGCAATAAATCAAATCGTTAAGCTTCGACTGCTTTCTAAACCCGAAAAATGGAGAATAAAAATGGTTTGCTCATTCGTTCGTTTATTCGTTCGCACGGTTCGTTCTTCCAGTTTCCAAGAGTTTGTTATTGCAAGTGCAATGCAAATAATCTCTCTGTCTCTGTCGCTCTCGGTTTCCGATTTTATACGGTTTGTTTGCAAAAGCGCATGCATAAATTTGAGTTCGTCTTCATTTATTCGAATTTGAATATGCTCGTTTATTACGAGAATTGCGCTTGTGGTTGAGTGTATCTTTTTGGACTGATTTCAAAGAGTATTTTGAATCTCTCGAAAACTCCCGGCCAAAGTTTCTCTTGCGCTCATTTTTTTTTTCGTTCTCATAAGAGCAAATAAGAGAAGAAAAAAATCATACTGCATTCGCAAACGATATGCAAACGCTCCACATACACAAATGAGGTTTGACATGTTTTATATTTGTTACTAAATATCTCTGTCTCTCATGCAGCATTTCGGCGCGCCAAACGAACGACAAATGCAAACAAAAACTATTTTGTTTTGTTTCATTTGTTTCGATGTTGTTTGTTGATCTTTTTTTTTTTGCTGCGATATGTTGCTGTTTCAATTCACAAAAGTTTGTTTTGATTGTGTGTGTGTGTCTCTGTGTGTATAAAGTAAAAACATCGTTTTTTGCTTCATCAAAAATTTGCATAATGTGCTTCTTTTTCATTCAATCGTTTCGAAGTTGCGTTGTTAGTACATTTTTTGTGCTTCGGACCAAAGTGATATCCATCATGTTTACTTCAATTTCAAACTAACAATTTCAATTTTAAACATGTTAAATAGTTGCGATCGGATTTACAATTTCATTTTGTTTGAAAAACAACTTTTTGTTGAATCCTTTGAATCTAGCTCTTTTTGAAAAATGGTAAAATTAGAAGCGAAACATACCAAACATTTTGACGAAAACTGTTTAGCGTTAATTCCGATACCATTTTTTATGAATTTATTAATTTTTGTAATGAATTCTTCAGTTCCCTGTTTTCTTCTCGGCTCATTTAATTTTGTCGTGCAATTTTCTGTGGAAAAAAAAGGAGAGCAAAAAAATGAAGAACTGTCGTATTCTGTTCATTTATTCAGTTCGAAATGACAGACTTCAATGTGTGCATGCAGGAAAAAAACCGACCGGAGCAAAACTGGAACAGGATACATGTGTCGGCAATCATTCAAATAGAGGCTGAAAAATGTCTTGAGCCAATGCAAACATTTCGTACATTTCACTTGCCATTTGTTTACTCAGGTTCATTTTCATTTTATTTACTACCTTTGGTCGTGCACTCGGTCGCTGTCTGCGCGCATCAACCAAACGCAATACATGTGATGCAATAATTTCAAAGTGCAATTCATTCATGCAGTAAATTAAATGAGCAAAAACTACAAAACATACCAGACGTCTGATGGGTCTACTCTTTTTTCGTCTGTCACACACTCGCTCTTCATAATGGTAAAAATATTGTAATTTTTACAACGACAAGTGACTTAATACACCTATCAAAATGAAGAAAATTCACTCAAATTCCAATCAAAATTGGCGTTTTTATGTGTGCTTACTTAACGATTCGTAACGTTAATTAATTTTTTTTATATATTGAAATTAAAAGATTGGTCGTTTGCATATGAACCAACTCTAGATCCTCGAAAAAAAATGTCCAACATTCAATGTTGGCTTCGCTTGTAGCAAAAGACACAAAAATGGACAAATTATTTTTGGCTGGCAGCCAATCAAATCTGTCATTTAACCACTTCTCGTGGAAGTGTAAAACTGTAAAAAGTCAATGAAATCGCTTCATTCAGTATACACAAACACTCATACTACATGCCAATAATCAACACAGCAAATGACCAAATTATACGCGATTGCAGTGGCATTTATGGCACAATTGACATGATATCATCTTTTCACATGAATTAAACATTTTCTTTGGATGTATAATAATGCAAAAAAAATAAGCAAAATATCCCATTCTGAATAATATAATCATTGACCGCAACGAAAGTGCATTCTTTGCTTCATTTTTGTTTCATTTGGTTTATAATGGGAATGCACGAAACGCGTCATAATTAATTTATATTGTGGCTTCCAATGCCAATTAATTTCAATAATTCTAGTAATTTTCATAAAGTATGCACGGTTCCTCGCTCAATCATTTACACTTTTTTGCACCTTTTTTCCCGGTGCAATTTACTTTTATGACCTTTACACATTTGGATGTATAAACAAAAGATGATTTTTGCGTGCTTGAAACCAATTCCATTTATCTTGATGCATGTTGTTTGTCACCTCCGTTTATTTTTTGCTTCACGTAGAAAAAAATTGGGGATTTTATGACAACAATGGCACTCAAAGTGTTTAATTCGACAGGATATAAAGAGAAGAAAAAATCAACCGTCGCCGTCGAATTTGTCAAGTTTTGTGAAGCTTCTAGAAAACCTCTAAAGGCAACCCTCAGCTAAGGGTGTTTCGATGAACATACCGCGTATCACATGGAAAATGAACACTGGTTATGTTCTCAGCTAAGTCGAGTTTTCATCCAAGGACATGAACACCACTTTGATTCAAGGCAGCGTCGGTAAAACAGCGTATCATATTCACACACTCTCACATCGTTCATCCACAGTCACAGTGTTCATTCTAGTTAAGGGTTGATATCCATACTGTTCATCAGTTCGTTGACTTTTGACAGGCTTTGAGCTTTTTTCTATCCCGCCAAGATTTATGAACAGTTCACTTCAAGTGTTTTATTTGAAGCGAAATGGTCCTTTCTTTTCAATTGAGCTGTAATCACTTCCGCACGCTTATAAAATGTGTCAACCTCAACAAAATATCAAGTCCGAAATTGCATTTGGGTTCGAAAAAGAATGCTATAAAGTGTCACATATAATTTGTATGTGTTCAGCAACAGGTTGTGCGAAGTGGTATTTAAGGATTTAATTTTATCGTTTCGGTCATAAAATCAGTTGCGGAACAAGTGAAATGATAGACAATCTACGTTCTGATCCATTTTCAGAGACATTTTCATTTGTTTTATGGCCATGCCAAGGGCAAGCCATAAAAATAATAATCGTAAAACATAACGACAAAAATACAGAAAATTTAATGTGTTTCACATTTCACTTTCGAAATAGATCCGCACAGTGTTCTTATGTATATTCGATTGCTCTGCTTTTCAACAGATTGCCACTGTTCTGTTCTATTCGGTTCTGTTTGAATATTTTTTCTACTGGCGAATAAATACTTGTGTTTATATTTTGAGTGGGAGCCATTCATTCATATGAGCATTTGTACGCATGATGCCGTAATTGTGTGCATATGCCTTTTGTTGTTAAATCGGTTGTTTATGACCTTTCCACCGCTATTTTATGTTCCATTAAAAGGCACTCTTAAATTCCATTACGGATTTCATAAACCATAAAGACAAGTAGTAAAATGAACTGTTTTGATTATCATCAATTGCGAATACACTCACAAAACAAACTGTTGAATGTTTTTGTGGCAAATGATCGTTTATGGACGTTACATTCTGTTGAACTGATTGTTTCTATTTGAAGTGACTGTGTGATGAAACTGAAATCGACGATACCATAATATGAATGGCTTTATCCTTCCTCTTTTTTTTCAAACAAAAATCGGAAATATTTGTCACTGTAAGTAAGAACGCTCGAGCGCGGCCCATTGAGAACATAAAAAACCTCATAAAAATACCATAAAAATAATCATAAAAACGACATATTTACTTCTTGTTTACATTCATAAATATCTTTTATTCGCCTCTCCCGCTCTTTCGCTTTTGGTTGCATCAACGATAGTGCCGCCATTGGCACTCAATGCATTCACTGTCTATGTGTGTGTTTCTGTGTTCTGAGCATTTTCAATGCCATTATCATTTCATTTGTTCGAAATCTCAACGGTCCGGTACGAGCTGAACCGTATAATACACAAACAACATATAAAATGGTTTTTTTTAAATGTCTGTCTCCCATTTACATTCAATCGCATTTGATTCTCTTTCTCTCTTTTTTCCTCTTTTTGAACACTGTGTACGTACTGCCGTTTGGTCGCCGTTTTTATCATTTTAATTTTATTACTATTTTAATCGCTAATAATGATTTAAAGAATACAAAAAATATACTATAAATACACCATTAATTTGGCATTTATGATCATTTTAACGATTTTGTCGCACGACACCCATCAATCGTATCGCGCGAGGTTTTTATGGCTTATTTCTTCATTTGTATGGCCGGACGATAATCACTACTGTCTTTTTTTTTTGTTGTTCTTGTTACTCTACTATTGCTATCTCTCTGACTGTTTGACTTCAAACTGCAATAAATTTTCAAACTAATTTGGTAATTTATATGTGTTTTTGTCGACGCGTCGGTTGGCGTTCAGTTGAATTCATTCATTGAAGTTTTTATGAATGAAACACACATTCGAATGCGAACTAGTAGCGCGCAAATAATCCATTCGAATATGGGATATGTGACATGAAATATGTATAAACAATAATTAGCATTCGGCAAAGTTAAAACGGAAGAGAATTTAATTCAATTTTCATGCGAACGTTTCTCTTGAATAAGCATTCCTTTGCTCGACGAACAATTTCAAACTGTGCACACGAAACAGTGGGAATTCTTGTGCAATGCGCATGCACAGAACTCAATGTTACAATTGAAAAATAAAGGATTTCGAGCCGTTTTCTCTGTTTATTGAATGGGATTTTATCTTGATTCGATCGTGTTCGATTGTTTCCGACGGACGAAAAAGAGAAGAAAAAAATAAATAAATAGTGTTTCTGCTCAAACAAAATGTTTCAAAGTCTACTTGAATATACTTTAAAAAACGAACGGAGCGAGAGAGAGAGAAAAAGAAGAAGATGAAAAAAATTCAAATCTAGTTAATACACAAAATATGGAAAGATTTGAATTGTCTGATAAGCGGGTTTTGAAAGCAGCCGAACCAAATAAACATTCTTGAATATTGTCGAGATGATGCGCGCGCGCGCGCGATGCTGCCGACAATGGATTTTAACTAAATCGAGACCCGTTTCATTTTTGTTTTATTTTGCATGTATATTTTTTATTCTGCGGTGGTTGTTGTTGAAGGCAGGCAATTTTCGCGTGAGCAAAATAATAAGTTTAACATGAAGATCAAACGAGTCATGGATGTTTTGCATTAGATTTTTATTTTGTTCGTTTTGCTTGAGAAATGAAAATCAACAATCAAATTTGCTAACTCATACTGACGCGCACTGAAATTATTTTTTAATGGGATGACTTTGTAGTACAATTGTGTTTTATTTTATTCTTTGTGCTGAAATATAAAATCAACGTCCAAAGATCTCGTTTCTGTAGATGTTTTCCACTCTCTTCATTGCCATTTTTTTTGCTTAAAATTTGAAATTCGCACGTAAAATGTGGCGGCAAATATGACGAAAGAATTCATGATTGCAATCTTTTTATCGCCGAAAATTGTTCATTGTTTGCGCTCTCATGTTTTTCTATACCATTCCATATGCTAATGTTCATCGTTTCGTCTTTCTCTTCTTTTTTTTGAAGATACACACACACATACGAAAAATATTAGAAATTCAAATCGGTTTCTTCATCTTGTTAGAGGCATCAGTGTCAAAAATCTCCTCAAATAAAACACAAATTTTTATAACGTTGGTTTTTTTTTCTTTTGAAAAAGTATGTTTTTCTCATTTACGTTAAATTTAGTTTGAGCAAAATTTCAAGTTTCAGGAATTTTTTTGTGGCCATGGTTTCTCTGATTTCACATAATTTATTGCCTAGGAACAAGCCACGAAAACTTTTTCATTGTTTTTTGTATGTTGCTGGCAAAATGAACTAGATTTTGGCGGGGGCACATCTATCGCCGCTGTTTCTATGTCATCATTCTCCTCGACAGCTCGAAACATTACGCGAACCATTTTTCAACAACACAAAACATGAACAAAATGATAAAAACAAGTTCATGAATCAATTTTAATACTTTTTTAAATCATTAAACATGGTCCGAATTCTAATTTTCCACAATGCATTATTGCTTGACGTGAACATTTCTGCTTTCATCAAAACATTTTTGTGCTGAATTTATTGGGATTTGTTTTTATCTTAAAATGATATGCACATTCATGGGAATTGTTTTTTTTTTTTTTACTTTTTTTTGTTTTCGTTGTGTGTTCTCTCTTAATTTATATTTCAAACGAACATGGGTTAGTTTTTTTCCTTGGAAATCATTTACATATTTTTATAGAGAGACTCTTCTTGTCTTCTTCAAGTTCACCAAAAATTTTGTGTGCTTGTGTGTGTGTTTCTTGCTGCTGACACAACTACTGTATCGAAAATCCAATTTTCAAGATGAATAATCCAAAATGAAACTGAATTTTTCAAGCATTTTATATGATGATGAATAATCGAGTAAATTTCAAGGCGACTCCATCGAGTCGTAAATTTACAAGCAATATTCCAATTGGATCTAACTCAAAATATTACTCGTTTTGAGCATCTGTCTTTCAACAATAATCCACTCAAAATGAATAAATGGATTGTAGATAAGAAATTCGATAGCAAGTTTCGCTTCAAATTCTTATTAAAAGAATGTTTCGAAGCATCAATGTGAAATCTACATATTTTTTTAATAAAAGTTTTTCCAACTTTTGTGATAAAAACAACAATTTTTTTTCTTCTATAAAATATATAACTCACCAAAATTGTTGTGTCGATGACAAACAATAAGAAAAATTCAAATATTCTGTTTGTTCATATTAAATTATACACTTTTACGGATCGAAAAAGAAAATTGTTGTGTTCTCACACTTTCTCAGTTGTGCGCGAGAGCAGAAAAGAAACCCAACAAAACAATTGAATGAGACAGAGAGTCAGTCGTATCTTTTGCATTTCATCGGTGTTTTTTTCATTCAAAAGAGTGCATTTTTTTCGCGAGCAATTCTTCGGTGTATCAGAATGCGGCGAAAAAAATTCGTATGACAAAACAGGAAAACAGACACAATGCTAAAAATGTGCAAGCGCAAAGCGATAAATAGAATAAATGCACGTGTACATTGCCTTATTATAAATCGCATGCGCTTACTTTGATGCCATAGTCAATTGTCAAAATGTATGCGATACAAAGCGAAGCGCGCTACCGGCACTCAAGCAAAAAAACCGCCAATATTTTCATAAGTGATTGTGTCAATGGTGTTAAAAAGCGAATCGAAGATCTTACCGCTGATAATTTCTAATTGTCACTTCGTTTATGTTATATATTTTTTCTGCTCGTTTCGAGGGACAGACGGAACAATCTGCTCTGGTTGAATTTTTAATATAATAAATTGTTTGCATCCGATTTACAAAAAGCTGTATCACTGGAAGGCACAAATCAAAGAACCATAAGAAATGAATTCACATACAAATTGTTCGAATTTAAATTGTTAATTCTCTTCGGTTGACTGGTTTTTAAGTCAAACACCGTCTCATTTGTGCAATGAATTATTCCATTTTAAAAATCATTGGAAGTCTCATTTAGAAGATATATAAAAATAAAATTGTAATAAAAAAGTTACCACGTGAAATACACACAGTGTGAAAGACAAAAAAAGAAGAAACAAAGTAAAAAGCTAATTGCCTGTAGGTCTAATTATCGCGCCGGCTAACCATTACACTGGTATTGTTATTGAGAAGTCTTTTTTCCCGACTCTCTCTCTTGTTCTTCCAATCTAAATTTAATAAGCATTTCAATTCTTGTGCAATTTATCCATTTCGTTTTAATGTGGATTTTCCCGCGTGATGGCAAAGCATGTTTAAACATGCGTTCAAGAATGTTTTAACGCGAGCGCAAATAACACTGCGAAATGATCGTGAATTAGAAACCGCAGCCGCTGCGAAAGAAAAACACTAGATATGAGCAGAGAGAAAGATGAATTAAATGTGCAGCGCTGTATTGTTGCAACAATGAAAAACTGAACATCCAAACAGATGTGAAATCATATTGTATTGGCATAACAGCGGTCTGAATGTGCCGATATCGAAACAATTGAACGATTTAGCGAACGAGAGAAGAACAATTATACCATGTTTTTTAATTAGTGTTATGAACGCATTCTTATGCCTATTATTTTCTCATTTTTTTTAAATGAATATTTTATGTATAGTTATATACGGTTATAAATGCGCTGCAGAACACAATTGTTCGTTCTAGATGTTTTTTTCGTGTTTACAAGTAATCAAATTAATGTTGGTTGTACCATTATTTTGATAAGAATACTTTGAAGATCATCTCATTTATGAAAGATATCGTTTAAATTGCAAAGAATCGTTTCAACTTTAATTGGGCGTGCATTTGTTTACACTTTTAAGGAACAATTCCAGGTATTTGCCGTAATTAACGCAATAACGCAGAATTATGAATTAAAATTGTAATCAAATAAGCGAAAAGGCCCGAAAGGGACGTTTAGTTTATTATTTAATACGAAATGAAATTTACATGTTAAATAACAACGATATACAAACACGAACAATTGCATTAAACTCAAAGCGCTTACTCACCATAGGTCGTATGCGGAACGCACGTATCTCAATCAGACGAAATGTTTAGTTTCACTATTTATGTACAGATGGAACTGTACCGCTAATTAATATGCATATTTGAAATGTATAACATTCTAATGATGTTTTTTTTCTCTTTTTCATTTTCAGATAAATTAAAACATATAAAAATCAAATAATCTCAATCCAAAGGATACACTTAAAAAGGTAATAAAATATGAACATTTTGTGGAATAAAATTCATTTTTAATTTGAAACCGAAAAAAATCTTTGAAATCAATCTGAAGAACAAGAAAGAATAAATTCCACAAAAGAAGTAATTTCGTCGAAAAAAATAACGTTTTTCATGCCAAAGACAAGCCTTAATTATTTTTTTTTTTGCAAATTTTATTGTGATATCAATTTGGTAGTGACGGTCCTTTAAAGATGTTTTGTCTCGATTGTATTTAAATATTTCGCTGATATAATACCTGAATAAGGTAGCATTTCTACTCTAAAAATACTTATAAAAAATCGTCAATTATTCAAGCCTGAAACAAAGAAACTACTTTATATAGTGGAAAAAAAACGATTCAGGATCTGAATATCTATTGTTTCAAAGATTTCCTAATGCTGATATGAACGAATCTGTCATTGTTGGTGGTTTGTTGCATCGCCAAATGAACCAAGTGGCTACGGTAATAGACTACGAAATAAACTTATAAATTTAACTTAATTCAAATGAGATAACAACGACATTGCAAACTTAAAATAAGATAAGTGAGATGAACGAAATAAAATGATTTCATTAAACAGTCGCGTTATTGCGTGCAGAGTGCATATATGTGGTTATTGCGCAAGACCTTTTATGTCGGATAGCCGTTTTTTTTCGTCTGTTCACTATTACAGATAACCTATTGCTTACTTCTCTTTCTCTCTCTTCTGCACAAAATATCTACATGAGATATTGTCTATTATTAAGAATGGTGCAAAGAAAAGGTCTTCATCATCGGCATTTTATCAGCCGTATGTCTGGAATATAATCGAATTTCCACTTCGAAACGAAAACAGAGAGAGAACCATCAAAATATCGTTACAAACGCCGCGTGTTTTAACACATGCAACTCTCCATTGGCATGGCTCTAACATTTGCATGTACTTGGTGTACACACAATTCAGACTTCATTTGATGTTCAAAAACGAAGAATTGTCTGTGCGCACACGAAAAAAAAAACCGGTCGCATTGCGCTCGATGATCCTGAAAAATAAAAAAAAAGAGATAGAATATATTCTATATAGAGACAGCGAATGGAAGAGAAAAAAAAACGAAAAACATGAACGCAATAACTAATGAAGTGGTTATTCTGTACGCCGGCATCCTTGTTAAATATTTGCATATTATCATTGCAAATTAGCGTTTTTATTTTGTTCAAATCGCTCGTTCACTCTTAATTCAGCGCGATGCCAAACGACGAACCCCACAATCCACATGATTATACTCGTGCATTTTTCTTCTCGTCGCTAAATACTTACGTATTCTTCTTTTTTATTGATTCTATTTTTTTTCATGCATGCTACTTTTCCTCTTTTTTTTACTCTGCTCTCTCGCAATCACAACGAATTGATTTCACTCGCAATGCATGGACATTTCTTTCTACGCGGTCGACACAAAAATGTGATTATACGACTCAGAATTTACATTTTGTTTTTTTTTCGCATCGCATTTTCATTTAATTTGCTTCAGTCAATCGAAACTTGTATGGTTGGGCAGGTATTCTGCTGGCTTGCTGTTCTACCGATTATTATACAATCCAAATCACTGTTGTTCATTTTATGCACGAGCTAATACACAGAGAGAATTGATTATTTTCATGACCGATTTGTGTGCACCGTGTACGATTATTTGTTGTTGTTGCTGCTGCTTCTGTTCCTTTTTTTTATATAAAGCGTTGAATGACTGTGCAAACGCTTACGCTGCCAACAGCTCTTCGCAGCCAATAGTTATTTATGTGTGATCCTGATTAGTAATGCATCTTGACTTAATAGCCAAGAATATTTTAATTATTTTGTTTGCAGAATTTAAAATGTTGCACACATTCGAAGAAATGGATGAAAAAAAGATGTTTTCATTGAAATTTTTGATAAACAAATTTCGCTTCAGGTATTTCTTGGCCCAATATTCTTGAATTACTGAAAGAAACAAAAAAAAATATGAAAAATGCTGCAAAAAATTCCAAAAAGCAAAGAAGAAACAGAAATAGACAAATAGTCGTATTAAATACAAACGAAATCGCAGTAATTTCCAAGCCATTCAAATCGAATTCAATAATCTTGAACAATTTGCCAATACATGAGCGCATATATCACCGGTGCTAATCACAAATTGAAAAACTTAAGCCAAATCTGAAAACTTTTTTTTAGCTTGTGAACATAAGCTCGATAGCATCTAGCATGATGTCGATGACTCAATCCATTAGATCTTCATGTTGATATGCTGAACTATTCGTATTCAATAAACGACGAATTCCGCGCTTGTTCTGAAACTAGTAAAAGAAGTATAATAAAAATGTTTGTACTCTTAGATCCGATGGGCTTTGCATATTTGTTTGTTTTCAAAATCGAAAATAGACTAAATGCGTCGATGGCAGAAAAACAAATGCGACCTATACAAATCGAGGTGAAGAGTGGCGTACGGCGGGAAACAAAAGAAAATCATTTGAAATATCCAAATAGCAATCTAACTCCATATACGTGTGGAACAAGGCACAGTTCATCCGATATCCGAATGGCAAGTGTACTTACATATACGTGAAAGCGACACGATAATATTGTCTCTGGCTGTGTGTTGTCATTCTTGTTTTAGTTTTCGCAGTAATTTTACTGTTCGCTGTTGTTTTTTTTTCCTTTTTCCGTCGTATTTGTATGTTTTGTGTTCTGAGTTGATAAACGCAGCGCATTTTTTTGTGTGATTTCATTTTGTCTTCTTTCTTTATAGTTTTCGTGTTCTTCACGCTTGGCTCCGACAATATTTGGTTGATACTTTTTTCATGTAGTTTTTCTGTTGATGGCTACGTGGTTCTTTTTTTGTGTCATTGTCGTCGTCGTTTTTGTTTGGAGTCTTTTTTTTCGTCGTTTTACTTCGAATATGTCTTACAAATAAAGAGATCACTTAATAAAGTAAATAGTGCTACAATGCTATGGGGAGCGCTTTGCGAATCGCCTCATTCAAATGTTCATTGTTCTGGTTAAACGATTGTCTCGACAACACTCATGAACGAGCTGAAAAAAAACATAAGCACATAACAATGTGCACGCTGAAAAAATTAGCTGATATTTGTGTACGGAAGACACAAAGTTGCGTTTAATTGTTACACAAAAAATGCAGTCGACTAAGCGAACAAGAGAAACTTTTTTATTTTAAAAAAGCCAAGCGAATGTTGAAATGCGAAACAAATGAATTTGAATTTTATGAACAAATTTCAAAGTACTTCAAAGTTTGGAATTTTTTTGACGGTAGAAACTCGCTTTGAAATAATGGCAACGCAGGCAATGTTTTTTTAAAACAGGAAGCAATCGAGTTTTTTCTGCTTAAAAATCGAAAACAAATAACATTGAATTAAAATGAAATGACACGTTTTCCAACAAAAATTGAAAACAAAACTCTAGATGTCACGGAAATCAAAAATTCTGCTGCGATTCTGTTCTTGGAACTTAAAATTTGACTTGAATTTCGGGGGCAGACGAGTTCAAGCTAAATCACAAAACAATGTTTGTTATTAAAAGGCGAGCGGAAATCCTTACCAAACCAGAAATCCTTACCAATCAGAATAGAAAGTTCTAAATTAATAAAATGGCATTATGTCTTACTCTCTGTCTCTTCGTCTCATCGGTGGGTAAAAGATTAAGTAAACTATTTCTCGATTGTATATATATGGCATTTGAAGTGCGTGCATGCCAAAATCTTAAATATTCTCTCCACCGAAGATATTTCAGCCCTTATATTTTCAATGCTGCTTAGCTCGTACTCGACGAGCACAAACATCGTAAATTAAATCACACAATTCAAATGGTAATTTATTATTATGTCTGTGTGCACCAGCTCAACAACCAGACGATATACGGGCAAATTTTGCAGTAAACAATGGATGTGCGCACTCTTCTGTCTGCTCAATCTCTCTCTCTCTCTATCTCTCATCATGACATATACGGCGCGCATCATCCAAATCATTTTGCATGTGTATAAATCTATCTATACAGATTTATGCTGTGCGTATATATTGTGTATCGTCAAAAGTCAAGTGAAAAGGGCGCAATTTTAAATTCAATATTTGTTAGAGCTTACCAAACCCTTGAATATATGTGTGTGTGCGCGTTTGAGACGATGACGACGACAACGAACTTCGTGACTTTACACACAATTTTGGCAATTGGTAAAAGCCGATAAACAGCACGCGATTTAGACACAAGATGATAGCCGGGAAAAAAATAAAATATTGCCATGTATTCAAATTTGCAACACCAAACGGCCTATTACATTAAATGCGTAATCTGAAAAGCAAATATGCGTATGAGCACACATCTCCCAAAAAGAAACGGTTTCCAAACAAACAATCTTCCAATTTTCAATGGTTTGAGATAATCCATTTCATTTATCACATTTGCCGCTTATACGTTGAAAGGCGATTGAGAACATAAATACCGCTCCTAGCAAAAAAAACCGTATTACATTTTTAAGACATTGCATAAATTAAAGTGAAACATATGAACACATAAAAAACACCATTGCATTCGATTTCTTCGAAAAAGTTGTAGAGAGCAAAAAAAAAGTATGAATAAATGCAAGCGACACATTTCTGTCGCCGTGGTCGTTGGAAGTGTGCGCCAACTAACAGCTGTTTGCAATCTCACACACACACGTCGACAACGATGTGCACATAAACGGTTCGCTTCTATAGACTCTAGAAAAAAAACGTAAACAATTATAAGAAAGTGAGTGAGAACCGTCCACTTATGCAAGGCGAGAGAGAGCGAGAATGTCAATGAAGAGTAACACCATATTTGGGAAAAGTTTCAAGGTCCGACAATAAACGTTGGTTGTTGTTGTGCGGAATTGCACAAAACATTGCTCCGAAAATTACAACACTCAATTTCCCATAATAAATTAGGCAGCGAGAAAACAAACCAACAGCAACAACAGGCACGTCCAACAAAGAAATGAGAAAATTGACGATGAAGGGAGAGTGAAAGCAAAACGAAATAAGTAATATTGGTTCATTGGACGCATTGCGTTCATTAGTTAAGTTTATTTGTTTTTTTCTTCTCCTTTGCAAAAAGACCGAAATGTTTTTTTTTGCTGCAAACGGAACGTATGCGATTCGGCTACGTTTTGTCTAACGGTAAAGTGGGATAAGATGTATATATGCGAACAAAAATAACAGTGTAAAATGAATAATGGCCGCTCCGATTCGACAAAGATTGTGGTTGTGCGCGTATGAATGTGTATGTATTTAATTCTCCTCTCATATCCATGCTCCGTCTCTGTTTAGCGCTAGTCGTAAATTACAAGCGTATATCAATGTGTGCGTGTATGTATGAGTTATTATGTATTTCATTATATCCTTATTCTGTTGACGTATCGTGTGCTAGTTAGTGTTGAACGGTTTGTTTATGTGTATGCGTTGAATATGGCATTCATTCGATGAAGGATATGTTCACTCACCAATACACTCATTCAACGGTGTCGAATAAGAGATTTATTTATTTATGACACATATAAAGAGAGCACATGTGCACGTTGCCCACAAATTGAAGTTCATTTCCATTTATATGGACGTATTTATGCGATGATGAACATTGATGAGAGAATGAGAGAAAGATTGACCAAATAAATGTGATTGAAGAAATTAAGAGTACATCAAACATTTATTACACCATTTTAATGGGTTTTATCTATTGTATTCAATAGAGATTATATTTACGTGCAATTTCATTGGATGGCGGCGCGTAAAATCGGGTTATCAGTTCACACATGAATGACATATAAGTAGCGAAATATCGAAGATTTATTAAGTGCAAGTGGATTGGAGATTGTTTACCATCGATTCCATTGATGATTGATGGCCACCAATTGAATTTCCATTCCAATGGATATCGAAAAAGGCACAATCGGTGATAACAGCATTTTGTTTATTTACTCATTTGTGAATGGACACCGTCTATTGGCTCTTTGGAAAAAGATTATTTTTACTATTTGGTTCTTTTGATAAAACTCGTCGCCAATTTACAGAAACTCATTGCAATGACTTCAACATATCGGCAGTAAATTGTCCGAAATATATTTGGTTAATGGCCCCCTTATTACTGAGAATAATCGCACACATGATAGTTACCATGCGCAAAGAAAAATGTAAATAATGAATGACCACATCAATTTCCTTCTTGATGTGATGCGGCTCGTGAACGATGTTGTTTTTTTTCTTGTCTCATCATTTCTTAAGTTTTTTTTTTCTTGCTCTTGTTTTCGTTTATTTTTTTCATTTAAATGCACATTTCACAATGTATCGCAATACCACCTGCTCTGTGTCAACAAAGCACTAAATTTTATTGCAAGTGGCGCGCAAGTTCTGAGTTTCTCAGCACGCATTCATTGAATTGCACATTCCAGCTCATACGCTTGCCACATTCATCAAACCCAAACCGGCATCCCAGACTAAATGAATTGAATTTTCGCATTTTGTGGCACAAAAGAACAAACCACACAATAATGATGTTGTCTCTTCTTTCGCATCATTTTACGATGTGTGATTTTATAGCCAATTATATACGTATCAACAATATATGTATCAACTCAAAATGTGTATGAACGATTTATAAGTCCACTGAGAGTGCTGTGTTTTTTTTTTAAATTCATCGTCGGTTACGAGTTTGATTTTATCATTTGCAATTGTTTATGTCATTTGGATTGAATTCAAATTTTCAACGGGTTTCCAATTAGTCGATGTGTTTTTGTTTTTTTTCGAATGCGTGTTCCATACGTGACACGAATACAAGAGCAATGATGACATATTTCAATAGTGATGGGACGAAATTAAAAAAAAAACAACGAATCTGTTGAGATTTGAATCGAAGATTCTGTTAATCGCTTGTTTACATTTTTTCGCTCTCCGTTGAGCATACGATTAAACTGAAAACAAGATCGAGACGTATTGGAAACGACACGGCAATGGGCAATAAATTATATTAGAATGTTGATGGTGTCATTAACTAGGATTTTTGCCTGATTAAAATCTTGCATCATATGAAATTGTGTACGATGTGTTTTGGTGTGTGAGTGAATGTGTACGCATCACGTTCATCTATTTTTAATGCGTATGTTGTTCGGCACGCAGCAGCGCATTTTTAATTTTTCATATCTTTCTTTTTGAACGGGCATCAAAATGTAATCGCATCAGTTCATCCATTTGATGAAATGCACGACAAGTGCATACGTCTGAATGTTCAACAAGACATGCGGATTAGTTTAAACAAGCCAAAATATTGTTTGACGCCGTGTACGGATTTTCAGCGCATCACCGAGAAGAAAAATTGATAAAAATTCTCAACGCCCACTTGCTGTGAGCAGCAGCAAAAGTCTCTAAGGTAATTGTGTTTGCGTGCGAAACGGATGAATAAACAAAGCATTTTCGATACACATGTCGCTTGATGAAATAAAAAATCATGAACATTCTCTCATGAAAAATTAATCAAGCGATTGCTCACAATGGGATTATCAATGGCATTTCGATGAATATTTTTCAAGAGAATAATGTGCTACTTGTGAACTAAATTTATTAATTTACTACATGAGCTCATCGAATTCAATTTGTTGTTGTTGATGAAAATGTGCTGTTTCCATTTTCTTAATTCGTCGCCGTTTCAAACTACAAATATAACATTTATCATCATGGTATTTCTCAAAAAAATGTTTTCTGCATGAATATTTACATAAATTTAAATCGTCAATGGGCTGTATCTCCATTTTCAATTATTTCGCACAACAATAAATCAAATTCGTGTTACACTTGATTACCCAATAACAATGGCTTCCAATATAAATGCCAAACAAAAAGAAAATTTTCTTTTCCTTCCGCATGATGAGTGTCTTATGTCCAGTGCTATGAATTGCCTGCCGAAACCGATTCCAAACTTCCTAGTTGAAAATATGAAGGCGCACAAGTGAAAAGAAAAGAAAAAAAAAATCAATAAAAATATGTCAAAAGCGCAAATCATAGGGTTTAACTCAGCTCACTCGTTTTTGCAATATATGCGTTGTCCTTTCCACTTTTCGCTTTGCAATCACTTTGCGACTCTCTTCTCAGTGCAAATGGGCGCCGGGAACATGAAACAAAAGAGAGAGAGAGAAATAAAACTTATATAAATAAAATGGCAAAACAAGAAAATCTTATTACGAAATTGAATTCGATGTCAATTTAGAAGATTAGATTCAGTGAATAAAATTGTATACAAACTACTTCCTGTGTTGTTATTTCGAAATTATGCCAACAGTACGCATGTTGCTTCGTACAAGAAAAGAAAAAATAAAGTTCAAATTGAGCGAGCAACATATACTCTGGAAAAACTGTCCAAATTCGTTTATTTTGATTATAATATAAATAAAGAAGGCGAAAAAAAATAGAGCAGGGAAATGAAGGCGATCGATTCGGTTTGGAAATTTTTGACGAAGGAAAAATTCATCATGGCCCATAACAACGGGAGAAAAAAAAACATGCTAAAAATCGTATCCATAATGCTAATAGTTGAATCACGCAAAATCAGAGAACATTATATGGCCCAAACAATATAGAAAAACAAACATGATGAATACGGTTCGGTCGAATGGATTATGCCGTATAAATGTATGGATAAACAGAGCAAGAGAAAGTGTATATTTGCGGCCTGTCGCTCACAGCCAATAAGAATCCATTAATCAATATTGCTTTTTGCTGTTATTTGAAGTGAATGTTGTGCATGTTTCGATCCCCAAAAAGTCTATTTTCCATTTTCCTCCATTGCAATGTCCATCAACTCTCCGAATTTCGTACGTTGCCGCACCACATGAGGATATCTGTCAGGCATGGTAAAAAAGGGGATCAGAAAATGAAACATTAACTGCATAACAAAGTGGATAGAACTAGAGCCATTGAATCGATATTAATATGTAATAAGTCATACACATTTTTTTTCTCATCCACCAAACAATTCGTTTGCCAATCGAAAGATTATTTTCGATTATTTGAAGCAAAAAAAATGAAATTCCAAGCTGAAACAATAAGCGTAAAAACTCTTTTGCAACAATGTGGTATTCGTTTCAATGTGATGGAGGAAATGAGAACAAAAATGTTCTTGAAAATTCATTTCAATTGCGTATAAAGCAAAAAGTTCGACAAAATCCGGTTGAGTGGCTAATATTGAACGGGCAGCCAAGTAATATTTTGAAATTTAGTCATTAGACATATACCGGTTTGCGATGCTGATAAACAAATTGAAGTGTCTGTTTTTCATATTCGCTCACACGAGCGTGTAAAACGTAAAAGAACTTGAATTGTGAATAATATGCAGCTGCAAGTCGAGTCGTTTAATACCAATTTTTAATTAGATTTACGATCGCAGTCTTACTCTAAGTGCAATATGATACCGCTTGAAAAATGCTTCAATACTACAGTTGGAGTCCCAGGTAAATGCTTACCTACTATTTGATTCGGTTTGTTTTTTTGCCCGATTCAACCACTGACGTCTCGTACGCTGTTTATTTGTCATACTCATTTGCACTCGCCATGTATTCGAAACACGTACTGAATCTGGAATTTAAGAAACAATATAAATGAAATATAAAATTTAAATAATAAATCAAAAATTGAAAAGAAATAAAAGTTAGCCTTCAGATTTTGAACTGAGCTTGAAGCCAAACGCTAATGTATACGCACACAAGTACACTCTCCATTCGCTGCGAATTTATTGACCGCTATCTCAATGCTTGTCTTGACACATACTGGTTGTGCTGTATGCTGAAAGAAAATAATTAAAAACATGATTTTTATTGCTGTATAATTGAAGATTTCCCACTTAATGTAGCATATATCACATTGAAAAAAAAAAGGTTAAAGAGCACATTTAACGGTTTACATCCAACAAAATAATGAACAAACACTTGAAATGGAAAAGTACTACTGCATTGCAAGAAAAGTTTTTATCGTTAGATAAAATAATTTCGAAACATGAGAGAGAGAGAGAGAAGAGAAAAATGTTCGTCGCTTTTTTAACGATAAAATCGACAACGATTGCAACTAATAAATGAGTTTCATGGTTCAGCCAGCACATCACAGTCTGAAGGGATATATATAATGTTGTTATTGTTTTCCGAGGGAAGAACGCGAAGAAGTTTTCAAATGTATCGGTTGTTGAGTTTTACATTCATTAGTTTGTACATTGTACATACGAACCGCGCTCGAATAGGCTGCCATCCACTGTCAGCCGATGGAAAACTTTTTCGCCACATGTACTTTTCACATGATAAAAGCAATCGTTAGTCAGGTCGACATACAACATGAGAAAATTGTTTATGCCGACTTACAATATGAGAACGATTGTTCTATGGGTAGAAGAAATTTGCTGCGAACATCAAATTCTATTTCACGCAAATAACAAAATCAAACAGTAAACTGTTTACGGTATGCAACGCTTGAGATTTTAATTCGATTGCATATGTGTATCTTCAACTTGGGGCAAACATTTTCCATATATACTCACACTCTATATGTGTGCGTGTGTGTGTGTCGACCCTTCTATTGTTTTGTTTACAAAATCGAATTCCGAAAAGTGTGTGCAATTTAAGAATGTAATTGTGTGTACACCGTATCATTTTATCGGTGGTGTATTTGTGTAACGAATTCATTCGCTCGCTGCATGGATGGACGATGAATCAAATGAAAATGATACTGTGAAAAACAATCTACCAATTTCAATGAATGTATTTTTCAATGCACATATTCATTTCGAACACTCTCTCACACTCTTACTCGTTCTTTTTATCGGTTGCAATTGTTCGAGCCGAAAGAAAGATTACTGTTTACAACGGTACGTTTCGGTGTTATGTGTTTGAAGAATCTATGTGGAAAATTGTAATCATTTATGCGCAGCATCTCACTTCATTCTTCATTTTTCCTTCAATTTTGTGGCGCGCACGCAGTAAATTTTCTCTCTCTATCTCTTTTGATACATAAAATTCTCATACAAACACATAAACCATTCAGCGGCAACAACAAGCCACAGCAATGGCATTTGAGTTGCAAAATATATGTGTGTATTTGTATATATAGAAAACGGTGTGTGCACATCTGTGGTACATAGTTGGAGCCGTGTAAACGGAGGCCAACGATAACTGACGAGCCGAAATAAGCGACGGTTTCATGCTTTATCAGCAAGTGTTTGTGCATTAGTATCAATCTGAAATGATCCATTGAACGGTCGTTTCGTGTAAAACTGTGTGAAAGAATAATAATCCAAAAGAACATTTACCGACTTTATAAAACTCAATTTCTTTTTAGTCTATCAAAACATTACGGCACATAAAATAGAACACTTTTCAGTGTGTGGTTCCCAAAAATTTCAATTAGATTTATGTATTCGCTGCATTTTGTTCGATCCAAAAAACGACGTCGCAAAATGAAACAATTTGTTAACAATTTAACGATGAAGTGTACACGTGATCTAAGGAAATAAAAATAGACACAAATTAGACCATTACTAAATGCTTTGAAAAGTAATTTTAAAATAAATAATCGCAAGTGGAAGCTATAAACAATAATTATTCTATTGAATCGCTTTTTAATCATTTCGTTTCGCATACAATTTAATGAAAATGCTTATTATTTGACCGAAGTGATTTCGTGTAATTTTATTCAAACCTCGTTCATTGACTTTACTTTTCTGCTTCTGGCAATCGGATTTTTTCTGCTACTTTTTTTTTCGTTGAAAAGCAATAACCTTTGATGTCATTTAAATCACGATTGCATTTTTTTCGTCAAAACGAAGCATTAATTTTAAAATAAACACATTTTGTAAATAAAAGAAAATCACTTTTCGTTCGAAATTTGTCCCCATCGAAAGTGTAAATAAATCGATATTTTTCCTCAAAATTTCATTGCTCTAAAAAAATATAAAAAAATTCGCATTAATATTTTTGATACTAAAAATTGATAATAATCATAAAAATAATCGAGTTTTAAGGTGTATCATTCTCGAGGTTTCATAAACAAATTAACTAAACTAAATAAGCGGCAACTAAAAGACACTTAAAAGACGGTAAAATATATTTCAATGAATTAAGAGAAGATTTTGAAAAGTTGAGTTTTGCGTGTGAAAGACATTTCTAAATCATGCGAACGCATAAAAATCGATACGAAATGCGAATTTTGTGCTAGAGCATCAGGGCTACAGAGAAAGAGAGAAAGAGACAAGCAATGGAAGCGATGATTCACAAGCATTTGAAATAATAGAGCCGAAAACAAACACGCAGAATGTCAGAGAAGATTATTCTACCCTCGTTCTCGTGCAGCAATTGAATCCGAAAAAGCGGCAAAAATACCAAAATTCCCTATATTATATATATATACTCGCAAAGAAAGAGAGAAACGGGTCGGGGTGCTCGAGTACATAATCAAACTGACAGAGCCGAAAAACACACGGCATTGTTGTGCTCCAACGTTCTCTATGCAGTGAATCTCAAATCGAAAAAAAAAACTACGCAAAATACACACGAAAAGCATCTGAAAGGAAACTGAAAGGAAATCAATAAAATTATAAATATTTTCGCTGTTCTTTCTATGTTTGTGTCTCTTTTTGCTCGACTTCAGTTCGAGTGTTTGTTATGCGTTAGTCGTTACTCATGTATCATCTAATCATCGTCAATGTAAAAGTCGAACACACTTTAACCACGATGAATCTAACAGAATCGCAACGAAATCTGACATTTTGTACCATCACATTGCTTTGATAACGCAAAAATCAATAACAACAACAACCGCAAATAACATTGGAACGCTAAGCAAGAATAATGCAAAAGCAATTGAAAACGATGATGAAAAGAGCAAAATTATAACATAGAAAAAAACGAACGGACATGAAGTTTGAAGCAGTTTTCGCTTTCGTGTAAATTGTCTCTTGTTAAAAAAAAACAGATTATCAAAAGCATTGAAAACGAAACGAACACTAACATTTAGAGCGACTGATATGCGATAGCATTTTTTTAGCAAAAATAAACGAAGAAAAAGAAAACAAATAAACCATTGCATACCATTTCAAATCGACAAAAAAAAAGAACGATAAAACCGAACATTAAACGACATTCCAAAATGGCATTGACTTGTGAATTTTCTTTGCGGACATTTTATAAATTATTGTAACCGAGAAAGAGAAATGTAATATTTTCGATGATTTATGTGCTTGATAAATGCTACACTTTTGTTCAACGTGTTAAAAGACAAATATCAAGGAAGAAAGCCACAGTACTCGTTTACACTTGGCTAGCCGTTGGCATCAAACGAGAACGACTTTTGTGTTATTATTGTTGTTGTTGCCGAATAATCGAACGAAACTTTTGCGCTTGACACATCAAACGACAGAAAAAAACAACCACGAACATACACATAAAAAAAGCGGAACCAAACAAACTATTAATATTTCAATAAATTTTATTGAGTCGGTCAAACAGTGAGTTGAAAAAGTTTTGAGCGTTAGTCTTTCATTTCAATTGCACTTAATTTTTGTGTGTTTTTTTCGGTGGCGTTAACACGATTTGAAGATAAAAACGACGTTGCTTAATTCAAAACAAAACCAAAAAAAAGTGTCCTTCATGCAATCGATTGCACAATTTAAACAGGTGAGAATGTTTTTACTTCTCTTTTTTTCCTTTATATGTGAAACAAAAATGTATGATTGTATCGAGTGACGTTACATTCGAATTGAGTTGTATGTGCGAATGCCGTCGGTAAATCGATGATGAATCCCAATATAAGATGAATGGTTTTTCTGATCGTATTCCATCGATCCCGTTCAACAAGCGAATATGTATAATTTCGATAACTTCATAAGATGAAATATAATGGAGAAAATGAGGCGAAAAGGCCAACACAGAAATAAATTTATAATATTGACAGTGAAGCCAAACTGACTAGATAAGAAAATCCCACAGTCGTATACTCAGAAAAGTCCGTCGAAAAAAAGGATCAACTAAAAATATGAACTTGTAATAAAGTAATAAATAATCATAAATTCGTTCCGATTTACATGTTTTTTTTTTATTTGTCCGCCTTCTTTTTTTTCCAACTCTCGATCCAATTGTGTTGTTCGCCAAACGTGCCCAATGCTAAACATAAACACTTACAAAACAATAAGAACTAAACTAAAAACGGAACACAACCGCAACTGCTAACAACAAACACACACACACACACATGTATATGCGCGTCAGGCAACGACGACGATGATGACGATAGCGAATTGAACAATGTGCTTTGGCACATACGAAAATTACACCACACGATTATTTAAATTGCAATAAAATTATTATTTACAATTTTATTATTATTGCTTTGAATGTGCACGGTGTATTTGGTATTTGGGAATGAAGAACAAAAAAAAATATACACAGAATATATAAGCCGGCGAGAGATGATCGGCGAAGAAACGCGTGTGTTTTTCTAACCATGTGTCGGAGAAACGACTGAACGGAGTAAAGAACCAAAGCGAATGAATAAAGAATTTCTTGTTTATTGTGGCCAAAGAGAAAGAGAGCAACAACGAAGCAACCAGTATGGCATGAAAACGCATACTATCAACAAAAAGGAGACAACGACAAGCATGAAGAAGAATGTAGAGGAAGAGAGAGAGAGAAAGCGAGAAAAAAATACGCGATCAAAAAGGCTTTGGTGTTTTGTGAGAGCCACAGACTGTGACAGCACACAAAATACAACGAAACAACATTTCAACAGTATTCTTTTTAGTAATGCATTGCATCGACTTTGTGTGTTACGTACATCCAACTCAGAGAACGCAAAAAAAGAACCATTCTAACCGTAAAGCCGTGGAAGAACATGCGAAAATCGTTTGCCGGTTTCGGCATCATATAAACGTATGTTGAGCTCTTACTTTAGGCGCTTTTATTCTTGAATTTTCGACATGCTTTTTTCCTCTCTCTCTCTCTCCCTTCGTTAATTCTTATATTTTTGCTTGTTCGTGTAAACGATTTGCTTTTTGCCATTCAAATGCTCGAGTTAACTTTGTTTCTGCGACAATGACGACGACGACAAACGCTTATGCGAATTTTATTTTTGTTCCTTCTACTTAACTAATGCATTTGCATTATGATTTCCTTTTTGTTTATGTGACACCGACTCTATATTATGAAGCAAATATGGACGAAAAAAATTGCAACACATTGCCTCATCATTGGCTTGACATGATCTAAATCGAAACGATTACCCGTTGAGAGGTAGACAGTTCACGATGTATAGAAATTTCCTGTAGCCAGTATTACATTCAATTCAATGGTTTTTTGTCATGAACGATCAAGTCGACAATTCAATTGCAATAAACACGCACAATGTATTCTCGCATTCAACGCAACCAATTTAACTCCCACATAAATCTTTCCATGATGCGCACATGTATACCATGCTATAGCGCTTGTATTCACAATAATGTCTGTGGATGATTCGAAAGAGCAATGGTTTCACAGTATTGATATTGAAATATTTAAATGAAATTGCGGTAAGCAAACCGTAAATTTTCGGAAATTTTGCCATTTCAATGAGGGCACACTGAGTAGTCTTTTGAGATTACATTTAGAAATGAATTAAAAATTTAGAACGTTGAACTTTCATTCGTGGCTTTGAGTCAAACCCTGTACAGCTTCACACATGGCTACAATCACTCAGGCATTTAAAATCAGTTGAAATCACAAAATTCACATTTTGCAAAGATTTTATTTATCCATAAAACCAATTCGCAATACAATTTTCAATTCGGTATCGTATAAACTGTTGAGTCGACGATATTATTATTTTTTATCTCCATTTCAAGCATACAGATTCCTCCAAAGAAAAAGGAGATTGTCAATAAAATAAAAGAAAAGTCGTTCGATTTTGCTGTTTATCTGTAAATCCAAAATGTTTTTCGCATGATTTTACATGAAATCGGCTCATTTGATATGTTTTCCAGAAAAAAGAAGATGTTCGGTATGTAAACATTTGAACAGACAGCATCTGTGTGAGAAACGTGACTCGATTGAAAAGAGACCATTTCTCTGCGCGTTCACTCTCCATCACATTTTCGAATGGGCTTCGGTATATTCAGAGAATGACCGGTTATATACCATGGAGTCTTTGCTCCATGATATTCATCATGCATAGATTATATTCATAGATGTGTTCCTTCCATCTACGTGTGAAACAATTGCAAAGGGGTTAGTTCTGCCTTTTCATATTGTATTCATTTTGGTTTGAATTATTTAAATCGAGTGTTTATCATGTTGGTTATGCGAATCTCTCCAAATAAAAAAAAAACAAAAAAAAAACGAATTTCGATATTGAAACTGATTATCGAATAAAATGACACATGCATGATAAAAGCATAAGAAAAGGGAAGACATTTCTGGAACAGAAGGCAGAAAAAGAATATGTTGAAATCGATGAATTTATAGGTTTTTCAAAATTCCAATGTGTCACATAAATCACATTTCATCATGAATTGGGCCCCCAAACAAACATTTGCGCAATCACTTCAAATAATAAATCCTCATTTTAACGTACGAAGAGAAAACCGTTCATTTAAAAATACATTCACAACGGAAACCCGAAAAATTCTTTCACTTTGTGAATTAAAGAGAAAAAATTCCCAAGAAAATAGTTAAATTAAGTGTCCGAATAATAAAAAAAAACCGAAAGAATATGTGTGAAAATCATTATCTGTTCAGCGGAACGGCACAACAAACGAATGAAAAAAAAATCACACGGAAAAATCACAATATATATCGAAATCACTGCTTGCACTCGTTTGCTCACAAGAACAACTACAGCAAAGAAGAAGACGTGAATAAAGTTGCTTCTCATTGAATTTGATATAACGAGTTCATAATTCTTATTTTCACTGAAAACAATCGGCTCGGTATGAAAAATAAAATTTATGCATTACGTGCTCAATTCATCGTTAATAGTTTAACAAGTGGCTGGCGTACAATTTTGTTCATTGTGAATATACAAACGGCGAGGTCTGTGCTTTTTCCCCCGTAGGTCGCTTTGCATTTGCTCCTTTTTCTGCCAATTGGTTTAGTCTGCACGACGATCTGTGCACAGTTCACTCTCGATTTTCACATGCATCCGTCGCATCCAATGAAACATTTTGCAAAAATATCACACGTTCAATGTGCCAGGTGGTTTTTCATGAAAAAAAAATTCTTAAAAATTCCTATCAAACATTGAATCTAACCCGGATGTTGGAATTTCATCGAAAATACAGAGGTTTCATCCGATCAAGATTTCACTGTCGATGCCATCCAACGGTTTTTAAAGTTTTGCCGTTTGTTCGTTCCATTGATTCTACAGTTCATACGGCTGTGGCTGTCGGTTTTATTTCGCAAAGAATATTTATTTTATGGTCTTATTCAATTTGATTCACCTCTCTTTTTCACGAAAAAAAAAAACGAGAGAAGAAAACATCGTTTGCTGTTGATAAGCGATCATTTAATGCCGACACTCGTGAGTTTATTGACGGAATTCAATGTGACTATTTTAAATCGAATTGTTGTTGCTTTGTTTTTCGAATAATTTTTTTTTAGCTCCATTCAATCATTTTTCTTCGTCTCCTCGTGAATATTGTTCCAGACCGACCCTTCATATATGTAGAGAGAGAGAGAGAGAGAGAGAGAGAGTAAAAGAAGAAGAAAAATTATGAACCGAATGCAAACAATACTTCCTATTAGAGATTCGTGCACCTTGATAAAACACGGTTATTTATTTTGTAAATGCACGTATGGTTGCGCCCATGAAACATAACTCTGCCGGGTGAATGAAAATAAATAATAAATTTTTAATCGAGAACGCCCAAATCAAATTAATCTCCTTGGATCTGATAACAATTTAGCGGCTTTTGAACTTCGTTTCCATTGGATTATAGATGCTTACGAACAATTTTACGGCAAACATGCACGGCGGCTAAGAAAAATAGAAAAAAATCGTTGCATATAAGTGATTGAACTTATATATGTGAATTATTTTGCGGTTATACACTTACGGCGAATTTTGGCTCCGATTGCGCTCATTAACTCCTATCTCAAAGGCCTAGACACTTTTAAATGAACTGTAAACAACATTTTCCTGTATAAAAGTAGCACTTTTTTCGTTTTCCTCTAACACCATTTTCTCTCTTTCCCTCCGTCCTCTCGCAGCAGCCGCAAATTAAGTGCTGCATTATCCTAAGTGAAGATTTTAAGATAAATTAGGAGTAAAACGGTTTCGGTTTAAATGCACGAGAATCACTTTCATTTTACGAAATCAGTTTCAGTTGCATGTGTCATATAGCAATGCTGTAGCGCACTAAAATGTATCTTTTACATGTGTTTTCGTTGAGAAGGCAAAAAAAACGACCAGAATACAAACGAGACATATCTATCCATGCATGGATAAGTTTTACAACTCGTATACCCTCGGTAAAAGTCATTGACAGACACAAACGTTTTGGCTAACGAAAATAAAATGAAGAGGCTAGTAACAAAAAGTCATCAGTAACTGCAAGCAAAATACACATACAGACACACGCACTTATACGGGCAATGTGTGTTTGTACAGAAAAGATTGCAAGAAGAGGAAGGAAAAAAAGACATCGAAAAAGTGTACAATTTCGATGGACAACTAACAAGTCTGTTGTTTTTTGCTATCTCATTTTTCTGGAATACGTAAAATTGTTGTAACTGTTGATGGTGTAGCTCATTTGTTGGATGAGTTGTCCTGATAAATTGAAACACATACACACGTTTTGCAACTTTTTTTCTCCACTTTTTGGATCTGAAGTTTATTTTCACGATGCAGATTACATGGATGTGCTGTACTTGAAACTTTTTTGGATTCGGTAAATGATGAAAAATAATAAAAATTCTGTGTATTTGTGACGAATTTTCGTTTATCTCTATCTCTTTTACGCTTGATGTTGGTTTTTGTGTTGTGCCAATGTTGATGCGAGTATCGCGTGTACGCTTCAAATAGCTGTAGACTTATACGCTTTGGGTAATTACGTACACACACAGAGAGAGAAAGAACCCTCTCTCCGGCTTTATGGTAGCAACAACAACATCATCATATACACAAACGTTATTTGTATGTGCACAAACGATACGACAAGTACAAGTTGCGAGGCAAACACACGAGAAACGGTAAAAGAGAGTAAAAGCAAATGTTTTTTGACAGGCGTGGCTTGACAGTAGGGGTTGATGCATTTGATTTACGACCTAAAAGAAAATAATAGCATAGAAATGTGAAAATATTATAACATGGATATGCAATCATATACACATCTAACACTACACATACGATGGCTTGCTTATTCGGGTTTCTCTTTCTCTTTCCCACTGTGTGCGTATGTGCCATACTCGTCTTCTATTCGGTTCACTTTTACGTTGTGTGTCGTTGCCATCACTTTTCGGTGTGTGTCTTTTGCTGTTATTTTTCTGTGTATGCTTTCTTTTGACGGTGCCGTTTTTCATCATCCGTTTCATATTTTTGGTATTCAAACAATAACGCACAACACCACATTGTAAACGGACAAATGATACAAAAATGTCCTTCTCTCGTATGCACTTTGTTTTTTTGTCTCTCTGGATGTACTTTATTTAATTTGATTCTTTTTCCATTCAATCATGAAGTGAGATCTGCTTTTAGTCTAATGCTATGAGTCGCCAGCCACCACTTAGCGATAATTCATTTTGCACCCATGGCAAATTAAAATCAAACATTATACCGCAAAATGGACACATAGTCGTCTCTTACACTGTTTTATTCCATGTGCGATCGATATTTTGAAGCTTGACGTAAATATCCAGTTGGAGTTGTAGGTGCTATATTAGCACGAATAACATTCACTACATGCTGTTTTCATTTCGAATCTTGTAAGTTTTGTAAAGTGAAATAATTCACACCGAAAAATCTACAAGACACACTCTTGTCAAGATTGTATGCGATGTTTTACACATGTATTTTTGCAAACACTTACACCGTTGAGTGATATGGCGCCGTTGAATAAAAAAAATCATTAAGAAGAGAGTTTGTGCTATGGGATTTTCACAAAATTGCAACAACGACCGTTATTGTCTAGATCTCAATTCCCGTTGAGCATGTTGGAATGAATACATTTTACGTGTCGATTCTACTTTAAATGCTCTTTTATTCAACTTTCAGTCTATCAAAACACGTGTCGCAAATCACACTCCATAAAACTAGCTAAAGCTCCATGTATGGTTTTAGCTCAAATGAAAACAATACGCGCACACACACTTACAAAGCATCGTCTCCAATTTTATTTATTTTTCGCTTGCACATTTCTAAATCGAGCGCAGCGTGCGCACGGGCCCTATCTATTTTTATATTTGGTATATGTGTGAGAATAAAAATCGAAAACAATATGAATTGATAAGGATTAAAGTGAATGGGAATCGTGTTGGCACGTAGTAGCATCTATGCCGTACACATTTTTTTATATTAAGATTAATGTTGTGTTTTGATTTTCGTGCGCCTCTATTTTTCTTTCGTTTGTGTATGCACACAAGTGTGTTGAAACTGTCTTTTGTTTTCGTCATGCATTGCAATGCGCACGAAAAAGCGTATTGTTCATCGATATATTGGCCAACATTTTGAATAATTAGTCACTTTTGATGTGACACACCATTTGTTAGTAGAATAGAAACAGAAGACTTGTTGCAATAGTTTTTTTTTGTTGAGTTGAAGCATTTGATTTCGAATAGATTTTACTACACGGTTCATAAATCATTTAACTGTATGATACTGCTCTATTTACATTCATATTGATTTTCTTCTTTTTATCTCGTTTCAGGTAAGCACAAACAAGGAAGTAACGACAATTCTATTGACTGCAAGTGAAAATTGATGCAAAAAGAAAGCAAACACCAACCAGGTTCAGGACAATGTAATCTCTGTTTTATTATTGACAAAGACAATGAAATAATTGAAGCATGTGCAATTGGCATTTTGCAAATTACCTGAAAAATGCACAAAACAATTTTGTTGTTATTTTCTCTTTAAAATCCTCTATGAAAGTCAGTCTTCGCTCTTTTTTTATTCTCAACTTCTCAGCTGGAAGACATTGTCATTGTTTCAGTTTTTGTATAGAATAGTGCACAGTTTCAATTTTGCGTAAGTTTTCTTTTTGTCCTTTGAAAAAAAAAAACACGTCAAGACACAAAAGTGACCCATACCTGAACAGACAACGATACACCAAACAATATGACGCAATGGGAGCATAACGAATGCCAGCAAATTGTTTATTTACATACACACAGTCAACTATATTTCATATATAAAAGAAACGTAAAAGGTTTTGTTTGCGATAAAATTCCAAACAATGTACAAGAACATTCTAGGCAAACAAAAATTACCCAGTTCAAAAGAATCGAAACAAAAAATACCAACAATGTGCAAGAATGAAAACGAAATCGGCGAACGATGAAATACAAAAAAAAAAACTACGAAGAAATGATTACAAGAAGTTGTCACACAAAATCGCAATAGGAAAACCAAAAATTAGAGCACGTATAGTAATAATTTCGTTTCGTGTATTTGTGCTATTTGCTTAAAAAGCAAAGTAAAAAAAAAGTCAAGCAGAAAACGAAGACGAACGAAGAAAACTTTCATATGTCATGCATTGCATACCTTTCGCATATCTCATTGCGTCGCAAAGTTAAACTGAAAACAAACACATATAAACGGAGTGGAAAAACGGGACAAAAAGAAAACGGCATGAATTTTTTTTTCGGGTAACACGCTATCGTCTTTTTTTGTGCTCCGTTGTGTGTGACACTGACAACGTCGTTCAAGTCAGTTTTTCATGTACACCACACACATACGCCAGTGATACTGTATGCAAACATTTTCTAAATGTTACCTTTTACTTACATGCTCCGCTTTTTTTTTTGATAATATTCAAACAATTTTTATTTCTATTTTGTGTCGACTGTCGCACTTCATTCCATTTCGGTTGTGCATGTGTATGTCGCATCGAATGAGTTACGAAAATGAAAAATAAACCGAATAAATATAGAATATAAACAAAAGTTCACACATGCACACAAACCGATTCAGTCTCTCATATCTTTTTTATATAGAGATTGGGGTATAACATCACTTTCTATTTTTGGTTGTACGACTTATATTTTCCTCATCCACTTCTTCTCTCTTTTTTTTCTCTCGTAAACATTAAACAACTCGATTCGATATTTTTATTTTTTCGAAATAAAAAAAAAATCAAAAGTACTATTCAAACACTTTTCTGGCCGTTTGAAAACTTGGAAAGAAAAAAACAGAAACAAAAATCGTTTTCTTTCATTTCGAAAGAAAACTTTTAATGTAAACTTTGTTGAAATTATTTTTTTATGGTCTTTACAATTGTCATACACTTTCTCTCTCTCACCATGAATAGCCAGTGAAGAAGAAGAAAAAGCATTAAAAATTGCTACATGCTGATGCAATTCGGAACAATCGTCTTTACAATGCCGAGTAAAGCAGGACGTAGAAAAAACGACCAAGTTCATAAAAGACAAAGAAACATACTTAACATTTTTCTATTAGTTATCATTTTGTTGACCATGAACAAGGCCACCCTCGGTTATGGTTTTAACAGCGACCAAGCTTGTGTGCTTACAAAATCTGCATCGTCAGTTATATCGTCTTCTTAAGAAAGTCATAAAAATATGGAAAACAATAAAAAAAAATTTGCTCTCATTCCGTAGTCTCATTTTTGCAGATAGGCCATAAATTATCTTTAAACTAGACACAATACTGTCTTCGTTCCGAATGCGGAAAAAAACTTAATAGATTTTTGCCCAAACATCTCACTTAACGGCAAAGCATGCGATTTGCTTACTTTGAGTAGGAAAAAAGAACTTGCAAATATCTTGGCCCGACCATATCTAATCTTCGGTTATTATTATGTCATAAATTCGCAATATGGTTCAAGCATATTTAACGACTTTCTCGTCCGAGAATCGTATTCCTGGAGAGAGAGAGGATATGTATTGGCATTGAGCCGTTTTTTTGCAATGCACGAGACTAGAAAACAAAGTACGCACGACAACGTCATGCTCATTAGTTCAATAGTTTCGATATATGTATGGATAAAATATGATGCCGAAAGAATGAACTGATTTTTTGTTCATGGTTACAATTTACTCTCAAGGAGAGATGAAAATGCGGTACAATTTGCAACAAATTCAATTTCAATCGTACTGAAAGTTTTTTTCGCATTATGTTCACAACAAATGCTAGTCAATGCCAATGTCGATGGTTTTGAATCTATTAGGCTCTCTTTATGAAAATCCAATGAATAGGAAAACAAAAAAATATATCGAAGAACAGACTGCGAACGAACAAATTGATCCGAACCGAGCACAACATGAAATGCAAAACTACACGCAAAAACATTCATGTAAAAAAGAGAGGGAGAGAAAGCGAAAGATGAATTGAAGCGAGAATTGAACACGGGAAATACACCACAATCGAGGACGACAGCTCAAATGCGGACAGCAAATCAATGAATGGAATATAATATAGTATGATCACATGCGTTCATTGAAAATGTATACGGCCTCTTTTTTTTTTTTGAATGAAATTCGGTGCGTTTCAGCCTCGTCAAGCTCGTGATTACACATTGTAAAGGAAACCGAAACGGCGGCAACACACACAAAAAGGAATGAACAACACAGAAACAGCGAGTTACATTAAAGAACGTAGATGGGTCTATGCGTACGCAAAAATTTATCCAAAAATTGGATATGTAACCAAAAGCGGTCATAAATCTTATATTGATTTTTAGCACGTTTTATTCAACCCCTATCAGTTTGACTGGTTTGGTCTGGATGTATATGGAAATATAGACGGTACAAGAGTGCCACAGTGCAAAAAAAAAATGAAATGAAATGAAACAAAGAGCGAAAAAAACATTGAAAATTTAGTCTTTTGTAACGGTGACGGCATCGCATGGTGCAAAATTCGTGTACTTTACACACGCACAAACGCTCTCTTATATTTCAATTCAATCTTCTCTTTGTACATACTGAAAAATGCTTTCAGGCTTTGCGAATCATTCTGACACATGCACGCACATTATTATATATACTTTTTTTTCGCCTAAAAACAACCACGATCGACATCTACAAAATGCGTATACCTTTTGAGACAGCGAGATCAAATACGTACATATTTCCAATACACAAACACACATACACAATGGCCCGGCTAAAAAAGAAAAAGCAGAGCATAACGAACCGTCAATATTCATCCGATGGCAAAACCAATTCACCACAGCATTTTTGTGTGTACTATACATGTGATGTTAAATGCATGTTCTGTTATTCACTCTATCTTTCACTCACTCACTCTCTTGCTATCTATATTTCTGTGGCCCGTTGTACACATCCAAACCGAAAATGTTCTGTGAAAAAAAAAATTTCAGTCTCGCTTTTCGGCATGTTTGCCATTTTGCACAAAACAAAACAAAACCAAAAGCCATAAATTATATATCGGATGCAGGCGGTATTTACCACGATATCATACAATTTTTTTTTTCATTTCAGTTTTGCAAAAAAAAAAATAACATCGACACGAGAACAAGAGAAAAAATATGTGTGTAGTACAAAATACTCATCATTATTTATAGATAGTTGTTGTTGTTATTGTTCAGCTGGTTTAATGAAAGAATACAACGATGACTTGATTGAATAGAAACTCAATCCGGCCACAATATTGTTGGTGTTTTGCAAGAGATATTGAACTCGGCGAATTGATCAAAAATTGCAACACGTATTGTTATAGAGAATGGAAAATTTGCAATAATAATCGTGTATTAGTTAATTTTTGTCGTGCATATTTTTTAATCGATTTACAGCGTTTAGGCGAAAATCAATTATCCTTAACGAATTCAACAAAATATTCAGCCATTCAATAAATTGGCATGGTGTGAGTAAATTATGAGAATTGAAGCGTGATCTATTTTCATTACGCCAGTAGTCAATTTGATACAGTTTAATTTCCAATTGTCAGATCGGGATAATTCATTTCATTTTTTAAAACATAAAAATGCGCAAAAATGATGACACCAAGTATTTTTTTTTTCGATTTCGATATACTCATCTGCTTTCCGCTCAGCTTGATATCCAATCGAATTAAAATAAAAATTATTCGCATGAAATCGTTCGTTTCCTTTAGCGACATTTCAAAAATGGTACAACGACCATTGGATTCTTTTTTTGTTGTTTTCAAAAATATTCTTCCTATCGGACGGTATTTTATGCAATGCTTCGTCCGGTGCGCCAACAAGAATGATTTTGTGACATGAACTCGACTATCGGACTGATTAAAACTCATTCGATTTGGTAAGTATTTGTGTGATATATGGCATTCATAAATAACGTTCATGATAAAAGTGTGTATGAGAGAGAGAGAGCGGATGTTGTGTTACGAGAGATGTACCTCAATATCGCTATGTGTCCGAAATTGAAAACGTACACTTGCTCATTTCATGATGAATGTTTCCACTGATAGATTGAAATCAGTTCAAATAAAATGCACAACGCCATATACATTATGTATATATGCATATATAAACAATTATTGAATTGTCAACCGCAAAATTTATGTTCGCGGTATGTCGACAAGCATTTTCTGCTTTCGAAAAACCGGAATCAAGCCACGAATGCCAACACTTTAATCATCCATTTGATTATAATTCGATGCAACAATAATAATATCGTCAAAACTGAACAAACGTTGCTGTTACTGCGATTGCTTCTCCCGAATCAATTGATTTTAGCGAATTCAATTTCATGTCCGTAACTTTTATTTGACGGCGCAAATCAAAGTCGTGCCTTTTAATTTATTTAAACACGAACAAAATCGATGGGTTCTTCTTGTCGTTGAAAGATATTGAATTGAAATTTCGCTATCAATGGACGAGAAAAAAACGGTAATATCATCGTGAAAATTGAATGCAGCAGATTGCTGTCCAACATAGTAGACAATATCGGGCCATAAATCACCGCAGATTTTAATTTAAAAAGAGCTATCTTCACTCTAATTTTTAATTCTTTCCTATACACACCATGTTGTTTGCCGCGCCAGCAAAAATGCATCAAATAAACGACAACAATATAAAAGTGGGAGACAGAGAGGGGGAGGATGGGCGAGAGAAAGAGTGAGAGGATAACAAAAAAATAACAACGGCAAAACCGTCATGCGATACAGCTTGTGCACAGCATGTTCTCATTTCCCTTTTACTAGTTGCTTTTCGTAGTAAATGAAAAACAACATAGCCAATTGAATCCAGATCGGAAAAATATTGTGATAAGCGAAACGAACAATGAAATATATACACACATAAACAATTGGCCGTTAACAATTTATGTTTCGATACAACGATCGAACGAAAGAATCTAATAAAAATGCACATTTCACCGAACAATATGTGTGTGTGTGTATGAGATATATACGCAACGATTAAATGCATGGCAGAGTTGACAAGATAATCGACACATTTTAAATTTTCTAAACATCGACTTTTTTGTGTGGCTATCAAAATCGATGCAAAATTGAAAATAATTTCGTTTGCCGATGGCAGTGCGATTCGGTTTTTTTTCGTAAAGTTTGCCATTTTTTTTTTCTTCAACCAAATCGAAGGAAGAATGTAGCTGTGATGGTTGAATGCGGTTTTGAATACATAGCCCATATACAACCGATGGCGTTATGTACACTAACGTCAACCAATCAAATTCAGCACAAATGCTCGGTGTTACGAATAATAAGAGTTGTGCAGACATTTGATTGATTTTCGGTGTGACATTGATTGATTGTAGCATTTACGCTCATGACTTTTTCCCTCCTTTTTATGTGTTTTGGAGTGTGTATGTATGCGCATGGAACTGGCTCAAAAGGACAAAGCACAACGAATAAGATGGAGGGATAACTGGAAGAGAGTGGAAAAAACGACCACACTGTAGTATGAACTATCCAATTCTGGTTTTGTGCAAAACTATACATAGGACAACCATATTTTTCCATTGCTCTCATCTCTTTTTTTTCGATTGTCTCCTTGATGAAAAATCGTTTGCCTTGTATTGAGTCTAAGCTCATAAATTCTTCGCACGAATCAAATTTCTCAGAAGAGCAAATTTAAATGTCTAACATGTTATTTGAACAAGGATTTCGTCTTGATTTGGATAATTTCGTCTGTCCTTAAAATTAATCATCGTTCCGCTCATTTTTTTTTGTTGTTGTTGCTTCGGTTCACAGCCAATGAATTTAATTAGAGGTTTTCATAATGCATATTTTTTCGACTCAGCAATCATTGTTTTCTCGAGTATGTTTTGAATTTATTAAGACACGTTTGAACTAAAATGTGATCAGCATATGGAAATTCAAATATTCAATGCAAACTCATTCATTCAGTTGACAACATTTTTGAAGAAGAAAAAAAGCAATCCGGATCACACGCGCACAATATGACAGATTCATATTTATTTTCGAATAATCCTGTTCTATATGCTGTTATGCATACGGCAATGTCTTTTTCCATTCGATCGGTGTATGTGTGTTTTGATTTTGAATATCTCTCGCAGCCGCTCTTTGAAAAATGGTCCTATGAATGCTCGAGAACGGTGGATTCAGAATCAGAATAACGAAGCATCACAAAAGAACCCCAACTAATCGCAGCATCACATCGAGTCGAGAAGCAACGAAAAAAAAAACAAAATTTCATAAACAACTGATATGGAAATATGCAAACAAAAGTGTCACAACCAATAGAAACGGTTGACTGGAAAACAGTTTTTTTTGCTCGAAATCTCAAAAAGGGTTTTCGATTGCCTGAGTATCCTGTCATTTTATATTTTTGCCGCTTACATACACAGTCGCTTCTTTATCGTTGCTTTTCAAAATTGAAAGCAAACGAATTGCAAAGATTCGTTGTATTTTCGATTTTGTACATTTTCCAATGTGAGAGGGTGTAAAAGACCTACGGAACCACATGCTGATAATGTTGACGACGCCAAAAACCTGCTGGAGTCTTATGATTTGCTTATGAATACGAAAATTCATTCACTCGAATATACAACTAAAAAAGAAAAAAAATTAAAACGAAATAAAATGAAGAAGAACCGGAAAATCTGTCTCGGAAATTTGAATATTGCCGCGTGCACTTCAAAATCGTGTGAAACGATGCGACCGACCGAAGCAATTCGTTAAAGTTGCCACAGAGAAAGAAAGTGAACAGAGCTAACGCAGCAGATAACTTTTGGCTTTAGTGAAAAATATTTCGTTCGTAGACAATATACATGACGCCCTTTTAATACGCCACGTAGGAATAAATGCGCTCCTTCACTCTCCCCACGTCAAAACATTTCTCAGCTCCTGTGTCTGTGTAATGCGACATCATTTTTTTATGAAGCCAAAACGTCAAGCCCGAACTCATTGAATATTCATTATGTTAATCTTATGATTCTTCCACCATAATACATGTATACACACAAACACATTTATGATGATGCTTATGGCATACATATTCACAGTGCGCTCCCGGCTCTCCAGCTGCAAAAGTGAACACCCCAAAACCTGCATATCAGAAAATATTTTGCGCCAAAAACAGACGGAAATCCGAAGTTTGAATGACGTTTTCATTTAGAATTTTCATTTCGGCAAGAATATCAACTCGGCAATATCGTTCACATTCGAAATCTCAAATTCCGACGAAAGCAAGAAGGCTGTGCACACAACTCACAAAACTTTTAGTCATGATAAAAATTAAAAAAAAAATGCCATCATTAAGTTTTCGGATGATGCAGAAGTGGATTTCTTTTAATTAAATTCCATTCGGAAATGGAACATTGTAAATTGTGTAGGCAGTTTGTTGAGAGGTCGATTCTAGTTTTTCGAATTTGGCCATTGTTTATCTTTCAATTTTTTCTGTTCTCTCCTCTCTTCCGAAAATAAATTGGAAATTTATGTTGAATGTTTTTGATTTATATCGAAATTGCCTTGAAATAAGAGTTTATTCCGAGAGTTGGAGATGGAAAAAATAATTATTAAACTCATCGAATGTAGTAGTGAATTTGTCGGCGAACGAGAAAGACAATAGCTATGAAAAATCTAGGGGGTTCCGACTTAAACGAATGATCCATATGCGAGCGAATTTCTCCTATATATTTTGCAAATGTAAACGAATGGTCGCAAATGTTTCTTACAAATTTTGCGAATGGTGGCGGATGTTTCATACAAATTTGCGGACGGTGTCGAATGTTTCATACACATTTTGCGGATGGCGCATATGAAAAGTCATATTTTTACATTCAAAAAGTCAAAGTGACAGATTAGGTGACAGAGATTCAAGCCGAATTGATATTTTTTTTGGTAATATTGAGTGAAATTTTTCTAAAATGGTAAATAAATCTTTGCCCACTCGTAATATTATCACTGTAAACGGTGCCTTGTGAAAGGTTTTTATTTTCATTGACGTAACTTTCAATTTCTTTTATATTATCTGAATTTATTTCTAAAATCTCACTTTTCGAATCGAATACGGCTTCTAAAATAATATTCAACAAATAATCTTGTATTTTTTCTTCAACTGTTTTTCAAATTTAGTTGAGAACAATGACATTGTGTTTGAAACTTCCACGACAAACTGAACACAGCAATGTGTATGTACAAATGTCACACGACAGTTTGTCGCATCTAGCAAGACGTATGCGGCATTCGCGAATGGTTGCGAATGAAATGTACGAATTTTCATAGATGTTGATGCGGATGAATATACTTTGCTTCGTATATTTCATGTATGAATAGGAAAATTTTCATATATTCCGTATAAAATGGCATTCGCATATAGTAAAATGCCCCTTGTGAAAAATCGAACGAAAAACAATATCTCAAAAAATGTCGCCAACAATTGTGTTTACTATTCTCTCTCGCATATTGTATTGAAATCGCTTTCTGTTGTTGTTGTTGCTGCTGCTCTTGTTTCAGTTTCAGATTGAAAATGAATCGAATGCTCGAATCGCCATCTTGAAATATCGTCCGAGCGAAATAATCGAATTATTTCGATAGAATAATTTCTAATTGAAAAAAATATGCTCGTACTATATCCGCCCATATCATCTGCATTCCATAAACGATGCGCGCACCACAAAAACGGCACACAGCACGCGGTACCCGTTTTCCGTCTCACTCTCTCACTTCACTTAGTCCCAATCAAGACTTGCATTCAGGATTTATACAAACAGAAAATCGAAATGTTGAAAAGAGAAACACATCCGGTTTTATTTATGGCATAACTATCGCTTCACTAAACACACACAAAAAAAGCGTTGGTGATTTACCATATAGATTATATATATATATATGACAATAGAGATATCACGCAATTCGAATTCCTTATTTGCAAACAAATTTGCAAAATCGTGCATTGTCTGGACCGAGTGCAGACAAAATGTTTCGTTTCTCTTGTGATTTTTGTATCGTGAATCTAATTAAAAATGATTTTTAAATTCTTAATCCATAGTCGAAAAAACAGGTTATGCATTCCATTAAAAAAAAGAAGAAATGACATATGCAAGAAGGCTGAGAAAGACATTCCACACCAAAAAATGATCACACTTTGTTATTATTTCATTACTTTCACGGTCATGAACACCCTTGGCTTTTATGCTACGCATTAATATAACATAAATAAATCGCAGATAATGGCACCAAGTAGCTTCCAACCCTTTCTCTTTCGATCGGAGTTGGAATAACGAGAAATAAAATTTAAAAAAACAGCCGAACAGTTTTGAATATAAAGACCGTAGTCCTCATCACATAAAAAATGATTCAATGGAACAGCGCCAAGCGCACATATAAAGTTAAATTACCAAACAAACAAGCAGAAGATAGAGCGAATAACAGGCATTTAACGGCCACAGGATGTAACTTGTAGTGAGTCTCTGGGCTTTTGTTGTTGTTCCATGGCATGGCAAAAATTAATATGTTAAAATACGCGTCGAATGTACTGGAGCGAGAGAGGGATAGTGAGAGATTTGAAGTACATGAACGCGCGCGCTCTCTCTTTCTCTCGGGCGCACAACAACAATTGCTCTTTTATTATTGCAAAGTAATCATAATTCCATGTTGAAATGAATCAATAACACCCAGCAAAAAAAAGAACTCACGATAAAGGCTCCATAGAAAATATGATTTATGCGTTACGAACAGTTTTTTAATGTTATTCATTGGCTGTGCATTTTTTTTTCACATGATTTTTGGTGAGAAAGGTGTGTCTTTGTGACATTGTGAATATAATTTTCATGATCGGCATTGAAATTTTTTGACATTTTTTCGGCCAATCTTTTTGACTTGACTTTTGCAGCTGCTGCAGTGAAAAATTTAAATGTGACATCATATTTATAAAAAAAACTACGAAAAAAGAACTCGTTTGATGTCTTTACAACTCTCTTCCTCTCATCGAATACATCGATTGGAATACATTTAATTAAAAACCTTTTTAAAACGGCGTGGAGACTTTTCACCCGATAGAAAAAGAAGTGAAACACAGTAAAAAAGGCGATGGATTAGTAACACCAAAATACAATAAACAAAGTGTTTGAAATAACTATTTGCTTTTTCGATCATGGTTTTTTTATTCCTCATTCGGATGTTGTCTTATACACTCTTTTTTTCACCAATTCACGTTATGTTCCGTTTGAAAAACACGCCGCAAAGTAAAAGCATTATACATTTTACATCCGGAAGAACGGTTGAATAGAAGCCAAATCCACTTGAATAGAAAGAATTTTCAGCACGTATTCTTTTCAGTGACCGGTTCGCGCATATTTCTATGCCTGATAGCTATGCTAAGCATAGCGGAGACGCAAGCCGCAACGCACCCGTCGCCATTCGATTCGAGCTATATTGTATGCGCACGGTCGTCTGCATAAACGAACATGTGCATTGTTCATATAGAGTGAACGGCGATGCGTCGGTTGCGTTTGCGGCTATGCTTGGCATATCTATGCTACCTAGCGTATTTAGGCAAGCATAGAAATATGCGCGAACCGGTCACTGATTCTTTTTCGTAACTTCAACATCACTCGACTGTTTCGCACCCACATTTTTTTTTTCACTCATTCTTTCCCTTTTCTTTCTCTCACTCTTGTTACTTTCTCTTTTCTAGCGATGCCATATTATTTATCACTTCCCGCGTAATGTGTACGCGCTTAAATGCATTGTATTGTCGTGGCGTTTGTTAAAATACTCTTCTTTTCAATTGCACCGAATAAAAAAATATATATAACAACACATAGATAATGTGTGTGTGAATAATAAAAGTAGAAATACGGAAAAAAAAATCTGTATATGGCTATCTCTGGCGTACGTTCTGAATGTGGAAAAAGGGCACCAACAAAAACACATTCCATGAATAGAGACGAATAAAAAAACACCAACAACATTTTACAAGAGACTAGATAAAACAAAAGCGGATCTTCGAACCATTTATTTGCTTTCAAATAAATTAACAAAAACACACAAATACGACGAGCGCATAAGAACATTCTAGCGCGTTCGCACTAAAATAGGGTCGCATTTACAACGGTGTTTCGATGAGTGTGTATTTTATTATTCAGTCGAAATTTCAAGGCGATGAAGCGATTTGAAGTGAATAAAAAAAACCAAACAATGCAACGACGTTTTCGATACGAAAGCCATTTGCTTTATTGATTTCGATTTTCTACAGTGACTCGAATGAATTTAATCCACGTTCTTTGTGCGCTTTTTATGCAAAAATTTGATTTTAATTAAATTAAGTTTTTTTTCCTTTCGCTTGCATACGAAATTGTGCAACTGTAGAAAGAAAGTACTGCATGAAAATGGGGAGTTCGTGTCAATCGAATGGAATTTAACATTTTAAAAAAATGAAGAGAATGAACCCGATTGAATATGCATACTTTTCCGACGGATTTCATTGAGAGAGAAAAAAATATCAGGCGGGAAATGTGAAAGCGACATGCTTTCAAAGTTTCATTATCACATTGCCGCTATTTCCCATCACGAATCCAGAGAAACAGTCCAAAACCGAGAAAAAGAATGAAAAAAAAACGTCGACTCCCTCCAATAGAGTAGCAATAACGGTCACAATTAAAATATGCTCTTTGAATCACAATTTTGTATGAATGAATGCCCAAACTGAATTGAATGTGCAATTCAAAATCACTTCCCTTTTGAGAAAATGCCATTCCAATTGGTTTTTACCGTTTTTTTTTCGCTGTTTGTGTGTGCATTTGCACCCTTAGATACCCACCGGCATTATGGTGAGTGTGCGATGCAGAGATTTCACATCTCAGTTCCTTTTCACCAAACTCTCTATATTTAATGAGCAGTGACAGCAACGAATGGAATAAACGTTCATTAAACAGTAGAGACAATGAGAATCTCACTCGGTGTTCCGTACAACATGTAGTGAACACCGTGCACCGCAACCATAATTGTCAACGCACTTTTCCGAAAATTTAATTAGAGGAAAACACATCCATTACTTTATTAGGTCACATGAATTATCGAAAAACAGCAGTTAAGCTTAATTGAGATCGCTTTCTGATTTTGGTGTGTCGGAGGGGATGCAATGCATTTAATTTAAAGGTTCGAACACAATCAAAATTCATTGGATTTCAATGTTGTGTGAATTTTTCGTGGAAAATACATGGCATTTATTTTTGGATTAATTCTAAGTTCTATGTTTCAAACTCCATGTTTATAACGTGATCCGAAATTTGTTTTTTCCCGGAAATGATTCGTGCAAAAGTTGAATCACCATTTCGAAACATGATTCCTCATCGAAAAACTTTTGGATGTTGTTGCAAAATAAATTGCAAACAGAAGCAAGAGAATGAGTGAGTGAATGACTGTGATTTTGATTGTTTTCGCCCACAATTCGGTTCATAGTACATCAATGATGGAAGGGGGCAAAATTGTGATTCGGCCGCCCTGTCGATGTTTTGCACATTTGAAAATTTGGTTTGCATGTTCTCGGTCGCTGCATGAGCACTTTCAGTTGACTGAGAAACATTTATGTTGTGTATATGAATATGGACGACATTACAACAAATGTCTGAGGGTTTGACTTTCGAACAACGACGCGTGTTTGCGTTGATTGCAACCGAAAATGGTGAAACACATTTTAATAGAAACATTCTATGGAGATTGTATGTAGACCCGAAAAAAGAACCACTTAAATGAAAAATGTGCGTTTGTTTCCTTTTCCACCATCTCTCTCTCTACTCAAATATGGATTTGATTTTTCAACATGTATAGTGTACCGATTTGGTATAGTTCCGTTTCGATGCCTTTTTGCTTTTCCGATCCCAAAAATTACGTAGAACAATTTCATTTGTGCGCACAGAGTGTGAGGCCCAGACATTTTCATCCATTAAATAAATGTTGTGTATTCTCTTGTTTTTTTATTTCATTTCTTCTGTTATTTTTGGGAGGATTTGCCTGCGTGCCCTTTTGGTGAATGTGCGCCAACAGCGAAACATTTCCTCTTTTGTGGTTGATTGTATGTGGATGAGCCGGATTTAATCGTTGTGTGTTTTGTTTTGCAAAAACTTTGTTTTCCGTCTTTTGTGGATCTCTCGTCGCCGACTATGACTTATTTATTTATTGGATATTCTTTGTAAATTGCAAACACATCAAACCCAATACACCAAAACGCATTATTACTATTATTTATATTAAGTTTTTGAGCAAAAGTTTTTGAGATTTTAATTTTTACGATGACTTTATGTGGGGTGGAACTGAGCACATTCGGGAACAGCACACTAAACCATTTTACGAAATGCACAATTAAGTTTTATCAACAAGATTCACAAAGTTTTTGGCAAAAGGCGACAATTCATTCATCCCATTCAATATTTGAGTCGGGATTTAATCAGTTACTGTATTTTACTTTGGATTCAGTTGCCAAAACTACATTTCTTTTTTTTTGGCAATTCGAAAATAGTTTATTACAGGCGACAGCATACCAATTTTCATACATTGAACGACAAAACTTCAATATATTCTTTTGTATCAAACAAATAAACACATGATTAATGACGGCTATTTGACCCACAATAGATTATCTCATGTTTACCATATAGCTTCCGATGGCATTATTATAACTTCATCAAAACACGTCAGAAGAAAAGGGAGAGTATGAAAACATTATTTGGATAAAGAGATATATCAGCTGGATAATTAACTAAAAAAAGACTTTGAACTGGAAGCTCACACGTTAATACAACCTCAAAAAATTTCACCATCGTTCAACAATTTTCTTGGCCGTTGGCTAAAGTCGAAGTAAAAATTTTCATTCTACACAAAAATTAAATTCTTATGATAACAACGGAGAGAAAATATCACTTTTAAATCTAATTATCACATTATTATACCAAATACACAGCCAAAACAGATTTATTTTCTTGTATTTGACTTTCGTCGAGACACTGATACTTACTTTACTCTCCTTTTTCTGTTCCTTTTTCTCGTTTTCTCATTCTCTATAAATTGCCACTTCTGGCTGCATGCAGCCAGGCAGTCACTTTGTACACGATACACATTTTACAACTGCACACACATTCACTTTACACTCTCAACATAAACAGCTTATTTTTACGATTTATTTGCTCATTTTTCATCTTTCTCTCTCTCTACTTTACACACACATTCTAAAATATGCAGTTTCGTTTCCTATCCTTTCTCGCCATACCTCGTTCGGTGTACGTGCATGCGCTTCATTTCGAATTTGTGTGCAGCAGCAATGTGTATAAACCATTTTAAAGCACACAATTATAATTATCTTAAATGGAAAACAATTTACTTAATAGCATCATAAAAATGTATTCATTCATCTTGAAAACTCCTGGTAAATTTCTGTTTGTTTACAATTAATACTTATGCACTTCATTTGTTTATGTATGTCTGACGTTTTATTTGATGCGCTTACCCGTTAAAATACATTTTTTTCATTTGCCACCTTGTGATACAGACTTCGTTTAATTCACATCGGTTGAATTCGTTATTTTCACAGCAAAGTGTTTCAATTCCCATCGAATGCGGTTTCTACACAAAAAATATGTGTATCCAGTGAACCGAGAATCGAATATGATAGTTAATTAAAATGGTTTTGATATCAGATTTTTATTTTGGCATTATAATGTTGACAATGACAGCAACTGCAGAGTCAATTTTTAGCATGTACCAAAACCCAGCATGCCTCGTCCCTGCTCCAGCCGAAAAAAAAAAGATTCAAAAACGCTCCAACTGTTTGTCATCTCTATTCGGTTGCACATAAATTATAATATGTTTTCATTGCACACAGTTGCCAGCTGTTTTCCTGTTGAATTCAAAACATATCGAAATGGATTTTTCGTGTTGACAAAACAAGGCGCCAACGAACGAAAATAAAATCTATTCACTATGATTTTCTATTAACATTTTCAATTTGAATTGAAATTAATTTTGCGCATGACCCATCATCGTCTTATTCTGTATATTAAGTTTCTTTTTCATGGAAGACGAGAAAGAAGTGAGTGGATTTTTGGGGAGGATATGAATTTTCGGCAATCGAGAAAAATAGAAAGTTAAATGATACACTTGTTCTTTCTTTTGTCGGAACAGAAAAAAAATTATGGAAGTAATAATGAAGCAATGGGTGTAGGCATTCATCATAGTTAAGTGCTTGAGAGAGATGTGTAGTATACACTTGGTGAATGGCAATAAATTATCGATGCTGTGATAAAACACGCAAATCAAATTACAATGGTTTGGTACAACGACACTTATTAAAATATTTCCCGTCGAGGCGACACTATGACATCCACAGAAAGGCAAACATTTCGCTCGATTTTGCCATCTCACTCACACTTGCTCGATTCTTCGAAAGCAAATCAGAACATCGATAGATGGCAAGCAAATGTCAAACTCATGTCATACACACACACACACAAACACACATTTGCGAACAACATTTCGCAAACTACACCATATTTAACACGATGTGGTAATATCAAAATAATGCATGATTAATCTGTTTAAATTGTGATCTCGATCCCTATGTCATAAATTCATGAGTGTCATATCTGCATAAGGTCAGCAAAAGTACACACGCTAACATTTAATATTTCAATTTGATTACATGCATTCATATTGGGAATTGCGAATGTGTATGCAACAAATAATCTGGTTTCATCGATTGATGCACACATTCTAATTGATATTGCTTAAGAAAGAATTGGTCGACTTTTGATTTTCATCTAAAGCAGACGCGAGCGCACCTCGGTCGAACAAATTGCATTTAAATCATGTTTACATCCTGCACGATTGCTTGTTGTCTGTTGAAAATGAAATTACGCTGATGTTGCCACAATGCTGATGAATTCGCATTTCAATTATAATTTGATAACACATCTTGTCAATTTTCATTATGACATATTTGAATTTGAAAATTTGCATTCATGATTTGCGCATTGTTTTAATTAGAAGATAAGATTCGATTCGGTACAGTTCTAATGAGATGCCACATTTTTTTCGTTGACTTTTTCCGCTTGTACATGGGGTATGATGAGGCGATAACACGGTAATGAATACGAAATAACTTCATTTAATACCCATGTCATCCGAAGCAAAAACTTTTCAATTTCCATGATGTCGTCTTTGCAATTTGCAATGCTCAAAACTAAATCGCATCTTGCCCATGAGCCGTATGAAGGGTGGAAATTTATTTGAATTCATCTGCATAGATTATTCATGCATACAATTCAATTGGATTTCATTGTTTGCGTTGTTGTCACCTTCGGCAAATAAAAACAATTGCAAAGCACACCACCACCACCACCGCCGCTATGATCGCCATCATCGTGCATCGGCCAACGACACTCATTGCCATCGAAAGTATACAAATGTGGTTGGACATTCGTTGGCATTGTTCGCCACTTGTGTGTCAGTTTCTCTCCGGTAAAACATATCAAACGACTGACCATGTGACGCATTGCATGCAATTTAACCATACATCTCTACACCCTAACCCTTTTTTTTCATTTGTCATTCGCAAAAAAGCAATTCAATTTGCACCGATAATCTATCCAAACACTCGACACACACTCATGAAATGAAAATCGCACAATTCCGTTTGCAAATTTACATTTGCAGTCCCGTTTGCACGGCGAACATGAAAATGTGATACCGAATCAGTGTGACTCGAAAAGCATTCAACATACTTGCTGGTAAACTGTTCTGTGTATTTGGCGAGGAACGAACTGAGCGTATGCACATTATTTGTATGTTAGCGCGCATGTTAATCATTCAATTGCATCGTTAAACATTCAGCACGCAGAAGTTGAAAATTAAATACGGAATTTTATGCATTTTGAGTACAAAATAAAGTGACGATTTGCAATGTTCGGGCGCACGCTCGTCTTTTCCGCTCTCTCGCTTGCTCACCTATGGCTCACGGATTTTTCAGACGAAAAAGGAACATTCACCATGTTTTAAACGCAAAAAGACACCTATCGCATAAATCAGTAAGACCTATTTCTTTTCGGGCCATAAATTTTTCGCTTAAAAATTTTCAAATTCCCACTTCGTGTGTGTGTGTATGTGTATTTTTTTCTTCTTCTTCTTCTTCTTTTGTTTCAACCTCAAAATCAAATCATTTCGACAATCACAATAACATTTGCTATATCTATATCATCTACGATGCCCATAAAATTTGAATTTAGACGCATTTATACAATCAAACATGCTAAATTTCAACATTTATGTTTGAATAAATAATTTTTGTTTCTATTCGTTTCGACCTTAGTGATCATTGTGTACGTGAAATTTTTTAATAAACTTTTAAGCGTTGTCTTTTCGGATTTTCAACGAAAAAAACATGCAAAAACGTTTATCCATTGTAGTGTGGACGTGTGTAAGAATGAGTTTCACACAGTTAATTTGATTTGAGAAATTAGAGTGGAATTTAAAAAAAATCCTCACAATGAAGGTGAATTCTTTCGATCAATTTGTCAATGATAAAAGCGAAAAAAATAAATCTGCTTGATGAATTGCAAACTAAGCGGCAATAAATTTTAGAAAACGAACGAATGGAGTAGATTTCCAAGTCGGTTTGTTTGTTTTTTTTTTTCGGGGGGCCATTTTGAAGTGATCTTGAGCGCGTCAGCAATGGTTGAATAACTGAGAAAAAAACACACAGTAAGCACCACGAGTATATTCAACGAAATATACGGCTAATTATAATTTTCCTTTCATTGAATTTTGAAAATAGAGAGACAAAGCCGGAAATGCCATAAGAGCCAACACTGATAAACTTCATTTATGTACAATTTTTTTCGTGTATACGCGCTCTCTCTCTCTCTCCCTCTGTCCCTCTCACTATTTTTCGTCTCATATCTTAATAAATGTCGATTGTACAAACGCCCTCTCAAAAGTCCGTCGAATATATGTGTTCGCATGCTCGCGAGTTTATTTAAGAATTTTGAAAATGTGTACCAAAATGAGATCAAAATGCAAAACAACAAACTGAAATAGATGCGCATGGCAGCCTTCCCATTCTTCTTTGTTCCAGTAAATATAAACTATACAGAAAAAAAAATCATCAGCCACAAATACACAATGCATACCGTTCCCATTCTTTTCGAGCACTTACTTTACTCGTTCACGCATGCCATAACAATTTAAAATAAATGAACGAAACAATGAACATATACACAGTTTGGAAAAAATACAAAAACGCATAGGCACAAACACACTGGCTGCCGAGAGAAGATAGGCACAAAGATCGCTTATAATTTGACGTAATTAAACAGTTAGCGAATGATATCCGCATTTATTCGATCAACCGCACACAACATTCCGCATCATTCAGCCGTTTTGCGAGACTAGATTTGGATCAATTTCAATTCAGCTGTAAACAATCATTTTTATTCTCAATCCATTGCGAGAATTCAGGTTAAAATTGTGTCCATGATGAAATCAACAGTATCTTATTGGTTTTCATTCGCTTACTTTAGATATTTTAGTCGTTTTTAATTTTGGATCCACGGCCATACATAGTTACTCATTTTTTAAACCGAATTCTCGCAATAGATCCCCGATTACCTCTGTATCGAATTCTTTGTTTATTCAAACACAATCGTCTTGATTGTAGATGCATTCAGTCTGCGGCAGATAATCTAATGAAAACGGTTTCAACATATTGTAAAATTATTAAAAACACAAATCTGTGGCTTTAATTACATGTTCATTTTTTCTTCGTTATGGCTGTCACTCGATCTGTTTGCCCTTTTGAGAGTCCATAGAATTACATCATAATATGAGTTGCGGCATGATGAGATGAGACCGTTCTGAGAAAGGAAGAGTTGTGGGAAACGCACATTGTAATTTAACTTGGCATTCTGGGCGATGTTTTTTTTGAGCGCCCTTACATCGCTTGAAATTAATTCTTTATGTTTTCGATTTATGGCAATAAATCAAATTGAATACAAAAAAATGTTTTATTGACGGTTACAAAACTCCACTATTCGGAATGGATAGTAACACGTACACAAATAATTGATGCCTTTTGGCCATCAATTATTATGCACTCTATTATTTCTGTGCCAGAGCGCGAATTTTTTCTGTCCTTCTTTTGCTGTGCCGAACATGTTGATATCACATGACTAAAATTCGTCTTGCAAATATTTTGCCTATGATCTGTCAAAAAAAGGAAAACAAAATTAAGAATTGCAAAAGCCTACATGATGATTCATTTATTTAATAAGCCAAAGCGACAAAATGCTAAACAATTTGGAATAGTTCACTCGGTAGAAGTTATAGTTGTTGTAGTTTTCGTCTCTGCGAAAGCAAATTTAATTAATAAATCATTAACATAAATACAAAGCACATTGTTAGAGTGACATGTTGAGTTACATAAGGAATGAAAGCGGAGCAATAAATCAATCCATAGAGAGAGAGAAAAAAATGTTTGAAAATTGTCCGCAAAATGAAGATAAATCTTTTAAAATTTACCGTTCCGTGTGTTTCTCTCTCTCTCTCTCCCTCTCTCTATCTCTCTTCTCTTGGACGCTTGTTGAAATGGAGATGTTCGGTCGAATGAAAGAGCAGCAAAAAAATGCCGCTCGCAAGCGACAAAGAACCATTTTTTTTAATTGTTAAGTGCTGATTTTTTTCCTCTGTGGAGATTTTGGATGTGGAAAATTTGGTGTGTACAGAGTCATGTGCATGAGAGCACACCTCATCTCAGCCGAATTTTGCAGGTAGCTACAGTGGCAGCTAATTTCTATTGTCAATGTAACAAAAGGAAAAGCGCAAATAGATTATGTTGTACACAAATTTGTTGCACCACGACGAATTTTATATGTCTTCGTTTGCCATAGTTCATGGCTCGAGCGAGTAGAGGAAAAAAAGAAAATAAAACTTGCGCAATATCACTCGAGTTAGTGTCTTTCACACACATACAATGCGATCTTTTTACTTTGGTCACCTTTTTTATTATTATTGTTTTTTTTTTGTTACTTTCAACTTGTTCAAGCGATCATCATCGCCTTCCTCGTCACGAATGAAATGAGACAACAATGTTAATAAATTTTCTACATGTTAAAAAGATTATTTAGAGATTACCGACAATGTGCGCATATTATATTCAGACGGAGTAGTGGCGGTGTGTCTTTGATTTTATATAAAGAAACCAAGCAAACAACGGACATTACACACGAATGAGGAAAAAAACACACACACAAAATCACAATTGGTGAAGTGGGCGGTATTTGAACTCAAAAAATGAACGCAATAAATAAAAATTTTCGACTTTAATTTAGACATGAGAAAAGAGAGAACGAAAAAAAAAGAGTCGTCGAAGAATCGAGCATGAACAAATATCAAATTAAAAATCATACACCGCGCGCAATAGAGATGTGATAGAGATATCCGTAGACAGTTTTTTTGTGTATGGTTTCGCATTCTCTTCATTTTGATTACATTGATCAGGCACCTGTACCGACTAATTTTGTTCTCTTTTTTTTGCTTTCGTTTCCTTTCCTATGCTTTCTATAAACCGTATCATTTTCATAGACAACCGAAGCGACGCCAAACAGTTTTCTGTTGGGCAGCAACGGAAATCTATCATTTTGACTTTGGTTTGATTTAAGGTTAATTATTTGTATTTATCGAAATTAGTAATAAAATGTATTCTCTTCTATTTTCAGGTAAGATATCAACCCATGTTTTTTGATTGGTACTTGTCATTCGACTTCGTTCACTACAAAAAAAAAAGGAAAATTAGTGCGGTAAGAATGATTTATAAGACACATTCAATACGGTCAATGTAAGAATATAAATAGAGGCGGACAGGAACTTCATTGTCTGTTCCCTCATTCGATAAACCAATATTCCGACCAATGAACTGCACCATCTTGTTTTTTCGTCCACAAAAGAATGAGAAAAAGAAAAACGTACTGGCTCAATAAGTAATTTGCTAGACCAACGATTATGATTGCGTGCATTTATGTGAATATTGTATTCTCATTATGTTGAACATATCCATTTTATAATGGATGAATTATAAAACCAAATTACGAACACATTGTGGAAAAAAAACATTGTTCGCATTGTTTTCTCAATGCCTCTCATTTTCCAAGCAACTGTTGTTCATTCTGAAGTCAACAAATGAATATTTCAGACGAATAAAAAAACTAATCTAATTCAACGTTTTGTTCGAGAAATTTTTTTCATGAGCATTTTTTCATTTGCTTTTTCTACACACACTTAATTAAAATATTTCTTAATAAAAGTGTTTTCTTTTTATTTCGAATTCCTTGACTTTTTCCACACTCGCAAACACATTTCAAACGAAGATTTTAGATAAAGAAGTTGGACCCAATTAACAAACAGCCACACTTGACGTGGAATTGAAAAAGAAACCATAGACGAATTTTTTTTTTTTTGTAATTTAACATAGAAAAAATAACGGGAGCAACAAATGTTTCAGATTTTTATCTGTTTTGGAGGCAGAACGAAGACGAGTTGTTTTTTCCATTTGAACATTTGAGGCGAATAGATATATTTCGGTGTGGTTTTTTGCATATTTCTCATAAAAATCCGTTCCATATGATGGCTCCAATGTTATCATCATCATTGAAATATGTGATGTACACATTTGAAATGTGTAAATAAATGATTTCACTCAACACCACAAAACACATCGCCTTGAAACAAATGAGCCACATGCATTGCGGTTACTTCTCGTTGGGAATCGCATGTGATTTTGTCACATCAATTCACCATATATCACTTCGTTATGAATTCAATACCATCTCATTCTATTTCTCATTCCGTTTCATTCCATTTTTACTTTTGTCAAAGGAAATGTCACATCACGGGGCTGGCATGAAAAACATGAGAAGATGTTCCAAAAGGACATACACAAGAAAAATTTGAAAGAGATATGTGTGTGACGCCGAACAAAAAGTGGCATTTTCTTATGTAAAATAACGAACACCATGATGCATTTGAGCAACAGCATCATTTCATGTTGAATAAGAACATGCCCGAAACTGGTAAAAATTGTTTTTGTATGTAAAAATGTGTCAGTTTTTGTCGAAACTATGTATGCACAACGATGATGATTCAAAATACGGAACCGAAATTCATTCAAACTGGCTGCCTCTCTGATGGAACATATTTACAGAAAAATTCAGAGCTAAATTTAGATCCTCCGCCTTCTTTGTTCATGTACTTACTGGAATCATGATTGCTTAACACGACATATCGAATGCCAACGATCTACAGGAAATTGTCAATGCTTGTTGTTGTTTTTAGTCATTCGATGGTTTCCTTCATGCGGATATTTCAATTCAAATTTCTGAATGAATCTTCCAAGAGGAATTTCATCTATTCTTTTGTACATGGTATTTTTCTACGAATTCATGGAAATAGATACAACAGAACCAAAACAATTTGAGCAAAAGAGAAAATTGGAATTGAGAACGACCTCGAAATTAAATTATCATATCGCTTTTATTGACGCATTAAATTATGCACACGCACCAAATGAGTCAATTGTTGTTATTGTGGAGAGGCACTTTGAAAATGTCCCAAACAAAAGAAAAGATCGAAAAGTATAACCTTCATGTGTGCTCTGACACAATTAAACACATATAATAGTCCAATCGACCCGTATGCAAACTGTTTAGTGCTTACATAAACAGATGTCCATTTTATGCATTAAAACACACACACAACATTCGAAATCCATTCAAGGTCCACCGATGTGAGCTCATGTGTGTGTGTGTCGAATATTTTACATTGCTACATTTGTAAATCGCATTTTCCACGCAACAATTTTCAACTACTCTATATAATCGAAAATTGCAAACACTCTCTCCTTCGTCGCCACGATTTACTTAAATTCAAGAATTTTATAGTTTCGAACGTAAACAAATACACCGAATCGGAATGAATAAAAAAAAAAAATAAGAATAAAAACAAATCAAGAAATAAAGGTTGGAACTAAATGCGTGCACAAAAGCAAATTTATGTTCGGTTTTGTTATAATTTTCTAATTTATTCGTTATCACAATGAAATCTGACAGAAACATGCAATTTTTTTTTATCGTTTTGTAGCGTGTTTGCCATTATTCTCGTTCAAGTCCAAATGCGGCTGCCACAAGACTCTTGGTGCAAACAAAATATATTCTATAAGTTTCTGTCAAGAATGGTTTTGTTCAATGTTGTTGTTCTTTTTTTTTTCTTTTTTTCCGTTCTCCATTATTATTTTCGGCTAAACAAAAATGAGAATTCGCGCATTCAAAAAGAATTGCGGCGAAAAGAAAAAAGAACGGCAAAAACGAATTTAATAAGATTCATTTGCTCGACAATCTCTACCGTTCGAGCGGAATACTTTTTATTCTAACGCTTTCTATCTCTCTGTTTCTCGCGGCAGAAATCTACAGATGAGCGATTTTTTTAACGCTTCACACTAGATAATTAGAGTAATTGTGTTATCTCTCTGTGAATATGTGTGTATTTTATCTTCTGTTTGGCTAATTTCAGAAGCGGTAGTAGCACCATTGAAGACCATCTTCTATTAATAAGGTTAAGATAGCAATCGAAATTCATTAAAATTAACGGTAGTGCACAACATTAATGCTTTCACATGTTCATTGTCTGCAAATTTTTGGTGGCACAAAAGTGTGTGCATGCTTTTGGCGGTTAACATTCTTTGATTTTCGGACGAAACACTTCTAATTATCACAAAGAATTTGATGAATAAAATTATCATAAATTGTTTCAAGCTGCTTGTGATTTTGATAAAAATTGTCTTTAACAATATCTTGATTGTATCTAAAACGGGGCATACAATGTATGGTGTTTTCTCTACCTTTGTAACTGTTTCAGCAGCACACCATTAAAATGCAGTAGATTCTTTCGATGTGAAATGAGCAAAATCATTGCAACAACATTGTAATTAGGCGCATACATTTAATTTTCTCTTCAAAAGGCCGTAAAGTTTTGAGCGCATTTGAAATGATGTCGCTTTTCGTTCATTGGAACAATTTCTTAACGAAATGTTATGCATATGAAATTTCCTTGGGAAAATATTCGCGATGTTCCTTTCCATTAGCATAAGTGAAATGCAGCATGGAAAATGACATTTTGGCAACGTGTGACGCTGCAAAAGCGAATCGGGGCTGCGAATTACTTTTCTAAAATTGTTGAAAGTTACAGTAACAGCCAAAGTAAATGCTAAACGAAAGTGATGTTTTTTCGAGGAAAAAACCCTATATTAAGTAACCGTTCATTTCGAGCGGAAAATAAATGGATTTTTCATAAAATAATTTAATTTGTTGAATGGTTGCTCGGACATATAAACTAAACAAAAACCATAATTATATCCTTATCAGAAATGAAAATTCGATGTATATGTTACATGGAATAGCACTTTAATAGTTTTGGCATGAAAGATTTTTTTTATGTATTCAATGCTGCGGCCAATTCGAAATGTATAAGCAAAATGTACACACATTTATCTTATTGTGGATTGAAACCTATCATTATTATTATCCATTGTCTGCATAAATATACACATACTCACACATGCTCGCTCGATGTACGATGATGAGAAGTGGAAAAAAAATATGTAAAAGGAGAGAGCGAGCAAGAGAGTGACGGCTATGGTCCTATCAAAGATCAGTATTAGCGTGTAAATGTACGAATGTGCAAAGCACGAATGACGAAACTAACATATAAAACAACGACGACGATTTCAAACAAACAAAACAGCGGGCAGGCAGTCAGGCAGGCGAAAAATGCGTATCGTATGCCATAACAGAGAGGAGAGCAGCACACCATAGTACATAAAAAAAAATTGTACATGGAACCATAAAACGTATAATTATAATATAGAGATGTATAGTCGAGTCTCTCTATTCAAGTGATGGTTGTAGTCAGGAACAATAATAATAACATGGAGCGCACACGAACTAGCGAAACATACAACACCACTACACATAGCGATAACGTGTGTGTTGCGAATACATGAAAATAGCCATTTGGCATTGATACCCAAGAGGCATTGCTGCATGTATATATAATCGTGTTGCATTATTGTGTGCTGCACACACGTTCCATGTTATGCTGGTAGTGGTGTGCATGCAATCTGGAATGAACACGACCATATGATGGTGGATATTGCATCAGTATATGTGTATGTAATACTATCGCGATGGCAGCGATGCGATTGTTCATTGCATTTGTATTAGGCATTGAATGGATTTCTATGTTTTTCCTTTTTGACTTTTCCCGTATATTTAAAATGTTGCTCACATGGTTAGAGCCGGCAATAGTGTTAGTTTTTTTTCTCTCTTCCGTTTGTCTACCATTCGTTGCATCGTATTGGAAACAGTTGAATAAAAATATAGCAATCCAACAAAACCCAAGAAGCAACACATATCAAGCATTAGCGGGCTGTAATAGCGAATATTAAACACATAAATATATCAAATATACATCAAAGTGTAGCAAAATACACGAGTAGGGCCGATTGTATATTTTCATATAGGCGCGTGTATGTTATATTCACGATAATATTGTGTTCAGAGAAACTGATTCCACTCACATCATGCTTCTGAAAAACAACAACGCACACCGATAGATTGAATGTTGTTGTTGTTGTTGCTGTTATAAGCACCAAAACGATGAAAGAAGAGAAGCGCACATGAAGAATATTATATCAACGGCAACAGCAGCAATAGAAGCCAAACCGAAATTATACACTATACACAGTACACACAATCTGCACTACGCAACGACCATCACACACTGGCTGAGTGTGGCTTGAGTGGCCCGAAAAGCGAATGAAAGAGAGAATGGAAGAGGAGAACAAGAGCGAAACGAACGTGTGTTGTATATATAGAAAATGTTTAATGTTGACTGTTTTTCAGTAAGTACACATCAGTGAGGTTTTTTAGTGTTTGCATGACATTCGGGAAAATAAGTCATAAAATACATGAAAGAGCGCGCGCAAAAAAATAATATTATAAACGGATTTTCAAATACGAAATCAAAAACAATCGCTCGTAATTCCATTTAGAGCAAATGCCATATTTTCGATGCTAAATTGTTTTTATTTTTTCCAACTTTTTTTCGGGCGATTATTTGATGAAAAAAACGGGAACCTCAAATAAGTGATATTTATTTGTTTTTTTTTTTTTTTTCGTTCGAAAAGGAAGAGCTTTTTCGGTGTTTTTTTTTTCGCCGTCGAATTAATTTGTGAAATTGGAATTTCGCTTATTTTTTTGTGAAGTTAAAACGTAAAACAAAAATTACGTTATTGAAATAAATGACATTTTTGATCATCCTTTGGATGCTTTCTTTTCTCGCCGCGACAACAAACAATCCATTTAAATGTGTTGACCAATTTGTTTCGAATTTGAAGTGTTAATTGCTATAAATGAAACATAATATAAATAATTGAGCAAAAGAGACAACGAAGATCAAGAAAGAAAACCAAAACAGTAATATTATACTTAATCTACATTCCAACTGTGAATTAAATGTGTGGTGGCGTACACTTGTGTGTATCATTTGAATTTTTCACTCAATTTTTTTTTTTGCGTTTTAATACGAATTTTTTGTTTCGTCTGTTGTGTGATCGCAAATGAACGATATTTCTTCAACTGTTTTTTTTTCACAACTGGAACTCGATCCGTGAGTGTAATTTCGACAGACGAACATAGAATGATCGTGCGCATGTAAATAATATATATAAATAAAATAAATCACAGAGAGATTTTGAAATAGCTACCATGCGTGTTGTGGGGCAAATAGAGTGATTGAATTTGATAGAATTTGCTTGAAGAAGAAAAAAGGATTGTTTTCATAGCCGTTTGGAGAGAGAGAGATTATCAACTAAAATGTCGAATAAACTGTTTATATCGGTTTCGGTGGTTGAAGTGTGGATGCGATAAATGTTAAAGACAATGTGGAAGACAGTATGAAAAACGAGGTTTCGGACATGTTCAAATAAAAGAAAATTCATTTGAATCGGGTATAAATTATCGGTGATATAATTTCTACAAATAGGATTATTTTATATTTCTCTCTATTTCTTCTAAAAGTGAGTATATGCTTTGAAAAATTTATAACATTTTTTTTTTCAAGTGAAATAGAGTTATATCAACATCAAACGATCATTATCGTTAAATGATGAAGCAGACAAAAAGCAGCACTAAAAAGTTCCGCCAATTATAATAACAGTGACAATCATAGAAAAGTGAATTGATTAGGAAACAATTACTCGTTTGAACTTCTTTCCAATTCTCTCGTTCGTTCGTTCGTTCGTTCGTTCGTTCTTGTTCTCACCGGGACGACAAAGTATGTGCGCGTGAAATGTATTACGAAAAACTATGCACACGGATGAAAACTTGTCGTTGGTTCTTTACACGTTCCAATTTTATTATCATATTTTCAACAGTAAAATTTTAAACGGTACACACCATATGCTCGCCAACAACCGTTCAAAACCATTGAAATTGAACCAATGTCTTGTGAGATTTTAACACCAACAATAACAACCACAAGAAGAAGAAAACGAGAGGGAGAGAGAGAAAGAGAAAAAAAGTGGCGAATGTAATAAAACGTGCTTCTCGGCTCTTCTTGGTTAAATTGCACATTATTATGGCACGCTTTCAAGCTCATTCAGTTCTCTCTCGCGCGCTCAACACACGGAGGTGTTTTTGTAGGACACGAAAAAACATATCACTATAGCAAACAAACCATATAAAATACTTTGGCCGTTTTTTGTTTTCATCTCGAGCATATAGCACAAATTCTCTCCATATTCGTTGGTCTCTTCGATAATGTGTGCAACAGAGGCGACACCAGCAATTGTAGTAGCCCAGCAACAATGTTGTTAAAATTCTATTTCGTTGTTCTCTCATTTGTTCGGTTGCACTTAATAAATCGATGGGAAAAGAACAAATGTTTTTCTTCACTTGTTGTTTTTTTTATTCTCTCGCGCGCGCACTATATTGGCGACCATAATACACCACAATTGTTGCGATTGCAAGCGCGTCAACAAAATTCAATTATATGGCACATTGTGAACAATGAACATACAAAAATCTCGTGCAATAAACGAATGAAAATATAAGGAGTGCAATAGAGACAAAGTCATTTTCGAATGCAATTGAAAATGAAATGTTCTTTTTACGTGTGGGTTCTCAATGCGAAAAATCATTCCGGTCGAACGATAAATTCGTGCGATACTTCATTTGAATAAATTGAGAACGAAACGAACAAGAGAGCAAACGAGCTCGAACAAGTAAAACTTCATGATATGTTTTGAGCTCAAAAATGCTAATTTACACGGTGTGAAAGGAAGAGAGAGAGAGAGAGCAAGAATGTTAAGCACATAACATGAAAATTGATCGGTGAATATACGTGTTTTGCGTCTGGCCGAAAGCAACTTATTATTCGGGAACACGTTTAATTGCAATTTTTACAATTTGCATTCAATTTTCAATTAATATTGCACATACAAAAACACCGGACAAACGTTTATATTTCAAATGGTTTTCTCGTCGTCAATAGAGCCAACAATTGCATTGGTGACGACGTGAACGCGCACTTGCGCGCACCCATTCGAATCGTGTTAATATTATTCTATGAATATTCATGCCAAATGTGTGACAAACGGCATACAATGCAAACGAAGAAAGAAAAAACAAAACCACAACGAACACAAAACAAGCGAAGCGATCGACCAAAGTTTCGCATTTGCTCATTTGCATTCGAACGAAGTTAGACAGAGAGAAAATGAGCTTCTTGTGATTTTCAAGACATTTACAATTGTGCTAAAAGCATTCTCGACAAATAATGAATATTTCTGTAAAAATCAAGGTAAATCGATGTGCTTTATGAGCGCATAACGCTCTTCATTGTTGTTCGCACGAAAAACTTTGGCGAAACAATAGTCGTAACTAGTCGATTGTTTTTTTTTCTTCTTTTCTTATTCTCTTTGAAATTTCAATTTTCCGTTTTGATCTTGACTTTTTTTATCAAGATCCATCTTGCCCAATTGAGATCATAATAAAAGAAGAATTGAGATTTAACGTATCAATTTCACATCACTTGAGAGCTGAAACACCGGATCTATTCGAAGAGAACTTAAAAACCACTTGAAATTCGCGACGAACACTGAATCTAAAAACAGAGCGGAAAGAGTTCAACATCAGTTTAGTGAATTCGAAGAATCAAATCCATATATAATAACGCGTATAATAATAATTGGTTAAAGCTGACAAGAGCAACTAAAACGGAGAATAAAATTTATGAACTTCGACAATGGCGTCTACAACACAACTTGCCGTGACTAAAGAAAAAAAAAGCGAAGGAAAAATATTACAAATTGATAGCTTGTTATCCCATAATAATCACTATTATTTCTACTCTTGCTCGTTCGTCGTTCGACTTTTTTTTTGTTATATTTGTTTCTTTGTCGATGCAATTTTTCGTTCGTCTTTTGTTCTCCCGTTGCACACATCGAGAACACACTTTCTGCAAATTCGCCTGATGCTACTGCACACCGTGGTAGTAACAAACGGCTGGCAAACGGCGAAGCATACAATATTCGAAATAATATTCGTTGTGAAAATGGAGAGGAAGTAAGAAAGAAAGGTGAAGATAGCGGATAGATTGCAGGGTGAATATTGATTTTGAAATCAAAGCATTTTTGATTCGGTTCTCCTTGTTTGAGCTCTTTCACCATCTTCTCTGATGCGATGTTATGCAAACTTCAAATTCGAAACCGTCGAGTAGACCGATTTTTCACGGTAAATTCATTGTATGCATTTTTATTTCATTCCATTGAAGTGTCCTTTTCTCAATGCATTCTCGTCGAATAAAGGAAAAAAAGGTGTTTGACTTTCACTTCGACATAAACGACCGATCGCTTTTTATGCACACAAACACACGTAAATCCAATTGTTATTACTATATTAAAGAGATGTGGATTCAACACATTCCGGTGAATTTGTTCGAAATATGCGAGAGAAAGAATGGGGAGAGAAAAGGTAAAATTGTGTACCTCCAATATTATTTATTGCTTTGACTTCGACATTCAGCCTTTTGCACATACACTCAACTTGAAATTCCTTCGTGCCAGAAGTTTTCTCATACGGTTTGCAGTGATTCAGCCTCCTGAAATTTGGTCTGAAATTAATTTTCTTCAATGCAGTCTCAGTTCGATACCGTTCCACATTGTGCACACACATTTTTGAACTCAAACTCACACACAAGCACACATGTAATAATTTTTACTGTGTGTCGTTCGTGCAAACGACGATGCCACATGCACATTTCAGCATAAATAAATTTTATGTTCAATTGAATGTATTTAATTTGTGGCTTTTGGAGGATATGCGATAACTAAGTCACTATACACTGAATGAGTTGAAAGTGCGTGCGGTTAATAAATGTCTTATGCGATTTTCTCCTTCTCTCTCTGTATTTTTTTTTTCAATCAACTGCAGACATGTTATTTGCTGTTTAGTCAATTGCAAACTCTTTTAATTTATGATTTATGATCGTGTCGTTTATTTTTGGTGTACGGAATTAATATGGATGAAAAATGAACAAATTTGCGACTATGTAGTAATTATAATAATAATGTGAGAAAATGGCGAAATTAAACTTAGTTATTTTAAAGCATTTTTTCTTACCTGTATGTGAGAAAGAACGTAAAAACTCTCGTTTCCTGTAAAATGGTTGAAAAATTGACCACCATTTGATGGAAGATAAGCGAACAAATATCAGAAACCATGTGGTGACTTAAAATGCTGTTTAATGGCCATGATGAGTTCATTAGAAATTGGAAAAAGAAAAGGCGAATAAAAAATGAACAGATGAAATTCAGACAAATCGTGTAAAAGACACACGAAAAATCCAATTGCCTATAAAAAAGGTCGAAACGGCAAAGAAAGTGGAAGATCAAAGCCTATTGTAAAATGTCCAAGATACAAACAAGTTGAAACAAACGTTCTAGTTGAATTATTTTGTTACCAGTGTTTTTGAAGAAAAATAAAAATTAATGCTTTTCGTTATCAATGACTGCTATTATTTTATGGATGATCGTTTTCTTTTGTTGATTTTGATATTCATGCACTTTCGAATGAATTTTCTTGTAATGCAATTTCTTCCGCTATATTTGGTGTCAAAAGTGTTATTGCCTCGACACTGAGCTGAATTTTACCAAATCGTATATTCAAAATTATTTAATTCATTCATATCGCATTCACAAAGTGTGCACAATTTAAAATCGCACAAAGTGTTTGCCAAATGATGACCTTTTAACCGTATAATACTTGAAAATAAACAGTCGAGGACGTATTTTTATTCATTCATTTAAAATTGTAATTTAAATTGATATCATCCACGGAAAAAAGAAAAAAATCGAATCGAATCCAAACAACAAAAAAATCAACTCAAATGCGATATCAATTAGAATTGATAATTAATCAATGCGCCGTTCATTTCAAAATTATATTTTCGGCAAAATTCAAAAGTGATTATTTATTTGAATGCCAATGGCATTTCATCGGTTGACCTATCTATTTCTCGATTCATATTCTCTGTTTTAAGGCAACAAAAGAATACGAACAACTTTTTTCGTGGTTGTGTATACGCTAAATCGGGGATTCTTATCTACATTTTAGTCTCAGCATATTCTTCATATTTCCATGAGTCAGTTTTATTTCGCGCGAATTTTGCGAGTCCCGTTTTGCCAATTTTATTGTGTCTGTTCTTTCTGTAACCAAAAACGAGTATTCTTTTTTAAGACTTGGGAATCCGGCACAAAAAAAGAAGAAACTTACGACAAAAAAGGCATCGGACATAAGCGAAATGTGCCTCAATCTAATTGTTAGAATGAATGTAATAAATTATACATCGATTCGAAAGCAACAAAGAAAAAAAACGCATCGATACAACGACAATGCAAAGGGTCTGAAAAACAAAAGTGAATTCAATAGTTGAATATGTTGGACTGTTCTTCGAAAATGTTCGCTGCCCCGAAAAAAAGCACATACGAAACCAAGCAAATAAATAAATAATAATCTCCTTCGACGAACACCAAAAAAAAAAAAAATATCATCGACTTCGAAACGTGCGATTTTATTTAAATTTTTAACCTACATATCGACAGTCTGCCGTGTTTCTTCTTCTTCTTTTTCTTCTGATAAATTCGAATTCTTGAAAACGAGAACCAAAAACCGATATTACCGAATTGGAACATTTGGCGAATGTGTTTGCGCGTTTGTTTGGTATGCTTTTTTTGCTCTCGCTGTCTTTACTGGCTTTTTTTTGTGTGTGTTCTATGTTACGCGTGAAAACCAGTTTCGATTTTGCTTTCCGTTGACTTTTCACTCGCCTTTTTCGTGTGCACGATTCAATAAATTGTTTTTTTTTCTCTTCGCTTGCCTTATTGTCACAACGTTTATCTGTTTTATTTTTGCTTTTCGTTTTTTTTTTTGGTTTTTTTTCAAAGGTCTTGTAAATGTTCTTTATTTCTCTTGTTCCTGTTCTTTTTTAAGCAAGTACAGTTGTCTACATACTCAGACACACCGACAATTCGTTCACGCAAAATATATAGCGGGCGCCTGACATTGCAATTTTGCAATAAATAATGCACGTGTAATTATTACGAGCTTATGTTTCATTTTATTGATTTTAGCTTTTTCTTACGCTCAACTCAATTAAGCGAGCAAAAATTAATCACAAACGTGTGATTCAACACTTTTGAATTCTTAACCTTGTGGATTAGACGGTTGCATATTCGGATTAGCTGTGGAATTTATAAATTTATATAAAAATAGATAATTAATGAAAATCGACTTTTTCACGACAATTTCCACAAAACAAAAGGATTATTCTTCTGTCTAAATATATCTAAATGGTTTCATCGCATTTCCGCTTAAATTCACTCGCTCCAAATAGAAAGATAGTAAAAAAGCGATAAAATGAAAACAGTTCATTCAATTTGGATCAAAGTCAGAATAAATTTTTTCAAAAAAGAAAAAAAAAACAGTCATAAATTAATCAGACTAATTTGTGAATGTGAATAAAGCGTAAAAACAGATCGAATGAATGTAGAGGCAATAAAAGACACACAAAAAATGGAGGAAGTTTCATCAATCTTAGAAATATGCTTAATTGTCGTTGTTTGTGGCCGAAAAATTGTGCGATGAAAACGTATTCTTAAGTTCAGAATTTAAGCGTAATTTAAGCTAATAATTCATTTTTCATGCTCCACAAAGAGAAGCATGAATTCGATCATTACTTTATGACCGTCGTAAATTTGCATTTTGAAAGCGGGGAAAAAAGTTGGCTCAGATGAAGAACAAACGGCAATTGAATCATTTCTTCACAAAATTAAGATATCATGGAGACATCTCGTCCCGTCAAGCGGTTAATATTGTCTTGTAATTTATAAAACTACGATCGTCCGATATTTGTGCATTTATACATTGTCGAGTGCGCATTGCGCTCTGGCAATATTATGCACACTAGGAATGTACAATTCATATCTTGCGTTGTCGCCGTTCGCGTGATTGTGTTGTTCGCCATTCACGAGATGATGCCTGCCACGATCTTACTTCTTCATGTTCTTCTCATTCCTCTTCTTTTTTTTTGTGTGTGTATAAATGCAACGTTCTTCTGTCTGCTTTGTACAATTCAATTGGAACATTTGCTTGGTTAAATTGTTTTGACTTTATCTTGTGTGCGAATAAGAAAGACAATTCTATAAGTGCGATTCAAGAGACGCGAATTTTCTCTCGAATAGTATTATATATATTTGCTTGCATTGAGTTTTACAATTGCAATTGCTTTTGAATGCACCGGGAATTATAAGTAAGACACACATTGGTTGCATTTAGATATCATTCAATGATGATGATGACGACGACGACGATGATCTTCGAACACGTTTCGTTGTTCTTTTTTCCCTGTCTTTTTTCTCGTGCGTTTGTGTTTTTCACTGCAATGTTCGATGTTAAACGTATGTTTCATCAAATGTAATGAAGTGAAGCAAAAATTGAATAAAATGTCGTTGTAAAGTGTGCTTGCGATGCAAACGCAACTACAAAAAGTTACACAAAGCACATGCTTTTGTGCGATCCTGTAAAATTGTCGGTGAAGTTTTTTTTGTGTGAGTTTTGTTTTTTGTTTTCAACACAAAGTGATTGATCCCGATTCGTTGTTGTTTTTGTTTTGTTTGCTCGGACGAAGTTTTGATTTAAATTAGCGTTTAGTTTCTCTTCACATTTACTTTTATCTGTGATTGCGATTTGTTAAATGTCTCGCTTGCCAAAATGATGCATTCTAAGCGAAATTCTTGTGATTGTTGTCGGTCTTTTATTTTCTCGCTCAGGAGTTCATTTCAGTCAAATCGCTGTGCAATTCCTTTGGTTTCAACAATTGCGCATTTGGCTTCACGCGTTTATTTAATTAACACAATTGCGTCGTTCTTATCAACCGCGCAAACAAATTCAAAACATAGTCTTTGTGTGTGGCGACCAAATCAAGTTGATTTTCGAAATATTTTCTTTCGTTAAATTTAGCTTACGGCTGATTGAATTTCTCGAACATTTTTTAGTGTGTGGTGCATTTTTTTCTATGCCCCTCAGTCGATAAGTTTTCAGCCTTGCGAGTGCATGTGTGGATCGTGAGTTTTACATAAATAAATTCATAATGTCAAATTTGTGTATTTTATTGCCATTCTAAATTATGAAATTGCCTCAAATACAAAATTAAGGATAAATTAGCCATGCAACAATGCGTGTGTTCCGTTGTGCTTGTGCTAACATTTTCGTATTTAATTCAACTGTGTAATTTTATTACTTCATTATGATTCCCAGTGCGCGCAACGCAAGTAAACACCTATTCTGGCATCATTAGGGCGAATGAAATACAACGAAATTTTACGCAGTTTTCTACCAAAAAAAAAAAACAATTCACTCATTTTTTTTGGCTGCGTCAAATTGTTCAAAACACACGGAAATATTGTTAACAAGCCACCGCTTTTCTCAAAATAAAAAAATAAAATTATACGAACCGAAAAAAAAACATACAAAATGGAAATCATATTCGGCTTCAATTAAAGTGCTAAGGTTACATCGTTGTTTGCATTACTTTCTCACCTGATTGTGTCTCATTTTATATTCATGTATACGAGCACACCACACGTATGTTCGTTGCACTTCTCGAACTTATTTCGTCAAATCAACAACGAATTCATCGTCTCAGTGTGCGGTTCAACACAAAACAGGACTCAAATACACATACTAAAAAAAAGAAAATAAGGAAGGAGTTTCGATTTTGTAAATGGCGTGATAAAATGCAATAATTTCATTTTTAGTTTTCTACTTTTGTTTATAATTTAACGCTCTAGTCTCTCTTTATGCTCTCGTAGACATAATTTTTGTTTTCGGCCGGAAAATAGGAAATACAACAACCAAAATGTAGTAGGTCAAATTGAATGGCTGGCGTACGTGAACTTTACCTTCCATTATTATTATTTTCTGCTACCAAAAACGAAAAAAAAAAAAAAAAAAAAAAAAAAAAAACGGCAACACACACGCGCGCGCGTTCACTTATTTGATTTCTAATTCGCAGTTCATAAATTTCACTTGAAAATTTGCCCCGAGTTTATTTTCGCTCGATTCATCATGTTTTGCGATTAATGGCTTTTGTTCAAAAACTTCAAAACATGTTGCCGCACAATTTGTCCATATGCAAAGAGGAGAACAAAAAACCACACACAACAGCAACAAGAGTGAAAACAAAAGTTTTATTTAACTTTCGATGAAGTTTTTCCAACCTGTTTTTTTTGTTATTAGTACATATTCAGCCGACATGTCGTGTATGTGTTTTATTTTATGTCGATACATTTCAGAATTAACAGACTAGAGGCGAGGGACGAAAATATGCGATGGCAATAGATAAGCGACTACACAAAGATTGATTAGGTGGAAACGATCGGCTTGTTGGCACGGCGCGATACGCGTGCCGAATTCAATCATTTCACTCAATCCATAAAATAGCACACAACATTTACGACCAAATACCAAAAATAGTTCAAAAAATCGATGGAAATTCAAACTGGTTTCCATATTTCACACTTCAAATTATTGTATTTACGCAGCAATTGATAAAATTTCTGATAATTAATTTAAATTAAGCCTTAACCACACTCCATGCCCAAAATAAATGAATTTATACTATTTTTAACCATTTATTTCAATTTTTGAAATGCCTCTTGTTAATTAGTTTACTGTTCACAAAAAAACCTCCAATGAATGAACACTACGATAAAAAGCAAAAGAGAGCGAACAAAAATCGTGCTTAAACCAGATCTAATTAGCACGTATTTATAATCAATTTGTTCGAAAAAAAGCATAGTGCTGATAATATATGCTCATTTTAATAATTTCATTGAGTAATTTTTTTGTGATTTATACCGCAGATATTATCATTCGCATTTTTCACATATGCGCACCGAACCGCTCTTGGAAAAAAAAGTTACCAACAGTAGCGAAATCGAAACATCATCAACAACAACGAAAAAAAAACTGGTTAATCTCATTATGTATGTTTGCTTTCACTGTTAGTAGATTCATTTCAAAGTTTCTGCCATTTTTTATGATCAAATTGTGAGCGAGTGCGCTATGTGTGTGCTTTTTTCCGTGTGTACTGTGATAATTACGCTGCTTTTTCCGTGTAGTCCGAATCATTTTTTTTCGGTGGTTTGCTTCACCAAAGATAGTTTTACACACCTTTCCGTATGAAATATGTGGAGTCGGAAATGCATACCGTATATCAAAATGAAGGTGTTCTTAATGGAATGAAAAAGGTTTTGAACGGTTGATGAACAAAAAAAGAATTATGTTCAAGTGAAAAAAGTCGCGACATGAAAATAGGCTGTACTAAGGAAGTTACGATAAAAATACAGCGAAATGGTTTTAGCTTTTGTTTGGCTAACGACACAACCTGGTCTCATTTATAATAATTAAAATGTGAAAGAGCGTCCGCGCTTCTGACCGATGACAGAATACAAACAAACGCAGATGTGGGCAACGAGCACAGCACAGCCTCCCTAATTGAAATCAACAAAAAGTACACGAAACCATGCCTTTGTGTTTGCCACAAAACCTTTTTTTCCCACTAAATTTCAAATTCATGTGCAAAAATTAGCCATGATTATGAGATCATGTCGGGATTGCGCTAATTAAAAAAAGGATTTTTGGATTTCACTAAAAATCTCTAATCCAAATTATCAACAAATAAATTAAAATCTTTATTAAGCTTGGCACCGTTTTTCCAATGCGCAGCAAACCCAAATTATTCAACGAATTCTCGGCATTTCAAATATTGAAAATCGTTCCAAAATTCTTTACAATAAATCAATATTAAACACAAAAACGTCGAATTCAACAAATGTTTGTACATCATTTTCAAAAGATCACATACACGCATGGGATTGAATATGTTTCTGTTTTTGAGTTGAAAAATTCACAATTCATATGTTAATCTAAATGAATAGTGTGCAAATGACATTTGTCATGTTGTGTTCAGTTGATAAAGGCCGCAAACAATAAATGTATACGATGAATACGAATGTGATTTAAAAAGCGACTCCATTTTTGCGTTAATAGAAAACCGAAATCACACTCATTTTGTGAAATATAATTCGCGGTATATATTCATCATTGTTTCATTGTAACGACACACAATCTGTCAAGAATAGAGTGAAACACACATTTATTCACTGGACCTTTTCGAGCTGAAAATGGTGAAGTTTCACTTGAATTGTGCTCAATCGGCCCAACCATACCAACCTCAGTTCGGCAATATTCCGCGGTCTTTGTTTCATTTATTGCGTAACAAATTGTAAAAATGTTCTCAAAATGTCACACCTCATAGTCGCTTTCAATTCATGATTCATCAAAATCTAGTTGCCTTTTAATATTCAGCGGCGGATTGTTTTCACTATTAAAAAAAAACATGTAATTTCAACGGAATTTTCTTCAATAATTTCGTTCATCGTAACCATTTTATCGAAATCATTTTTATAAAAGAGTTATGCGGCTTTTAATAAGCACGTTGAATGTTAAATTAATTGCTATAATTAATAAATGACACGAACATCGAATCGAAGTGTAAAAATCCCCATCGAAATCGAAATAGTTTCATGAAAGTGGAGAACAAGGGATAAAAACGCGAGCTATTTAGAAATTATACTGAATATTTATGAAGATCTTTCACATTTTTGCGAGCATACAATTTATTGCTTTTGTTCGTCACCTGATGCACGATCATGAACACTTACAAGCTTGGGTGGTCTTAAATGAATTCATTGTTTTCTTTTCGATATTTTGTTGTGAATAAATTGTAATTTTATTACTATTACCAAAATAGAACAACGACGACAGCTCTTCGTCTACTTATAAGCATGTAGTTTACAATTTTAACATCTTTTCCGCGTCGAACACCTTTTTTACACACAAAATGGTGCGAGCGTTTGGTTTGTAGTGCAGCTGATACTCTTCTTTTCTCATCCGTTTATTATAGCAGTTGTCTTTTCTCATCCGTTCATTATAGTAGTTGTATAGTCCCTCGATTGAATTATTTTTTCCAATTTTTTGTGAAAATGGTAATTTTACGGGTGCAATCGGTTATAAATGCTTGATTGTTCACAAATGCAAATGTACGTGGCTTGGGAACGTCCATAAAAAGGTAATAAGAGGGGAAACATGAAAATAGATAATGTTGATCATGTTCAATCAATAATAATATCGATTCGTGGTGAACAGGTTGTCTGCGATCGGGACCGTTACGCTTATGTTATTGATCCATCTCAATTTAAAGCATATGCTGAATTCGTTCTGAAACAAGTTATCGCGCCAAATTGAAATTTGTTTCTCACTCATCTACCTTCATATCGGGATTTTTCCTATGGAATTTTGCTATTTTACAGTGCGCAAAAGGAGAGGTGTACAGCTGACATCCAACCTGTTCTATTTTATATTTAATGCTCACTATTTCTGTCTTGTTTGAAATAATGTTTACGAGCACATTCGCCAGTTACAAAAAATTCTCTTCCGGTTTCGAATGAATTCGATGAACATTAGACCAATGTGAACAAAAATGTGCTCAAGTTCTTTGTCGTATCGATATCGAGAAAAAAGTGTTATGTTTCTTCGACGCAATAAAACTAACTCTTTGTAGAGTAAATCGTTTTATTGGCCAATGTTTAATGTTATGGCGCAAACATGATCCAGGTGCAAAGATATGAAATATGGAATTGAGTACGAACCGTAGAAGAGTTTAATTGCTTGGAGTGGAACAAACATGCAATAGATTTTAATTAATTTTTTTTTCTTCAACTCTCTTCGGTTGTGTGTTTTTTGTTTGTTTGTATGTCTGTTTTCATTTCTAATTTTAAAAATGGGTTCTTTGGTGTGCGATATTTTATTTCATGCGATTTTGATTCAGTTTTCACTTAATCAAACCCATTTACCTATATTTTGTGTGAGTTGTATGTGTATGTGTGTTTGATCGTAATGCGATATGGCAATCAAATGGACTGAATTTTCAGAAATGTTGAGTGGCGTAGGAAACTCGACTGCTGACTGTGCATAAACAACAACAAACATCACACTATGGCGAAACTATGACATGAACAGCATTCAATCCGTTTTTTTTTTCCTCTAAATATTCTGATTCATTAAAAAGCGGTTAAATTCAACGAAGAAAACAACAACAACACAGAACACGTACAACCGAGCAGAATATTGAATGAAAGAAATGAATATGAGCGAGAGACACAAGTCACGCAAACTCCAATGAGACCAACCGATTTAGCACACATCCGATTTGATAGCGATTTAAGCATTTGGTGTTGGTTGCTGTTGGTTTTTTTGCTCTGTTTACGTTTTTGCATCAAGAGATTGTGATGAAGATGATTACGACGACGATGCGTACGCAAAGCAGTCCCTCTGCTGTATTTGGTTTTTTTTTGTCTTCTCTCGGATGGCACACGAATGACTAACTCGAAGGAACTGGCCGTTTATCATCGAAATAAAGAGAACAAAAATGCAACAATTCTTTTCGACAAAAAAAAAGAGTCAACCAAGTTTTCTGCAAACAACAAACAACGACAAGAATGTGTATTTTCCCCCCTTTTATCACTCTTTCCTCCGTGCATTTCTCCACACGAAATTCTATTTTCATTTACACTATTCCATTTGTTTTGTGTTTTTCTTCTTTTTTTTGTTGCAATTTGTGTGGCTGCGCTGCTTTTTGCTTCTGTAATGATTCATACATTTCGGTGTGTGTACACTTTTTTACTGTTGCCCCGGCAGCCACACGGTGGTGTGAATGAAGAAGATATCCGTTTTGCCAGTTGTTGTTGTTTTTATTGTAATTTTCTTACTAGATATTTTCATTCTTTTTAATTGTTGTTGGCAACCGACATAACAACCGCATAATTTATGGGCACACATACGCGCTCACTTTTCACTCTGAATTTCTGCTTTTGCTATTTATTTTTGTTATTGCCATTTCGTTCTTATTTGTGTCTCAGTAAAAAAAATGTACATTCAGTTAATATTCAGGCATTTCCAAGCCGACAAATGATTACAAAAGCATTTACATTTTTTCGGTATAAATTACCAAATCCAGTGAATATCCATTGCATAATGGGTAAGTCGACGATGTGTATCTCTGTATGCTCAGAGAGCGTACGTTCTGACAGACCAAAGCGCATTCTTTTTACTTAAATCTCTTTTTTCCTCTCGCCTTCTCTCTCGCTCCCAGTACCGGTAAATGTATATGCACAAATGATTTCAGTACCACGAATTGGCCGTAAGAACGCGTCAGACAATCACACACACTCATTAGCAATACATACGATTGGATTGTATGTTTTCATTTTATGAATTCTCTCACTCTCACTCGCTCCGCTCTTTGTCTTGATTTTATTAGCCCGTTTTCATTGAATTTATATTCAACACTTTTTGTGCACCGTATCACGGATTGTATCAGAGCTGCATCAGTTCGTTCATTGTGAAATTGAAATAATCACATAAAAAATTCTAAACGGAAATCTTCTGAATCGTATGTCTTTAATTACTTCGCAAAGGAAAAAAATAACTCACAATTCGGGTTAGAAATTCTAAATTAGAATAGATTTAGTTGGAATAAATCCATTTGATTTATACAAAAAATGTGCCATTGAAACAACTCAATTCATTCATTTCAAAATGTACCTTTTTCTTCGAGTATTACTCTAATTTTTCTATTGAGCTTCAATTCAATACAATTATTTGAGTTCAATGGGAAAATGTTCATATTTCGATTCTTATAGAATAATCTCTGAACATGACGCTTCAATCTCTTGGAAATAAACATGGAGTTGAAAGCGAAGGAAAACAAAAAAAAAACATAGCCAACCAAACGAATTTTTATTTTCACGAACAAAATCGAACACATGTTCAGTTTCTCACCAAGCATATAATTAAGGCTTTTATCCAATCAGAAAATCTCCGGGCTTAACCGTTTGCACTCTATATCTCTCTTGATGCCGATGTTCCATATTTATAAAATACATTCGTTCGAGCTAAAAACATCGTTCCTCGTGCGCATCTTCATCTATTCCGTATGTCGCTGTGCTCATATCTAAGTAAGCGGGAAATACTCTACTCTCTGTTGTTTCGTGCATGTACGAATCGCATTCATTCAACGACCGTTCAAACCTATAATTTAGTTGCAATATGTCTGTTTGGATGATAAAATACGAAGAAAAAAAAGGGGAAGACCTCCTAAAATTCTCAAATTTTCCATCATTAAAATGCGCTCTTTTCAAAACAAAATTTAAAAAATCCCTTCTATTTACCAATTCAAGGCAATTGCTCATTTGCATGCCGCGGAATTGCAATGAAGAACAAAAAAAAAAGCGTCGCATAAAAAGGCGAAACAAAATATCGTCAACACTTCATAAAAGGTGAATAAAAAGCACATTAATTTATGTAATGTGCAATTGTCTCGAAGAAAATGAACGAGAAAAAAACACGACTTTTTTTCGATGGCACCTGAGTTTTTGCTTTGGTTTGCTCTCCATCTCATGTATCGTTCATTGTTAACCATAATTATAATTTTATGATTTATTAATTGTATAATTGTTGCTATTATTAATGTTATGCGCCACAGAACATCTTACTAACTTATATTTACGATTTTATATTTATTATTCGTATGCATAAGTTATGCGCGCGCTCATACATACACTCAAACTCACACTCACTTACTCACTTATTCTTCTTTTATTCCTGCATTATCCGGCCGCACATTAGCACACACACACTCATATACATTTGTATCATCGGCACAAACGAGCGCAGGTATTTTTCGAATATCAAAGGCGAAAACGAACCGAAACGAAAAAGAGAATCACATGAATGCAACATAAAAGAATGAACAAGCAGGAGAATAAGAGATATATAGAGAGAGCGACCGAAGAAAATTATGAATTAGTTTTTATGGCGAACAGAAGTAGTGCAGCCATCAATTACATCTCGGCACTGCATATGCATGCCGGTTTATTGTGTGTTCGAGCGCAATTCACCGTCATATGGTTTGCATTTTTGTGTGTGGACGCGAAAAATGTGTGCAGTGCGCATTCATTACAATCACACATTTTGCATTGAACATTAATGCAGAGTAATTGTTATTGTAAATTAATTTGCCATTGTGAAGAAAAACGAGCGAATGAAAGAGAGCGGGAGAGAGAGGGAGAGAGAAATAGTGTTCAAAAGCCCAATTAAATATTCCAATTTCATTTGAATTTGTGTAAAGAGCCAGCGGCAAAGCGATGGGCAGAAAAGAAATAGTCAAAGTGAAAGAAAAATTGAAATGCATTATTCATCATCATCATTGTCGTAATAATTCGTACGTGCAACCAAAACGTTTAAGTGACCGCAATTGCGATAAACGCAACACGCTACAACTATTAAAAAAATCGAATATTACATAGTAGAAGAATAGGAACAGAACTTCAAACGAAACAAGAACAGAAAGATAGAAAAGTTGAATAAAAATCGTCACAGCTATGAAAACAAACGAAGAATTACGTATTCCAATGCAGTGCAATGATTCAAGTGAGCGCAAAAAAGGGGAACACATCGCCAAGTGCTTCAGAATTTTATGTATCAATGTGCAATTAAAATGCATAACGATCTTCTGTGATCTATCTCGCCGATAAAAAAACCAAATGTAAATCACTGTGTTTTTCGATGCGGTGTTAAACTTTTGTATATATTAATTTGGCAAATTGTAAATTCACATATAGAAAATACATCGATCATATACGCTGTTCAACAACGGAACAATGCGAAATTGAATTATAACCGTTGAAAAAGAAACGCAACAATTGCGCTCTTTATTTATTGCATGCAGATTTTTACCGCTCACCCGCTTGCTCGTTTGCGATCATTTTCACGTATGATGCACTCGTGTGTTTAATGCGTACCACTTCATTTTTTCACGGATCTTGTGTTCATCTTTTTGTTTCACTGCGCTATCATTTCGATCGATTTTTCTCTATTATTGTTATTTGTCTTATTTGCGTTTTATTTTACAATATTATCATTTATTATTCAAACAAAATAGTTGTAAAATGTTTTAGCAACAATAGCACACATCGCAATGCAAAACAATGAATGCAGAAAAACGAAGCGTATGAAAAGAGGAGCACAGATCAGAGAAGAAAAAAAAATAAACTCAAACAAATCAGTGTCACATGGCACATCTCTATATATTTATGCATGGAATGCATTTTGTAATAAATCTTCTTTCGATATCGCAACGCGCATTTTTTTTTCACCAGCCACAACAATATAGAAAAAGTCACACACCGAGTGAGAACGTAAACAATACAACATGCATAATAACAACAACAACAAAAAAAGACAGAGAGTGCGAGCTGCGAAACAATTATTTGCATTTTAATTACACAATTATTATTTAACACCATTTTAATCATTTTTCATTTTTCATTATCATTAACATTTTACGTATTTTAAACGCATCGCAACGTTTCGATGCATGTGCGAATTGGGTTTGTTACAGTGCAATTTTTTATTCGCATTTTTACACCATAAAAGCTCATTCAATTTGTTTTTCCTCAATTTTATTTTCCGAGAGATACATAGATATAGGAAAAAAGAGATAGAGAAAGAGGAGAGGGAAAGGGAGAGAGTCTTTTTTGAATGAGAAAGAGTAATAATAAGAAAGAATTGTTGAAAAAAATGAAATTGTTAAATTTTGGCATTATTTTGCTAAAGAATAATCGATTGCAGTACTAACTTTTGACACTACAATCAATATATCATGCGAAAATGATAGTAGCATTATACTTAAAAAAACGAAAATATCAATTTTGTTTTAAATTATTGCAGTTTCTCCATTTGAATTCATGCAAAAAATTTGAAATTTCAATTAAAAAAATATCACAATGTTCGTGGGCTCTTGTCATCTTCTTCCTCAAAAAATTAGAACATAACTCGTCTCAAGCCACCTCTCACAGTATGAACGAGTTAAAATGTTTCCGCTAAAGTGCATTTATGCAAATTCAACTGTAGCACGGCCGCCTCAGTGGCCACTCACACTTGAATTGTGTGTGTGTATTTTTCAGCTCACACTCCAAACACAAATATTAATTTCCCTGTGCAATGTTCATTTAAATATGTTCATAGCAATCTTTGCACACTGCAAAAACCATTCATATTGAGCACGATGAGTTTATTAGGCGACAATATGACTTTGTACAGTGAGTCTCACTTGTTTTTCGTGTATGGTAATACAGAGCCACAACAACAATTCGTATTATACAATAATATAAACGACAATGTTGACTTTTCCATAACGATATTTTGCTGCTATTAAAACAAACTTTGATGCTCTGAATTTATAATTCGCATATTTTTAATGTCGTCGGCTTCTGGTTGTCTATGGTGATATTGCAAATATATGACGTTATGACGTTGCAAGTGGTAACTAACCAGCCAGTGTTTTTTTATGTGTTTTTATTTTTACCAACACAAAATTCGAAATAAAACCATTCGACAAAATCATAAATAAACATACATGATAATACCGATGGAATGGTGTATGATTATTGAATTAAATTGAAATAAATTTGAATGAGACAGCATAAACACCAATATAAAATGGCACTCAAGTGAACGCGATGTCGGCGTTTATTGAACATTTTTATTCAAAATGAAACAGTGATAATATCGGTCATTTAAGCTTTTAGAAAGAAACGAAAACAAAACATTAGGAAATTGATTCAGTGATAGCGTGTCGAGTGTTCGAATACAGCTAATTGGAATGGCCTAGTGAAACTCTTTACATAAATGATTTGATTGGTCGACCATTAATTCTTTGATCAATATAGAAGCGAATACAAGCAACTTTCGTATCATTTGAATAGAAAATCGGTTTAATTGAAAAGACAATGAGATTTATCGTCTGTTTGCGTATCGAAAATGCAGTTTCGTTGAAACAAATAGAAATAAAATTGCTTTTAAGATATAGCAGATGGTCATCAAATTGTTTAATATTGTCACTGCAAACATTCTATGAAAATTGACTGAACATACAGCATATAAAACAGCTGAAAGAAAGCGAAAATTAACAATATTCTTATATTACCACATGTCGTTCTAAAAATCGAGACAAATTAACATACTTAATTTAAATATTTCTAAACTTCGTCCATGTTTTTGGAAAAATGCAAAAGAGAAAATCGACCAAAAAGGAAGTGAAGAAACGTGGTCGATCGAAAAGTTGTGATGCATTAGCACTGAATCTAATCATCGAATGCGGTGCAACAATTCCCTTTACGGTGTTCATATATTTGGCCGTATATGGTGTAAATGAAGTCATTATTATGGATGATATGCCAAGCGTTCACATGCCCATCTCAATCGCATCCAAGATTCCATTGCGTATGAATTTGTGAATTAATATGCCACTTTTTTACTCTCTTTCTCTATCTCTCCCGCCATACCGAAGCCGTATTATCATTTGCAAATAAATGCACATATTTTCAACTCACATTGATTGCATACCAGACACCGATGCCGCGTCGAGAGTGCGAAACAGAATTACGCATACTAAAAAAAACCACCAACTCGCACTTGTGTTGAAATCGAATGCGAAAGCACTTTAAATGAAATCATAAAAAGAGACTGCTTTCAATCGTTAATTGAATTGTTACGGAAAAATTGTGAATATGGACTATGCGGCGTGGCGTTGTCACTGTTGCTGCAGCATTACTAATTCTGACATTTTTATGTGTGTCAATTTTAACAGCAAAATCGCAAGAGCTCAAATAAAATTCCGAATCCATAATGTTATTGACAACAACCTGTTCGCATCGTCGATTACAATTTTTCCACTGATTTCTCATGATTGCGCTTGTTTCTTCTTATATCGTCATCATTCTTCAGCCACATTGCATGCGATGTGCCACTGATAATGCAAACGGTTTATTTTATCGTTTGGCAGCAGTTTACTTCAATTGTGCACACATTTTCGATCACTGCTGCCTACATTTGACCGTGCATGTGTGTAAAATACTCCGCGCGTACACTCTGTGTTTTTTTTATTCGTCGTTTCTTTTTTCGTGCGGATACGGATTCGCTTCATTTATATTCCAATCACATTTTGAATTATTTACTATATTCTGTTGACGGTTTTGGTTCTTTTAAGACGCACACATCGCGTACGATTCGCAAATCGACCGATTCGTTTACGACGCATATAACAAATATTCCATGAATTATTCGATGGAATCAAACGATTGTTGCCGTTTTGTTGCTATACTTCATTCGCTACCTTCTTTTGTTGCAACTTTATTGTTATCGATTTGACTGGTTGTACAACCATAATATTCCGTTCGAACAAACGAATTGAAACTCATTCATCAGACACAATACAAGCCAATATGTCGGAGAGTTTGGTTATTTTCCACATTTTTCCATTATTACTATTATGATGAGTTTGCATTACGTCGTAATTCCCAACTGAATTTCGTACATTGTTTTGGAATTCATTTGTATCTTGATCATTGCAAAGAGCGATCTCCTGTCATCTCCACTATTCCACAATGACTTCATGTCATTTACTGGTTAAATCAATGACATAAACGCATTTTCACCAAACGTACACCTTTTTTGTTCATGCAATCTCGCTTGTCTTTCACTGCACTCATTTTTTTTAATGCCCGCATGAAGTGTGGCTTTTTATGGTTGAAGTCAAGTTGAAAATCATATTCCATGAACCGGGATCGAATTGTAGTACATAAATTTTGCAAATGTGGCAAAACATGTTTGTTTGCCGTCAAGAAGTTGATAAATTAAAAAACAATCTTCTACACAAGCTCAGCATAAAATAAAATAAAATATATGTACTCTTTGACACATTCATCTCATTGATCAATAAAACAATTTAACTTGAATTTTTATTGAAACATATTTATTTGGATTTTATTTTTACATTTTACGACTGTAAAAAATATATTATTAATTTTTTTTTTTCATTCTTTTAATTTCAGGTAAACAAAAATAATATTTCATCAGCTCATCTTGCTGTAAAACGCCTTGCCCTCTCCCCAAAAAAAAACGGTAAAGAAAATTTCATTGAAAATTATTGCGTAGAAAATGAATTCAGGCATTTGAGCACGAATTGTAGAAAATTCGTCGCAAAAAAGGTGGTTTGCGTCATTGAAATTTCGATAAAAATCAACAAAAATAAAAATCCACGAAAACAAACCCATAAACTGCTTTGAACATAACTCATACAAAAAACCTTCATAAAAAAATAGTGCCGTCGGCAGTTTGCCGCATGCAGTGAAGTGATCGTGTTTTCGTGCGGTGATCAAAGGTTTCGAATCGCTTTGTATTTATTTGAAACAGCAAACTCATTTTTTGTTTCAGGCTGGATTTTGTGTATGTTAGGCCGCAAAATGAAAATTCTTCAGAAATATTTTATTTTTTTGCTTATTTTAAGCTCAAAAGGTCACTTGGTGCAAAATTCAATGAATCATATAAGTTCCATGAATGAACTTGTTTTGAAAGTGTGATTTGTAAATTATAACACACATATATTCCACTTGAAACTAGTAATAATACAACATTTTCTACACTTAAAAGTTCATAAGGTCGAACACCACAAAGTTTGTGTATTTTTCAAAGTGACCAAAAGACACAGCAACTACATTGAAATGCCCGCTGTGAATGCGATAAGCGTCGTGATGACAACAAGATCAGTAAACGATTGGATTTATTGACGGTGTTTATCATTATCTCACCACTGGACAAAACTCTCCATTAACATTAACTAACCATAAATGTAAATCTAAATGCTCAATCACTTAGAAAAAAGAGACAAGCTACTATTCAAGTCACTTAACAACTTTATTAAGAAAAATTATCTAACACCAAATTTGTATCGCGCTTATTCGTTCGCTTGCAATAGAAATTGATGTGGAAAAAATTACGAATGACACGTGCCGAAACATAATCAATCAACGCGAGTTAATTTTTTGCCATGTTTCGTGTGTGGTAAATTGTATTTTAATCGACGTCTTTTGTTTAATTGCCAGTGTGCATTCATTATAAACATTATTTCAGAAGCGTTTTTTTCTCTGGCGATAACAATCTCGCTCTCACTCTTTCAGGTAAAATGACAGAATAGAACGAGAAAAATATAAACAGAACATAAACTGGCAAATAACATTTCACAAAATGCAATAGAAAAAGAGAAACGCACGGAATGTGATGCGTAAATGCAACATTCCACTGAATTAATATTGATCACTCACTCTCAGCCATTTTGATGAATGACCGCCCCCTTTTTTACTCTCTCTCTCTTTCGTTTTCTCGCATTTCACTATTCAGTAGTTGTTGTTTTTTTTTATCGAAAAATTTCCTTCACACACATCATTCATTTGCTATTCTGTCATATATTCGCCACCCGCCGCAGCTGTTGTGCCGAACTCGATACAAACATCAGCAAAAATAAAAAACAAACCAAAATAAATACAAATGACACACAGTCGGCATTAGCTCTCTCTCGCTTGCATGCACAACGAACGAAACCGAAAACAAAATACACACATAAGTTCTTGATTTGTGAGCTCACAAACACATAAACATGCGAATAAGGTGTGCATACCACGTACGTCATCTATTGCAATAAAACTTAATTTTCACCCGGTTCATGGAGAGGTTTTTTCTTCATGCTATTCATTTAGTGGTTTTCTTTTATGAAAAAAACCACCAAGATCATCTGATTTACTGACCGAAATTAAATAAAATTTATTTACTTGAATATTTTCATTGAAACGAAAACAAAATCAGCTGAAACCGTAAAATCAAGTTCAACTTAAACTCAACAAGCAATAATATACAAGATAAAACTTATTTTAACTGGAAACCAAATTAAAATATTTATCGGTTAATTAACATTCAATTTTATTTAAAGATAAAATAAAATAGGAGAAATGTTCATCATTCAAAAACTTTGGAGAAGAAAATAATAAAAAATAGTGTTAAATTCAATCAAAAACTCCGAAAAAGTATTCAAATCATTCAAAGTCCAAAAGAGCTCGTAAATTAAGATATTTGAGCATATATAATTTTCGGCGGCCGCATCGAATTAGTTAATCCAATATATAACAGGTGTCACTGCCATCACAGAGAAGTCGTCAAGAAGAATTTATGGTGTTTTCTCCTCCAATGATTCTCATTGAAGCGTCCGCATAAACAATGTTTCCATAAAGCTTCGAGGGGTTTCGTCATCGTCACGCAAACAACAACATATGTTGTGGAAATAGCATTTCATTACAATCCATACGCAGCATAAAAACCAAAATATTCATTTGAATTCTTTGAAGCACATAGCATTCTCGAACTAATCCAATTAAATTGTGAAACCATTTCAGATATGAAAGGAATTCTCTTTTAGAACAAGAATGAGAAGAAAAAAACCATTGCCTACATTCAGGCTCTTGTTGTTCTTTTTCTGTAATTTTTGTACTAAAATTCCAATTGGAATGAGAAAAAAGCTAGCGTCTACAGAAAATCAAGTATATCCTTGGAGATTGGAATCCAATAAAGTTTGCTTTTGAAAGTTTATTCGTAAATTAGCTTAGAGTTTGATTGAGCGCTTTAAAAACGTCATTGCATTCGAATTCAAAATAAGCATAACATGTGAATTTGGGTAAAAAAAAGGAGAAGAGACTGTCTTGTCGCGAATGTCATTGGTTTTCTATGTTGGCTTCATCGAAAGAGATAGAGAGAGAGAGAGAGCTTTTGTGTTTCAAAAGAGAGATGTGTGTTAGCAATAGGAATTGTTATCTCTTTTGCTTGGTTTGTTTTTCCATATGCATGAACATATCACAAACTGTTCATTTTCAATTTATGATCTTTTCTCCCGTTCATTTTCCCATTCTCCAAGTGTATAGGGTGTGTGTGTGTGTGTATGTCGGTGAATCAACAAACGAGAATGAGCGCGGGAGAGATAGAGAATATGTGCAAACATCCCAGCGGAATGAAGACCACATATCATTTTTCTGTTTTTGTTTTTCATTTATGCAGACACCAAAGCCACTGTGTAGCATGGAGTCTGTTGTGCGATGCACTGTTTAAAATCATAGACAGGCGGAATCGTAATTTTGCCATTGCATCGCAACCAACGAACTAAAGTATTTTTTTTTGTTCATTCTTTCGTTTTTCTACATACACACACACACACACTCTGTGTTGTTGGTGTCGTAACGTGTGCTTCGATGATGATGTATGTAGCCCTCGAGTCATTTTGCCAATTTTCAGTGGCAGAAAAACGCAAATACAATTGCACCAAATGTATTCGCGTCGTTAGGTTTTAGCCCTGAGATATCACAGAAGTAAACAATCAAACGAAAGACAAAAAAACTGACAAAATTGCAGAGAAAAACTTTTTACATCTATGAAAATATATGACTGTCAATGTCGAATGCTGAGAGGAAACAGTGCGAACACAGTTCGGAAAAATAAAAATGTAACGTTCTCAGTTTTTTTTTGCTTTCTGCACACATACAGAGAGCGTTATACACAAGCCGTAACGAGCAATGATTGGTAATTGCACATTGAATGTGCACCACATTGTGTATGATCAGCCGAGATATGTGAAAATATGACCGTTATCATGCTAATTCAATTCCATGAGAGCATATACACAATTCACTGCTGGCTCTTTTTTTATTCCAAAGCACAAATATCGTTGCGCGAATGATGTTTTGTTTTGATGATATGGCACTGCCGACAAAAAAAAAGAGCGCAAAAATATGGAATTTGCAAGTTTACAAACGGAACCGATGCTCATATGAAATCAATATAGTGAACTCGTGTGGCTCGAAATGGCGTTGAAAATTTCCGATATCTTCTTGTTTTTGCTGCTATCTCTCGTTTGTTTGGCATAACAAAAAAAAGTAGTAACGCTTTGTGCTCATCGCATATTTGTTCATTGTTGCTGCCGAATCGTTCGTCTGTATTTTTTTCTTCTTATGAATGAATCAAATGGGATTCTGTGTGTTTGCTTGTTTTCATCAGAGATGCAAGCGACTGACTGTTAGTACTGCTGTTGTCGTCGCCACCGTCGTCGTCATGCAAAAAGTTTTTAGTTTTTCTCATTTTTTTTCGTTTTCTCTCTATCTATCTGGCCATGGTTTTTCATGCTCAAGACGCATTCGACTCTATCCATAAAACTCCACATGAAACTATCGACCAAATTGTATATTCATCCGTGAAAAGCAAACCGAAAACCTGCCAGCCAATGGAGAAAAGTTTTTTCCATTCATTTTACTCTCTTGCACTTCGCTCACTCGCTCCGCTTGTTCATTTCTCTTCGTTTGTCTTCAGTAGTCTGGCACTTTTTTTCTATTTGTTTGTTCGTGTGTCAGTCGAATAGCGTCTGTGTGTGCATTGCCATTCGTAATGTATAAAACACACACACTTTGGTGGATATATGCTCGTGGAGGTGACACGATAAAATTAATGAATCAATGAAACAACAAACCAACTACACCTTACCATTAGTTATCGATATTTTCAATGACGCTCATTTAAAAGGCGTTTGAGAATATATTTTTTTCTCTTACTTTATTTCCTTTCGTCTCATTCTCTACTTTTTTTAAAAACTAAAACTTGTAATTAATGGTTTTTTGCCCCGAACGGGTAAATGCTGAATACTTTTCGGCGATATGGAATTTTTGCAAGCTCAGCTTAACGATTTTTTTTTCGGATGCTGTAGACCAGATTCGAATTGTCAAGGAATGTCATTTATTAGGGAAAATTTAACAAATTCGTTGATTTTGAAATTTTTTTTTTTTTAAAGAGAAAACTGAGTCGGTACGCCTTTATCGCTTGAATCTAATGACACAATTTATGAATCACACATAAAACTGTACTTCGGTTGAAAAGCTGTGAGATGACATGTTGTTGCTTGTTTTTTTGTTGTATAAGAAGAGCTCTTTGATGAATTGGAACGCTTTTGAAATATAAAGTGATTTTTAACGATTTGCTAAATTAAGAATGTCACTCATTGTAAATATGGCGGTTGTGACCTTTTCGCAACAATTTTGTGATGCCGTTGCTGATGAAATGTCGAATCAACGCCAGATGAAAAGAACATATATTTAATTTTGAGTAAAAATCATAAGTTTTCATATGCGATCATCAAAATACGCACACAATGTATTCAAAAATGTGGTGAAAGAATTAGTTGATGTTCGTACTCGTGCGATAACAGAGCAAAAAGTCCCCACAGAAACAAATTCCAATTGATTCGGAATAGAAAAGCCCCAAACTGGAAATTAATTTGATTAAAAACTAATTACAATAGAACAATTGGTCGGTGGGTTTTTTGTTGAAGCTCTTAATCGCTAAACTAATTTCAAGTGGAAAAAGACCAAAACAATTACCCGTTGTGTCAAATGTCAAGCAATTTGATATGATAATCAATAGTGTGTGGCCGATTCGAGGGCAAATTGTAAAATGTAAAGTGTGATAAGTGATAATTTTCTGGCGCCAAAAATGGAGCTGTTTTACAGTATGAACGGCATCGAAGCAGAAATGCGATAATTGCCATGTCTCAGTATATATAATTGTTGATAATAAATTAATTACGCTGACCCAGCACACTTATATGTATTTTGATTTAAGTTAACCCACATTCCAATATCACGCGGCCTGACACTGAAGAAATAGTGCGCTCATATGTTTTTCTTTTGTTTCGTTTTGCTTTCGAATATCGAAATTAATCGTTTATTTTTTCTTTTTTCTTTTCAGATTTGTTACCAGAAACTAAAGCAACAAAAAGATTATCGCCTCTTCAAAATAGTGTGACACATTGAAACACAGAAAGTAAAACGACAAAAAATAATCATAATTATTCGATATAAAAAAAAGAAATCCGTATGTAATACATTTATTGCGATCAGTATTTCGGAAATTTGAAGAAAATAAAACAGGAGCTTTAAACAGTGTTAATTCTATCATCGAGTAAAAAGAGGAAACAATCGAATAACATAAAAAAAACTAACAAAATGACAATGAGTACAAATAATTGCGAAAGCATGACTTCATACTTTTCTAACTCGTACATGGGTTCAGACATGCATGGTCACTATCCGAATGGTGATCATTTGGATGCTGGCCAACAAATGCATCATTACAGTCAAAATCCAAATCAGACTAATATGCCACCATATCCAAGGTTTCCACCATATGATCGAATGGGCTATTACAATCAGAATCTTGAACCAACAGGATTCTCTCGGCCGGACAGTCCGTCAAGCCAAGTTGGTATGCAACAACAACCGAACGGCACACAAATGACAACAGCCACACAACAGCAACAACAACCCGTTGTATATGCCAGCTGTAAATTACAAGCGGCCGTTGGTGGTATCGCCGGTCTCGAAGGCAGCTCACCGCCACTCGAACAAATGGGACATCACATGAATACTCAAATGACAATACCTCATCATATGGCACATGCACAAAGCCAAATTAACGTAAGTACTTTAAACAGAAGATGTGTGACATATTTTACAACGGTGACACACGGTGTACTCAACTTGATTGCATTCATTATGTTAGGTTCATCAAAATCAGCACATGGGAATGTACACACAAACGGGAAATGTGCCGCCTGTTGGAACGCCACAAAGTATGATGCATCAACAGAGTGCACAAATGCATCAAGGTCAACAGCAACCAGCAACAAATAGCCAAAACACACAAGGATCGCTACCCTCACCGCTCTATCCATGGATGCGAAGTCAGTTTGGTAAGTAAACATGCATTGTACGTCTGAAATTTCGAGAGAAAAAACGACAACATCCAATTAGACCAATGTGCATTATTAAAATGAGATTGCACACAGTGCGCGCTACCATTATTGTTTAGCAAATTCTCAAGAAAATATTTTTTTTTGCATTTTTTTTCGCACCATCAAAAAAACTGGTTGAAACAATACAATGTGCAGTTGTGCACTAGATTTCTCTGCTAGAGTATATCTCCTGCTGTTTTTACCATTTCAAAACAAAAATTGCGAAAATGTGATACGGTTTCCCGTCTTCTTTCTCTACTATTTGTCTTTTTTACTTTTTTCCTTTTTCCCTTCCGTTTCGCAATCAAGACAATTTCACTTTATTTTTTACACATTGTAACTTCTTCCCTTTTCTTGTGCAAAAAAAAACCGGGTGAAATACTGACTTTGATCTTCATTTGAAATCATTTGTTCAAAAGCGATACAATTATTTCAAGGACCATTTAATCATAAATTCACTTAAATGCAAAACAGAATCGCGAAAACACACGCAAATAATCCTTGAACATATACCACATTCACCAGCAAACAATCTAACTATATCTGTATTTTCAGCGCAGTGTGTGTATCTATGTGTGCGTCTGTATATATGCTTTTCAAACCTTTTTCAGTGAAACTCAATGTATATAAGTGCCGTACATGGTGGCCATAAATTTTGCAACGTTCAACAAATAAATGCAACAAGTGGCTCGTTTCGCTGACACATCTTTTAGTGCAAATCGTTTTCCCCATTCATTTTGAGGATTCAAATGAAAGTGTGTGTGTGTATCTATATTTTCCCTTTTTCAGTGTATCCTCTTGCAATTTCTTTACGTTATTTTGATGATAAAATTCAAAGCAGATGCGGTTTGTATTGTGTTTTCGAATCGAGCAGTCGTTTAAAATGATCATTTCCATGCAATGACCCGGTAATTTACAAAACCTATAATTTTGAAATGTGATTTCTCAATCATTGGAAAACAAATAAAAGTGATAATTAGAAAAAAAAAGAACGGAGGGAATGTCCCCATTTTGGTTTTCGATGGTTCATGAATACTCGTTCTACGCAAAAAATATTTATAATACGATAAACTTTTGAGCTGGAAACCAACTTCAATGCCGTACTAAATAAATACATGTCTAATGCACTGGTTTTTCTATTCATATTGTAGCAATCTTAAAACCTGTGCCACACCACAAAAATGCCAAACGCAGCGGAAAGAAAACTTATCTGTTTGCGCAAAAAAGGGAAGTCTCTCTCTCTCTCCCACCACAGTCAAACAGTTGAACCGCGATTTTTCATTGCAAAACTCGAAACGCTATGCGGCGCACATCGAAAGAGCGAAGCATAGCAAGAGTGAGCATGTTCGCGATTACGATTTTTCTTTGACAATAGATGGGACATTAGTCAGCGTCGAAAACACAATAATAACACATTATTCGTACGGCAGCATTCAATTTGTTTCTTTTTTTTCCTTGCTCTGGCTCCTACTCCGCCATGGCTTTTTCTCAACATTCTTTCCTATCTTTCTACCATTTCAATTCCGTTGATAAGTTTTTCGTTTCTTTGTCTACGTCGTTCAACTGGACGATTTTTTCTACTCTGGTCCATACACACATTCTCTCTCTATCTCGCCTCGGCTATATTTGGTCGTATGTTAAATGAAAAATGTATGAAATTTCATTTTACCTCGCTGTGTACATTGTTCACATCACACAAAAATTGTGTGTGTGTGATTCACAATCAATGTGTAGTGTATATGTGCGGAACGATAGAAAAAAAGTAGGCATCGCTTTTATGTGTGTTTGCACATGCTGGTATATATATATGAGAGAGCGAAGGAAATCGATAACATGAATCTTTATCTTTAACGCGCCTTTTATTGAATCCCTTGGTACAAGGAAAACTTTCCGATTTCATTGAACCTTTTTTCATCGTATCGTACCTTCTGTGTAATGTTTACTATCTGTGTGTGAAATGCCATTTTTCAATATGCTTCAATAACAAGTAAAAATTCCGAGCGGAGAAATAGAAAAAAAACATGCCAGGCATCGACCAAGACAAAAAAAAATATAATTAATTAGCGCTTTATCGGGTAGATGAATACACAGCCTAAGAAAATAGTAGTAGCCGGGCAAAAGGCAGTACCGTTTATAGCGCACATACATTCAAAGGAGGAAAAAAGCGCATCAAAGAAGAAGAGAAATGTTGAATCCCTTTTCTCTCAACGTTGTTCATACTAAAATGCGCTTCGGTCGTTGAATGCGGCCAACTATAGAGAGTGAGAGAGTGTGGTTCGTTATTGCGCGCACGGCCGCCTTTGTTTTGATTTTCTCTTCTTTGAGCGACGGCGACAACGGCATCGAACAATACTGGGATATATTTTACACATTTACGATTAAGACCAATTTTTCTTCCATTTTTCGGGCTGAAGATGAAATATTTAATGAGGGTAAATCATGATTTCCGGATTATTAATTTCATTTGTGTTTTCTTCGCTCGTTCAGTCATTTTCATTTTATTTATTTTTGGTGGTTCCGTTCTTCGGGTATTTTCTTTTTCTTTATAGCTTTTGTTTTGTCAACCATTTCTCATTTGCTTATTTCGTCCATCACTCGCATTTCATCGCCTTCAATCTTCTTTTTATTTTCTCATTCGGTTGACGTGGCAATTAAGCGAATTTATCTTGAAAAATCGATTTCGTGAATAAAATATCCTTTCTAACAGCAAAATAAACTAAGTCTGACTGTGGTCACGGATTAAACATGTTCAAGTTGTCTATTTCTTTGAAAATAGAATCGAATTAGAACGAATTTAAAAGGTTTTGACCCGATTTTATGTCATTAGAAGTTCATTTTTATTTTCAAAAACAAAAGAAAGATGAAACAAAAACAAAAACGAATCGAATTTCAACAAATACGAAAATAATTCGTAACATTAGCGCTTGAACCTTACAATGTACACAGAAAACATTATCTTTCTACGAGATAAGATCGACATCATCGAGCACCGAGTTGTTAATAAAATACAATAGAGCAAATAAATATAAAAACAACTGGAAAACCAAGCGCGTCACGAATGTTGAACCGAAACAAGAGAAGAAAAAATGAACGTCGAATACACTTCTTAAGTAGTGAAGCAAAAAAAAAATATACACTCGTACACCGCCGATTTATACGCACACACTGTAACAGCAATACTATTTATAAAAGATAAATAAATTGATGACTCTCATTGTGTATGTAGCATGTAACTAATGGATGGTAATCAATTTTGCTTTACATCTCAATCTCTTTGCGTTTTATTCTTCTTATTCTCTCAATCGTTGCTGCTCTTTTTTTATGTGTCTTCTGTTGTACGACTACTTTCTCGGTGCGTTTTGTGCCGAAGCATTTTTTTCGTGGTAGTTATTTTTTTTGTTTTTGTTCCATCGAATAGAACAGGGATTTTGTTCGAATAGAGCCATAGATCTGTTTTAGAAATACGCCAGACTGATGATTTTTCCAAACCGAGTCCCTTTTGCCGAAAAAACACACACACACACACACATACAACCATTCTGCACAAGAAAAATGAACAAAAGACGAAAATTTAACACCATCGAAAGTTTGGCAATGCAAAACTTCCAACGTTTGAATCTCGTTCACGAGTCATTTCTTCGACTGCTGTTCATTTGATTGCTAGTGCCTGGGAAAGAATCAGATATCAGACAATATATGTATCAAGCACAGGATAATGTCTATTTGAATGAAATCCACATTTTATTGCATAGTTTTATGTGATTTTGTTTTCATTGTTGCTCGAAATATTTCTTTGAGCAGCAGATATGAAGGGGGCAAACAACTCATATGTGCATTTTCGATAGCAAAGAATCAACAACGACAAGTAGTTCCCTCACAATCGAAGCGTTCGGCTGTATAAAAATAGATAAAAGAATGACTCGAACAAAAGAGATAAGTGTGAATCACAGCAACTTTATCGGCTTTAGTGCGAATCAAAATACCACAATCCTCTCTGATTTTTGGTTCCGGAACAAAATATTTCTTGCGACTATGTTTTTAATCTCTATTTGAAAAAAGACACATGCCCACCCATACAATTCCGGGTGTCAAATTCAATCAAATCAATAGAAAGTATGAATAATGTTCGGTTGTGTGCTTTCCTCGAAAACGAACGCGAATGCTTTTCATGAGCTTCTTAATCAAAGTAATTGCCATCTGCTTGTTGCCATGTGATGATGATGATTTCACGTATGTAAGCACTTTGAGTGGATAAAAGCACTGAAGATGTTTCGCGCTAGTGTCATCCGGATGGAGAGATTGTGCCAACGCACTGAGTCCCATCAGCATTAAAATGTCATCAGAGCAAAACATAAAACAGGAAATCACCAAAGTGAAATTTTTCTTTATTTTGCATACGAAAACAAGTAGTCGTTGTCGTCGTCATCATCGTCACCACAGCCGCCATCATCAAGCGTAAAAAAATGGAATACATTGAGTGGGTATGGTTAAGTGAAGCCACTTTAAACAAATAAATCAAAATTTCACCAGTACCAAGAGCTTTATACATTCTTCGCGCGCAAAATACGGCCACAAACTCTTCGTTTTCTTGAAAATCCAGAACGGAGCGAGCATACCGACTATATGGGATACATAACAATTGCGACAACAACCACGACGTCGTCGTCGTCGTCGACAACGACGATGTGAATGAAATCCTTTATGAATATGTTAAAACTTTTGCACTTCAATCGATTTAAAAGCAATTTCCCTCAATACAGTGTGAGGCTGTTATGGCAGTTGAAGAAAAAAAAACTGTTTCAACTTTAGAGAATAGAAGTGGAAAGAAGAAAATATGAAAAAGTTTTGATGCGTTGTCGTTAGTCTTTTTCTCTCCGTCTCGCAAGGCTTTGCTTCGTTTTTATCTGACGTGAAGTTTAAGTTTCTTTTTTTTTGAAAAAGTTTCGCTTTTTTTGTTTTTCCTCACACATTCAAGGCGGAGAAGAAAAAAATTGAGGATTTCTCAAGGAGTTTCATTGTATGACTTATCTATTCAATGTGTTTTCTGCATGAAAATTCCTATTCATCTCGGCCGTGATACATGGAAGTGGGTTGCTGATCAAGATGAAAGTGTGAAAAGGAAACAAAGATATGAATATGATAATGAAATTTCATATGTGCATATGAACATTTTGACAGCTAATCCTTTTAAAACAAACACTTTCGACAACACCGAACAATCGCTGTATATGCATAGTTTGTCCAAAATGTTTTTTTTTCCTCACCAACCATCAGGCACAAGTTTAATGTGCTGTCACATAATTTATATGTTTCGCATATTTTGAAATATGCTGAATATGTGTATCGATGAAGACATTGTCTTATGTGCAAGTATCAAATATTCTTTGCGAAGAAAAAAAAATTGTCGATCGTCACACCAGAAACAAAATCGAAAAGTTTTTTGCTTATTTTCCCACTTGAAAGAAAATTTAGCAACTTTTTTGCTTGGTTTAGTTTCAATTCCTACAAAAAAACCTCGGAATATCTGTTCCGGGATTTTCTACGGTGTTTGTGGTATTTTAAAAAGAAAGTTTGACGCAAAACTCCTTTGTCATTATATATTGAAAAGTTGAAATCTCACATGAGTAACTTTTAGAGAAGGTTTTTTTCTATTTCGTATCATTTTTTGGGGCGGTGCAGCATATAGAAAACCACATGAATATATTCAAATAGTTTACAATTGAGTGTAACAAGCAATACTGACCAAAGAATTCAACTCATTCAATGTGCATAAAATGTACACACGAAAGTCGTGAAGATGATTTGAACGTGCTTCTTTTTGGCTCATCTTCTTTAGATGATAGTTTTTTATCTTGTCAGTAAATTCACGCATCGTTCGATAATGAGCTGTTTAAAAAATGACCACATCGAAATAGCTGAACGAGTTCATTTTTTATTTAGCAAATGGTCCCGCAGTAAAATAGTTGTTCACAAGCTAATTTTCAAATCGCGATTTTATATGATCGCCATCAACTGTAGAAGCACAACTAATTAATCATAGATTTTCGGCACCAAATTCTCGCATTCGATTGTGCTGTTCATCATCATCGTCGTTGGTTTTTATGTATGTGTGTCTACTGGCTTTGCGATTAGTCATTCGCTGTATGTGTGCTAAATTAACAAAAAATAAATTACTGATAATAATTTGTTTTTGTTTTTGGTTTGTTAAATGCTCTCGTCGTGTGTAATTAATGTGTATTCTAATACCCAACTGTTGATTGTTGTCCGTGTGTTTTTGTTTTAGCCAACGATGATTTGTTTTTAACGAATTTTCCTATTCTCTCGACAATCATCAAAAGAAAAAACTTGGAACCATAACGATCATCAGCATTCCATTTCAACGAGGTGAAACTTGCAAAATTCATTTCGCACGGTTGATTTTTTCCCCTTTTTTTCTCTTTCTATCTGCAGTCTGATTGATTTGCAAACGCTTCTAATTAAGTGACGGATGATAAAATTCCTTTCGCAAATCAAGTCGTTAACTAGATTTTAATTAATTTCTATGATGCGATCTAATCCTGTTTTCACTTTGTCTCACTGGTTTCGTTGGACATTCGAATCAATTTTAATTAAAAGACGATTAAAATTCTTTTTGGAATTTAAAATAAGGAAAAAAACGTCCACAAAACCAAATTACACGAAGAAACACATGTTCAAAGGGGATTTTGAGAATGTTTAAAAACATGTGATTATCGAAATGCATGTAAGACTTACATTTACATACAATTTTTTTGTGTCTTCCTTCGAAAGATCCGTTGTGTATTATGACATCGACAGTGCTAGATTACTGTGTTTTTTTTCTCTGTTTATTAGTGTTGTTAAACTGTCGTTCTGACTGATTCAAAAATAGAAACGAATGTTTTTTTTCTTCACAAAAACTTGACGCAATGAAAAATTTCTTCCCGTTTCTTAGACCGACTGTATTTTCAAAACTCAAAGAAACATATGTCGATCGAAACAACAACAAAAAAATATGTTAGAAGCCATACGCGCGTGATCTCAATGAATAATCATTACCACTTGAAGATGCGCCGAATCTGAGAAAATTCACAGTGAAAAATTCCAAATGCTACAATATCTTCGAATTGAATCTCTTCTTATGAATGAAAAATTCACTTCTCTCTAATAACATGTATTCGAAATTCGTCTAAACGCTTCAAACGAAAGTGTTTATGTTGTACAGACATTTTCGATTTGGTTGGTAATCTATTAGCCGAGTGAGTGGCCGATCTCGATTATTATTTTGACTGCTCGAACAAACGAATATTTAATTAAATTGAGAGACAAGTTGTGAGCGTAGTTTTTTTTCTTCTTCTTTCAACATCAGTTCAACTAATTCATCAAAGAGGCAAACTACTTTTGAGAGAGTTTATTTTTTGGTTGTTTATGGTTTTGTTGTAGTTTTGTCGCGACATATCAAGTCACATGCACACACATTGATTGTTGAAAAAACATCGAATCGCATTTAAAATACACAAAGAACCAATTAATTTCTTGGCTCAATGTTTTGTTCGACCGCAATAGAGACGAGTGTACGGTTGTCCTCGTTGATATGTCATGGCATCGATTCGGTAGAATTTGACTGAACAATAACAGCAAACATGAAAAACCACATAAAGACTTCGTTCATCAAACCAAACATGAATCGCATTATCTTAGGTTTTAGTCACATTTTAAGACATAAAATAATTATTCGAAAGAGCCAAGAAAAAAAACGCATTGAAATCCGAGATTGTTGCGCATGCTGTGGTGCTCGGTCGTACACACTGCGAGAAATGAATTTTCACTGAAAAATTAATTTATCTAAGACTGTCACGTTGACAACTTCTTAGATCAATCTTTGCCTCTAATTAACCGTTACCGCAAATGATTTGCAAAATCACTATCCGTTGGCTGTTTCGTGGCATCACTTGGTGTTCTTTTTGTGATTTGTAATTTTTTTGCAAAAATGATACAGTCCTGTCAATTTGTGCTTAAAAATCCTGATAATCCACCTGGTGAAATTAATTCTAATTTAGAATTTCTAAAGCTTGGCTCTGATTTCCATGCATGAAATTGACCGAAGCGTGAAAATTGAAGAAAATAAAATAAGATGAACTGAACAAATGACTATGAAAATATAATATGAAATATTTTGCCTTAGAAGCAACAGCAACAAGCACGAATTTTCATTCGTGCCCATCAAAACAATTGAATTTTTCGGCTGACGCAGCGGATTAAAATTTTTGACTTTGCATATCTTTTTGAAAAGTGTTTTGAATATAACATTTGAACGATTTTAAAGCGAAAAAAGAGAGGTGGATAGCCGTTGTTGCTATTGTGGCTGCTGGTGATGGTGCCGGTGCCAGCGCGATGGCGAGTTTAAAAAAAATTCAATGGTTCAACGAAATTTCTCGATAATAAACAAAAACGCCGCAGCTGATTGGGAGGCGAAATACCATGGAGATGAACAAAAAAAACATAGAGAAGATACAGACAGGATATCGCATACAAAATGGAACGAGACAGAACCCATATCAATTTATTTGACAGCTGACTCGAATGTAAAGCGTGTGTTCACTCTGAGCACAGTGCGCGCTCTTTCTTTCTGTTACTCGGTCTTTCACTCGGTGCTTTTTTTTGGTATATGTGTGTTGTTGTTTCGATTTTAGTATGCAATCGAAAATGCCTGGAAATTTTAACATTTTGTGTACATATTTTTGTGTATTTCGTTTGCCGCGTACTGTTCACATGCTGTTCTGGAACTGATGTGCCTGACTCTTGTCGTACACACTTTCTTCCCATTTTCGCAAACTGAAACCGTGTAAAAGACGTTTTGTACATTTCTTCGCACCAAATACACACACAAACTCTTGCCGAATACGATATCGGTGTCGTTTTATATTTGCTTTCATTCTCTTCTTTCGTCTTTTATTTCGTTAAATTTATCCAGAATCGATCCTTTTCATTTTTGGCGAACGAAACCAGTTTTTTTTTTTCATAAAATTGTTTTGCATATAATCTACACCAGAAAATCCATGTCATGAAATTGGACACAATGTGACTTTTCACAATTTGTTATTTGATATGTCATTGAATGCATAATATGAAATTGAAATTCCATTATCGCGAGGGTTTTTGCGTAAAAAATGACTTTTTTCCCCCACTTTGAATTCAGTTGAAGTTGATTCATTAATGCATTTTGAAGTGAAAATTCCTGTTCACAGAACTCGACAAATATATATTTAATGCGCTTGTCGCTGACGCTTCGAATAAAATCAAAATAAATGCATGATTTGATTTTAATTATAATGTCCGGCTCGAATGAGCGAATTATAAATTACATACACTATTTGAAAATTGTGCTGAACTATTATTAAAATGCCTCGTAATACCTAAACACGAAGATTTAAAATGAAAAGTGAAGGAGAGAGAGAGAGACATAACCGTGCACATGCAACAATCATTCTTCATCCTCATCCATAAAAAACAATCGTGTAAAAAATATCCTATATGCGGAAAAAATGAAATAGCTCTCGTTCTCTGCGTTTTTCCCAAAGTGCTCTTTTTCATTGGATAATTTTTGAAATGCGTGCATTTAATGAATGTGTGGAAAGATTGTGGAAAAATAACAAAATCAACAACTCTCGCGCCTCGACCAGCCCGAGAAATAGATCGCGCTTTGTGATCAAGTAAATTAAATTAACATTATCATTAACATAGAAAATGGCTTTCAAACAATTTCGGTTCGTAACCATTTCAATGAATTTCATCTTGTTTTTTTGCTGTTGTTCAACTTTAACTTTAGACTATTATTACTCTGATTACTCGACTCTTGCATTAAATTATTAAAAACTTGGTGAAATTGACAAAGAGTTCTTTCAATCACTCATCGCTTTCCCCCCGTCGTCACCAATGAACATGATAGTCCGTAGAGCTCATATCAAAACACTTACTTTGTATGTTACTGATACATTCCACGAAAAACGGTAGATTTATTTGAAAGACCCACCTCGTCAGTTAATTGCAATCGATAATAATTGCGCGCATGATACTAATCGACTTTTAATCGTCTTGAGTATACATCATCATTTCGATTCGAAACACACACACATACACAACTCTCAGAGACATCCGTCATTATGAAATGTACGCGTACCTGTTTGGAATTTGAGCATTTGGAAGTGGAGCCCAGATCATACGCCATTTGTTTCAAACTTGCACGGTATTCATTAATGAACCGAATCATAAGAATCGTTTTTTTTTACTCAGTAACTTTTTTGTAGCTCAACCCAAAATTAAAAGTACATCACGAATATAAATTGTGGCACTGACAAAGAAAATGAGCGAGCGAAGAGTATTTTTTTCTTCTTCTTTGAACTATCATGGACAGCAATACGTCAAAAGCAATTTGATTGCTTGAAGTTTGATTTGATGATGGTCGGCACACACTGCTTCATCATTTTTTGCCCATTTGTCTTTAGTCATCCATTTTGTTTCTATGATAACACCTAGTTTTCTTGATCCAATTGACCAATACGAATCGCTCAACCCGTTCTACAATTTATTGTTTGACTCAGTTGTGAGTGCAAAAAAAATGAATGAAAGGAAATAATCACAGATTTTCTTTAGTAAAAATGACGTTGCTAAAAACCTTTCTTGAAAAAATTCATTTTTTTGCACTTGTCCATCATCATTCAAGTGTTCGTGCTTTGATAGCACACAATCAAAATGGTCATTCACAATTGTATTTTTTCCGTTCAACCAATTCAAATAGTAAAAACTTTAATGCATCACAAAGAAAAAAAACTTTTCAATAAAAAAAGCATGACCGTCAAAATAGAATGAAAAGAAACCAACAATGATTATTTAAAACCGTCTGAAAAGTTTTGGTTTTTCTTAGTTAATTCATGTAGCACAAGTTTTTTCGTATGTAAGATCAAGTTTGCATTGAAAAAAATCCAAAAACTTGTCTAAAGAAGCGTAGGCTAATTTCAACAGAAAAACAATTCCAGACGCAAAAGAAAAACAAATTTAATCGCAAAAAATGAACTTATACTTGAATTTTAAGATTGGAGGATTTTCTTCCTGTTTTATTACCATCTTCGGCGAAGAAAAATTATATCCACTTAAAAATGAAACTTCTTCCGTTTTGATCAAATCTCTTACCGTTAAGAAATTAAGAAATTTGATATTGAATCGCAACGTAATTAATAATATCATCCGATCATAAGTTGAATTCATTATCAAAATAAGGGTTGTTCATGATCCAAACATTCGGAATAACTGGTCTTAGCTACTAAAATATTCATGCACAAAATTAATTAGATTGGCTTGCGGATGAATGCTATTGGTTTCATAAGCCGCACAGAATTAGATAGTAAATAGAGAAGTTACAAGAGCACAATAAAATAATCGTTGTGATAATGAATACGAGGGCAATCTCATTAAAGCTCATTTCATTAAAATTGGTTTGCAATGAAGCATGATTTCCATATGAATGTAATACAATTTTTATGAATCCGCTTCTGATTTTCAATCGCTGAAATCTGTACATCAAAAATCGATCGAAGTTGCATGTGTCATTTAGAGATTAATATTACATGTAAATTCATTTTATTCCATTTTATTAATTGCTTGCTGTGTATTGTTTTTTTTTATAGAACGTAAACGTGGCCGACAAACTTACACGCGATATCAGACGCTTGAACTAGAGAAAGAATTCCATTTTAATCGTTACCTGACACGAAGACGACGCATCGAAATCGCTCACGCATTGTGCCTAACCGAACGGCAAATCAAAATTTGGTTCCAAAATCGCCGCATGAAATGGAAGAAAGAGAATAAAACAAAAGGTGAACCCGGCTCAGGTGATAATGATGATATGACTCCGCCAGCAAGTCCGCAATAAATTTTGTGGCTGCAAACCATAAATGGATCGCAGCAACAACAGCAATAACATCAATAGCATCAAGAGTAAGTCTGTGCTCAGCGCCCAAAATGCATTTTCGGGCACACAGACGCAAAACAACAACAAAAATTTAACAAGAGAAATAAACACGCAGAAAGCAACTAACGTAAGTGATTAGTAGATTACCAACCCATTCATTTTGCCAGCAAAGTGAAAAGCAACAAATGCAAAACAAAACGCAGCAAAATAAAATGAAATGAAAAGAATATACAATCGTTTTCGTACGTGATGCAGTTTGTGTTCGTTTCGATCTATATATCTCATGTAAAGAATCAATTCTCAGCCCATTTTGTTTAATATTTAAGTATAGAAATCATGAATTGCATGCAAAACACCCTTTTTCATTAAACGAAAATAAAACATGGTTTTTATGACGAACAATTTTCAACAGTTTTTGATCCAGCAAAAAAACCAGATCATTTTATTTTCGTCGACTCATTGCATTGTTTGAGAATGGAGAAACACATAAACTGCATTCACCTACTCAAAGATCAAATGGATTTAATTCAAAAGAAACAACTCATGTGACCTCAACTTAAGTTTAAAGAAAAAAAAATGAAACTTTATTAAAATTAATGGACAAACAAATAACTTTAAACACTTGATTCTAATCTAAAAGTAAAACAAAAAATGAAAGAAAATGAAACAATATAAAACAGTAAACAATAATATTTAAATATTAGTGAGAAAGAAGAAGAAGAAAAAACTGAAGAAAAATGAAAAAAAAGGTGAAAACGTATGTAATTGTGTAATTATTTAATTGAATTATTATTAATATTATTACTATGCATAGGAAGAGGACGAAAAATTATGAAGTAAACAAACAAAAAAAGATACTATGAATTGGTAAATGCATCATATGGTTCATGAAAATATAAAAATGGCATTTAAAATGGCACATTTTCGGCATGAAATCTGAGCGCAATCGACGATCCCGATGCAACTCTTTTAGAATCTCTCTTTTTTCTGCTATTATTTTTTTGTGTGTGAAAACGTCTCCAAAGCATGGTTTTCATTTTGCTTTCGGTCGCTTGCACCCTTCTTGTGTGGGGGGAGGCGAAGGAGATTTTCTTGCCAAATAAAGAACCGTTGCATGCAGTCGACACGCAAACAGATCGAATCAGAAAACAGAGGCCAGTGATTCAGTGCAATCTTATTATTTTTTTCTTTCATCTTACCATTTAATTTACACTCTGATACACTATTTTTGATTCTTTCTCTTTCGCATTCAAAATTGTATATTTATGCGTTAATTTAAAGCAACAAGCAAAAAAAAAATTGGCACATTCTGTTGAGATTCTTATGCACGCGCACATCAAAATTTATGGATTCTTTTTTTTTAGTTTTGTGGTTCAATCATTTTTCGAATCGAAAATTTCGCTACTTTTGAAAATGATTACAATAACACAACCCCCCCAAAAAATACGTAATTCTAAATAAAGAATCGACACAATTTTTGTAAATAAATGATGGATTCCTTCCCTTGTTTGTATCTCGCGGGGAGGAATGATTTTTTCTTCTGTGGACATACTATTGTAATCACTATTGAATTAATTTTTAAATAAGAAAAAAAGAAACAATCGATTGGTTTGCATGTTTTAGCAAATACTCTTCACTCACTCACACTCACACACAAACACATTTTTTTCTCTCATTCATTTTTATATACAATCAAATGTATGAATAAAATTAAGAAATGTAAACATTTAGTTGATGGTTGACATACAAAAAGCAAATACTCTTTTAGCAGCCAAATTGTAGAGCGCAAGCAAAGTGGTCACCTTAAATTGGTTCCGCATAACTATTGTTTTGCATTATTAGATTCAACGATTTTTTTTATTTGCCAAAAAAAGCATTAGCAGCGACTACTTATCCGGCAATCATTTAAAAAAAACACTCGTTAAAAGGAATCAACCAAAATAGTTTACTTGTCTTGAATGATGACAAAATAAAAATTGGATATGGAGTATACAGAACATTTTTAGTAAAAAAAAACAAGTAACCAGTAGAGAATTTTTAACTTAGAAGAAGAGGAAGAAAAAACTGATCTCTTTTGAGCAGTATCATGTCTTTGTTAGTTTTCAACATTTTTTTTTGGAGAAGTTAAAATTAAATGCTTCTTTTTTCGTAAATTGAAATAAACTAAAATGAAAAATTATAACCAGCAAAAAATATGCACGATTCACTAATTTACAATTAAAATTTCGGTTGGATTAGCCTTGAGGCCAAATCCAAATCGACAACTGAAATTCATCACAACCCTTTTTACTGCAAAAACGAAAAATTTATGAGGATTCAACACATATACACCGTAACACACAACAAAAAAAGAGAAAACACTTGCATTTCGAATGCTGCACGCAAGCACTAGCTTAAGCTAATTTTTTAAAAATTGAATCTTTTGAGAAAGAATGTATTTTTTGTTCGCCCAGTGATTGAAATAATGTAGACCTTTAAGAAGAATAAAATACTCCGTAAATGCAATTGTTTTCATTGAATCAAGAATTAAAGGCCCCGATTTATTAATTTAACATGAACAAAAAATAAGAAAATTTCATTAATTGTGACATTTGTTTCTTCAGTTTGTTTAATGGCTGTTAAATGATGTCACGCATTACCACCTTTGAATACCTTTTTTGTTGTTGTTGTTCCAAGTCGAAGGATGTGTTGCTTTCAATTCTTTGAGTTTGAGAAAAAAAAAGAATCCGGAACTCAATATTCTACATAATGAAGAAGAATTGAGTCGCAAAAGATAAAAAAATGCTGACGAAACATTGATGAAGCGATTTATACCAAAGCCATAATAATACAAATAGTTCACTCTGTTCTTTTTTTTTCTGTGTATAAATAAACAATTTTCTCCTATTATTCGTGTCTGTCCATGAGTGTAAAAATAGAATATTTTTGTGTACATATAGTTTAATTTAAATGAAGATAAAAAAAAACAATAGCCTAGCGTAATAATGTAATGAATTACTCATAATCTAACTCAATGCAATCATAAAACACACACACAAAGACACTCAACAAGAAAATACACACACACCGTGAAACAGTATATGTATCACATCTCATAGACTCAAAGTGATGAAAGCATCAGACAAGAAATGAAAGAAAACATGCGAAACAAAACTCCCATTTTGGTGGATAAGAAATGTTCTTGTTTTGATCGGAGTTTTGTTACGTCTACATAATCATAAATAAATAGAATTGACCACAACAAAAAAAACCTTATTATGGCTTAAAAATTGATCATTCAAAATTTGATACCTCCTCGATGAAAAACCGAATATACGTAATTTACCAGTGGCTTCATCAAACAAATATTATATATGCATGTATTTTTTTAATAGTAAATCGATGATTTTTCTTTCGGCACGGAATTTTTTCTCGCAAATTTTCTGACATTCAAATCAAAAACTAAATTTGGAATATGTTGTGATTGAGTTTTTTTCTTCACAACTTTTGGCACAACAAAAATCTATATGGAAATGACCAGTTCAAAAGTCATCGTTTTCATGTTGATTGTTTCAAAATTGTATTGGCATATAGTTTTTTTCCCCATCTCATTTACATTTAAAACATAAACACAATTACACAGGTTTTATTTCGTTTGTACTCATCGGTTGCTGCAATTTGATAGCAAATAAAATACTATTTAAAAAAAAAATACAGTTTTATTTCAAGATTGAAAAAAACAAAAAACATTGATTTTTCTTCGATTTTAGATTTTCTAGTTAAGAATTAAGAACCACTAAGAACATGAACGAAATGAATGAAAAAAAACCTGCAAATTAAGTAAATATTACATTTAAAGAACAAGAAGAAAACACCTAAAATATATATACAAATAAAGATTTAAAGAAACAAAATACGTAAGTGAAGTAAATTATTCTGTAAAATTATTCGACAACAAGAAAAAAATGAAAATAAGTGAATAGGGCCACAAACAACTACAAGAATCACCACACAGACACATTTCTTTGATATATATTATTATATATAATAATAAAAGAATATTTATGTTGTATAAAAATGAAAAACCCACTACTAATTAAAATACAAATAAAAGATATTTGAATGAAACAAAATGAAAATTCCGAGCAGCACCTTTTTCGTTTAAGATCCTTTTTTTAGCAATAATTTAAGATATTTTGCAAATTTTATGAATGCAATTTAATTTATTTCACCTTTATTTAATTCAGCTGTAAATAAGAAAAATCGAAAAATATTTCCTTTACATCGAGCGATGACAATTATATCAAGAACAAAAATTAATTTTCTAGAATTCTTTTTATCATATTTTTAGTGAGATATGACAGGCAGTGTTGATCGATCATCGAACAAAAGACCAACGACAAATGTGATTGATGTGTCAAGCGAAAGCGATGATTTTACTCCATCATTCCGCCATTGTGTACGAGGATACCAGTTTGCATTTGCCTGAATGGCATTGTTTAGTGTTGTCTTTTGTTGTTAAGCAAAGGAAAACATTGGAGTTGGAGGATATTCGCAGTTGCCGAAAGAGGCATAATATAGTGAGAGAGCGCAAATCAAACCGCAAAGAAGAAATTAGTCCAATTTTTTTCCAGCATTGTTACCAATTTTACGTAATTGCTTGTGAATCATGGTGATAAATATTCAACAATAATATAATAAGCGGAGCAGAACTGATGCGTGCACAATGTCCAACACACTGGGAGAACGTGGTAGCTTGGGCAGACGAAAAGCATTGTGTGTCACCTATTTGCAGATGACGAATTTCATTTCCATTCGATTTGCTTACACAATGCTCAGCAGTGGCTGGAGTTGGCAATAGCGCATTTGATTCGAACTTTTCAATATTTCATTTGGTTGTTTTTTCAATGACAACTCGCCTCCGACATATCCATCAAAAAGTGTAGCCGTTTGTTTTAATTGTATTTTCCTTCATCTGTCATTCAATTGCAATGTATTGTTATATGTGGCTGGATAAAAATGGATGGCAATTAATAAATTGCTGTTTTTGGATAGGAAAAGCGTTGGTATATGAAATTTTTGAAATGTCAAAAATGTAAATGAAATTCAAGCCGCCCATTCAATATACCCCAAGTCAAAGGACCCCCATTGCTGTTGTTTTTTTGGTCGAAGAGGAAAAGAAGGAACAAGAGTGAGAGAGAGAAAAGGATTAGAATGTCAGTCTATCATGACTATTCGTTTGTTTTCATATGATGTTTTTTTTAATCCGTTGCATGGATACACGATGAATTTCACTTCACCTCAAACTACTAGTGAAATGATTTATTTGCCGTTGGCTGAATATGACTGCTATGAAAAATATTTTGTTTTCCACTGGCACGTTATAACTGGGCTACACGTAACACCGAATCGATCGAAGTCATGCATTCATTTAAAGCATTGTGTTTATATTTCTAGTGTGTTTTGACCACAAAATACATGAAATCGCGGCCACACTCTCGTGCAATATATAAATGGAGTCCCTAGATGGATCGAACAAACTGAAATGCTTTTCCATTTGCTCTATATAATTGAAAATATGATTTGAAGCGCGACAAACGCTTGAGCTGTTCTTTGATTTCCATTAAAACAATCCGAAACGCGCTAATTCTCTTCGTATCATAACATTGAAAAAGGCCGCAGTCAAGCGTTTACTCGCACGCATTTTCCGAGTAATTGCGTTGTATTCGTGGGGGGATTCATTATCACATGTATGACAAAAACAAAAGCCGAGAATAAATTTTCCATCCAAAAACATTTTACCCGCATATACTTTTGTGTATGTGTACTTGTCATAAATGCACACGCACCACATTGATTTCCAAATATTTACGTAGAAAATACACGGCCCTCCGAAACGTTTAATGCTATTTTTCAATCAACGCATGTTTTGAATTTATCCCATTGTGAGACATCCAACCGTTTTATATGCGTTTATTTGCCAAACAATTTAATGCCGCATTTTCAAACAGCAACAAAGAATACTGTTTAATTAGTTCAACAGACTTTGCTCTCTCCTTCACTCTTCCTCTGTACAATTGGATCTAATCTCTTAATGTTGAAAATCAAGTTTTCATAACTTAACATAATTTTCAAATCGATCATATGGCTCGCTCGACATGAGTTCAAAATCAAAATTCAGTCTATTGTCCTCATCAATGACTTGGTCAAAACGCTAAAAATGCATATACGATGGTCTTTGTTCAAGTGCTCAACTCAAACAAACAATCGTGTCCGAAACTCTGGAATGTTGTGTTTCATTGTCTTGTGAAAAAAAAATTATATACAATACAGCACCAACAAACAACACACATTCATACATACACAAGAAACACGATCAAACCAACAACACAAACACACACATAAAGTTATGCACACACACACGACACCATCAACGTCAACATATCCAATCCAACTGTGTTCGCATGTAGAGTTGAACTGCTTATACACACTTGTATTCTATATTCCTTTCGTCAAAATGCCAAACCATAGCCATCATCTTAAAACGTCAAACGAGATGATTATATGTTACAGTGACATATAGTCGAACTGTTCGATCATCGCCGTCTCCCGATACGATTTTTTGGAAACCATTATAAAATGGGAACAGACAATTTTTACGTCCGCCTCAGGTGCGAACCATACACGAACTTTGTGTAATATGTATTGTTTGGGTTTTCGTTGCCGCCCTACTCTTTTTTCTCTAGATGTTTGTTTTATGCATTCGTTCTTCTCGTTTCAAATTTGAAATTCCAAACCATGTCGTATAACTTCAAATGGATTCACAAACAAAGAAAATTATTTCATTTGAGAATCGTTCTTTTTTTTGTCGTTCATTCAAAGTGAATTTCAATTTCTTGTTGGAAATAATGTAATTTTTGATTTTTATTTGATGGTGATTTATTTTGCAAGCATGATTTTTGATGGAGTTTTATAGTGTTGTTTTTGTGATCATCACAGAAAATCAAAGGTAACGTATAGTTTTTAGACCGAAATAAAAAGTGATGACTTTAATATAAGGTGAGTCTTTTTTTTTGAAGAAATAAATTGAAAAAGCAGTAAAGAAAAATAATTCAAGATTGAATTTGAAAATAAAAGGTAAGTATTGAACTCGATACTTGGATAAAAATTATAATAAAGACATGCATTTTCAAGCATACACTTCTGAATCGTGTTAGAAGTAAAGTAAATTCAAAGTTCCGTCGGCTGATGATTCGCTCTAAAAAAAGTTCTTACATATCGTACCAAACGAAGCCTGCTATATAGAAAGCATAGAAAAAGTCATATTGCAATAAATAAATAAACTTGCATAATCAACCGTCATGACAAATAAGTAAATATATCGAGAACAACGATTACTTTCACTTTTAAAGTATCTGTTGAATGATCACCGTCATAATAACACTTACCGCTACTACTAAAAGTTGTAAATGGTTTTTTTTCTTTCCTTCACCGCTCGCTATTATATTTAGTGATATCGTTTTTACTTACCTTTTGGCCCAATAAATTATAATAATTATTTTGGTTTCTCAATAAATTATAATAATCGGTCATGACTTTTTCTCATAGACGCTAAAAATAAATGTATGTGAAAACAATCACGGTGACATCACATCAAATTCGAATGGTGATTTATTTATTGCTTTATTCAGCAGAGTTTCAATCATTACCAGACTCATTTAGGATTATGACTTTACATTATAGTTGATTACGTTCATCCGACAAACGACAACAAAGAGTTCGACCTAAAGAACACACAATACGAACCACATCATCATCGTACACTTGTGTTCTTATTTGCACAGATACACACACGCGCGTGCAGGCATAAGCAAATATATCTTTACCGAACGAAATCAATAATTTTCTTCGGTAATTTAAATATATCGCGGAACTACTCGATATTAGCTTCATTTTATCTCGTCTACTGTTCGTGTGTGCCAGAAAAAAAAGGAAAGTTTGATCAATTTATGTGTTTTAGAAGTGTTAAATATGCCCTGAAGGAAGTCTCATTGATTTCGATCCAGTTAAACATGCATCAGATAAATTTTCAAGCCATAAAACAACCGCTGCAAATCGTATGTAATAGCTGTACTACAACGGCTTATCGGAGTCGACTAAAACAATACAAATGCCACCATAAAACGCATACAATGGGAAATGTTGTTTTTTCTTCATGGTTTTTTTGGTGTGTGTGTGAGTGCCGTGTGGTGCTGTTGTATTTTGCAGTGCCGTTGAAATACTGCCACATCGTTAAATTTAATATTCTTCTCATTTAGTCAAAGTGCTGCCGATTTATTTTGACTATTTATTTGCTAAAAATAAATGTATTCGTATATCTTAATATGGAGCATGAGAAAAAGTGGAAGAGAACAAAAGCAATGCGGTATAGGTCTTTGGCTAAACCAAATCGACGACACTTTCGTTCGATCAGCTGGTGAACAATTCCACTTGAATTCCGTTGATTTTGAATTTATTGAAAAAAATGAAGAGGTAATAATCATAGCAATCAAATGGAATGCGTTTTTCCGTTTTTCTTCCAAAGGTAAACAAGTTCATTGTTGGCGAATCAAAATAAATCGGTCTGATTGTTAAGCTGCTACTTTTTCTCTCTATCTTCCTTTATACTGTCGATCTATCTTCTTGTTGTTTTACTGTTGTTCAAAATGAGCACAATTTCAGTGTCAAAGGTAAGTAAGTAAAGTGAATCAATTTTAAAACTCTTTGATTCCGCTTAATTTAATGGATTCAATTGAGCTTTTTATTTTAAGAACGACGATCAAAAAAAGAACTTTCATATATCATAAAATTTATATATTTTATGTGATACAGACACAATCGCCAAAGTCATATGTTTGTTTGTTTTTTCTATTCTCAAGCAATAAATTATGAAACTAAACAGCATATAAATATCACTATGACACATGAGTACATTTTTAATTTCCTATCGCGTCAGACGCGATTCCGTTGACCGACAAAAGATTATTTGAAATGAAATGTTCGCTCGATGAAGTGATCTTTTAAAGGGTTTGTTTTCATGTGTCGCTATCACCAATGCTGCTGGCGCACACACGCTAGGGCAAATGTGCAAATATTCAAACACGGAGAAAATATTACACAAATGTCGAACGACTAAATAAGTCATATTCATTTTTGAAACGGCGTATAGAATGTGCCAGATTCAATTCAATGATATGGTCGAAATCGAATTTTCGAAAAGAGGAAATGCATGCCATGCCTCTGCAAGAGGCTCTCTATCTTTAATGTGCAGGCATGTTCTAGCGTTATTTCAATTGACATTCAATATTTATGGCTACACTAGACTGAAAATTCGTGGAAAACCGACCACGGATTTCATATCTCTTTCATTCTTTATTTTCTGTTTGTGCATTCGTTGGTTTTTTTTTCTCCGTCGATCTTAACTTTCGATCAAACAGCGTACGTTGAACATTTGTTTGTGATTTTGCGCGAGCACAATTGCAGAATATACAGCCTAAACAAAAAAGAACAGAAAATACAAATCTGCATCACAAAATGGAGACATTCCAAAAATAAAACAATGATATTTTCGAAAACAACGTACGTAGATCAAATCGGATATGACAGCATACTTGGTTGGCCAGCATCCTACACACACACGGATTGTGCATATTTGTTTATGCATTTCTCTTCATCTCTGCCACCCCGCAACACTTTTGGTATCTCGGCGGTGCTCTTTTGCTACACATTTCTCGATGCTTTTTGCATTGAACAAAACCCCTTGAACATGTAACACAACACTAGAGCATGAAACGTGTTAATGTGCCTAGTTCGATTTGTTGGTTTAGCAATGAAAACTATTTACAGTGCGGCGCATGGAATGTTCTAAAACCGAAAGAGCGAGAGAAAACCAATATATCTGTCAACTGGCAATGGTTGAGTTTGTACTTTGCTCTTTTTCAACTTTGACGATTGCATGGGTCTATTTCACCAAGAGATAGTGAATGAGTTAGCCGGAGCCGTTGTTCGATTATAGAAATTATTATTCAACGAACAATTTCAGTGAACACTGAACACACATACATACACACGGATAGAGAATGGTTCATATCTGCTCTGCTATACGTATTTTGTTTGGTCGAAGTGCGCGCAGGAACGGAGAACGCAGCACAGCAGGAAATTAAAATGCATAAATCACAAAAAGTATGTAGGGATATGATATGATGATGACATCATTGCAAACGACAACTGGCCACACATAACTTATTAAAAAATCATAATAAAATTATTTCTGGCTATAAATTTGATTGTGTTTTGGCGCGTTAGCCTGAGTCAGGGTGGATGAAAAACAATGTGTAATTTCATTGTGTTTTTGGACTTTGTATATGGTTTTTACTCTATTGCCGGTTGGCTGCTGTTACTGCCTAATGTTTCTACTTTTTTTTCATATCAAAGTAATTTTAATCGTATATGAAAAAAACTAGCATTGTTATTATTTCACAAATATTATACAATAGCCACAACTAATGCTAATTCACATTTTCGATGGATGATGAGTCGAGTGAACCGAGAGAAAGAGAAAGAAAAAGAGCACCACTGTGAGGCGTAAAAGAAAAGAAATCGGTTTGAATCATAAATTTCAACATGTAACGAGATTGTAATGACCACCACGCTCAGCCTCAATTGGTACAATCTTCATCGTCGCTTTCGGGCAATGATTATGAGTTTTTGCGTATACTTTTTTTTTGTTCGTCGTAATATTCACGGACGCAAGCTGTCTGAACGACCTTTTTTCTGTACGGTATGTGTGCATGTGTATGTTTTCGTTTTGATTAAACTACATCGTAGCAAATGAGCGTTCAAAGAACAAAAACTAAGAAAAATTACTTGATTTTTTTTTCTGTGTTCTACACTTGTGTATTGTTACTGCCATCGTTTCGCATTCTCTCCACTTTGGCATATTACTTTCTGTCTATCTCACTCTCTCTTTCTCGTATATTGGTATGCATTGGATGAGGTTGCCTATATCAAGAAATTGGAAAAAGAATAATGTAAAACAAAAGCGGCAGCTCACTAAAAGACGAAAAAAAAAAGAACTAGTAACGGCAATGGCAATGCCATTGGAGAGAGAAAAAGTACACATCGAAAAAAAGAAAAAGAAAAATTATTGAAACGATAAAAAATAGGCTAAACTGAGGTTGCAAGAACGCGGACAACCCTCAATTCTTTCACTCGGCTTTCACTCCATTTCACTCCATTTCTGTGCCGGTCTCTTTCTCATTCTCACTCTCAATGATATTCGCCAACGGAAAGATACGAAAAAAATATATATATATATATTCGGGGCCGACAGTGAAAAACGCGCTTGGAACAGCAGAAAAAATTGTGATGGAAATGTGATGGATTGAATTGTGTGCGTGTTTGTTACTAAACAAAGCCAAATCGACGCAGTCATCCTAGTGGCGAATCGAAAGTGTAACATTAGCAATGTATCGTTAGACGAAAAATCGTTTCGCATACTCTGAAGAACGGGGAAGCACAGCACAACACAAGCCAAGTACACACTTGGTTCACAAACAATACAATATATAAATATCCAAATGAGAGAGAGGGAGAGAGAGTGAAAGATCTAGCAGAAAAAGCGACAACCAAACACATATAAATGCGAGATAGAGAATGCTGGCGAAAGAGCTCCTGTTCTGATGTGAATATCCATCATTCCTTTGTTGATTGATGATTATGTCACCCACGCTGTTCCTTTATTTATTTGCTTATTCCATTAAAATCGTTACGCTGTTCATCTATATACGCACACAACAGTATGTTGTTCCTTGCAGAAAACATTGTTGCCGCGCACACACATAATAATACGAACATTTCAAAAGCCACCACTCAACTTTGCCTCCCCTAAAATCGTCATGCCTGTGTCCGCCATACCGGCCAATGAATGCCAAAAGCATTTTCCAACATTTTTACAATCAATGATAAAAGCATGACCACAAACAGAGCCAAACAATTTTCAATATTTTTTTCCTACTTTATTACCATGAATTCAAATCTTTTTGCACGAAATTCATTTTATATTTTAATAGAGTAAATCTTCAGTAATGAAAGTCACTGGAATTACACCATTTTTAATAAGATAAATCCAAATAATCTTCTGGTTTTTTTTTTATCTTTAACCAGATTTTAAAATTATCATCAAAACACGATTTTTTGTATTAGTTCCAGAAAAAAAATGCCGGGTATAGCCACGTCTTTCCCACTTTTCATATTTCTTTTTATTTGTTTTGCTTAGAAACTCCCTTTTTCAATGCTTCCATGATGTTTTGCGTATGTTTGTTTCATTTCACATTGTGCATTAATCTGAGTGACATTTTCCGTTTTTTGCTACGATTTTTCTAATTCATCAATGTCACAGATGCGACATGAGTAGCGTTACAACTTTTTCAACCATATTTATTTTCTGTTCTCTGTCGTTGTATGTATATCAAAATCAGAACTACATGTGAAATGGTTGCTTGTCGTATGCGAAACGAAGTTGGTTTCAATCGAAGTTTGTAACATCCAAGTAAAATTTGACAAGTAATTTTTTGTTTTAAGCAATTTCCGTGAAAGAAGGTCATGAGATCTGAAGACGCGTCGCACAACATATAAAATTTGTCAACAACCAAATTAACCGATCGTTAAGTGAAAGAGACTGAAATTCATTTCATTACCATCATCATCATTATTGTTATTATCATTGTGTGAATGGCTTTCAGTAAGACAATTAACATTGCGGCCTATATCCATGATGAAAGTCCTTGTCTCGGCCACTATGACTTTAGTTGTTAGTTTTATTATAAGATCATGCACACTAATTTTTTGCCAAACCTCGAAACACACCGGTGCACTAAATGAACGAGACAATTGGTCGTTTGGAAATATGTTCTCGTTTAGGAAGAAAATGTGCGGTATTTCAGCCGCTTAATGCTCTTAAACACCGACAATTTCAGTGCAATGCACATAAAATGCTTCGAGTGATTATTTGTAAATACCACAATCATAATAATCCTCAGCAACATAGTAAGATCATGTTTTAGCGTCGCCGTCGACAATACCGATAACGGCGTTATTCTCGCAGAGGGCTGCAAATGTGAAGAAAGTAATGAATGGATTCTAGTTACTCGGTGTGAATGACTCCACCATGCAGAATACAACTATTTATTTGCATAATAAATACTTTACACAAATTTGTTGCATGAAATAGTTTCGCTTTACTTTAATATTTTGTCTCAATGTCAGCGGAACTCATTTCGGCATTTGATGTATTCGTGTAATAGAATTGTATTATATTTTGATTTTATGCGAACGTGCGATAAAATATAATGAAAAGCATGTAAATGGTTCTATATGGTTTGGATTTTTTTTGTTTTTGCTGGAGAAACCACTTTATTTCTCTCTCTCCATATCTTACTGTGTCTGTCTTGGTGACTCATTCTCCTTCAACAGGTAGTTTATTTAAAATACACATTTACTTTATTGCATGCGATTTATTTAAATTACGTTTTAATTATCCACCATTTGTATGTGCATGTTCCATGCTATTCCGTTCACAAACGAAAACTATCAATTCTGACGTATGTTTGTGTAAAGAGAGTAGTGTAACGTTCTTGGAATGAATAGTACATGCACTTGGCTTAAATTTAGCGATAAAACCCCCCAAACAACCGAAATTACTAATCTTTGATGTTTTCGGTATATGTTATTGCCACACACTCACTTTATATAAAGTGGCCAGCCAAATAATACGGAACTAATTCCCACTTTACAAGTTATTTTGGCAAACTAAGCAATTAGCTACATGAGATCAAACAACATTTCACTTTGTTAAACACTTTAATCACACGAAACATTTCATTAACATTGGACATTTTTGCATGTCAAACGAAAAGTTTCATTGGATGACCAATAATTCTTTTTTTTACGGAAATGACCACACACTTACGCAGGAGATCTTTTGAATTTTGATCAAGTTGAAGTAGAAACAAATTGCAAATTATCACCGTTTTGAATTTAGAATTTCATTGTTACGAAGGGAATATAGAATTGCTTGCGGAAATCCGATTGATAGTTTCCATTTCGGCGGTCTTGTGCTGCGATTGAAAATTGATTTCATAGTTTAACCGGTTTATTTATAAGTTTCTTTGATTCAATTGAATTAATTTGAAAAGTTAAGCCGAACATTTCATCATTTGAATCGAAGTGAATTTTCTTCTTTAAATCGCTTCGGGCATTTGCATTGAAAAATCATGATGTCTCATTTACAAAATTATTAATAACTTTGTCGGGCTTTCTGTGTACTTCTTGCAAAGCGACTTTGAATCCCTTCTCGAAATTTGAATCCACCGTCGCACTTTTGTGTGCAATTTACTCGGTTTGCAATGAGCGTCAAATGTTCTACATGGGCAATCAGTTGGGAATCAAAGACTGCGAGAAAATATGTACGTTTGGCACATATTGGAAAATGCGGGAGAGAAAATTTACATTTTGAACGAATCACACACACACATGCAGACACAGTCACTCGTTCACTGATTCAGAAATGCAGAGAAAATTAAATTCGAAACATGGCGACATTGACAAATGTCATTCCGTCATTCCATAGAAAGATTGATTGAGATTAAAATGTGACATATCTGAAAATAACTGAAAACCATAGGAAGAACGAAGTTCGTCCTTTTTTGCTCTTTCTCTTTATATTTCTTTCCGTACCCATACACACATACATTGCAACCAAACAGTATTGGCGGTGCGATAAGGAATGAACAAAAGCAGCATCGGCAACAGCAATTGGTAACAACCGTTTTATTCATATTCGATACACACATAGGGGCAATGCACATCTCGTCGAACAATTCTAATTTATACATAGATATATAACACCATACACAATTTGCACATGCACAATGTGCCCGCGATTTCAACTTTGAGTGGCTGCTATTTCCGAAGGACCGATGACGACGATGAAAAAATTGTCGTAAAAAATGTTTAGCAACCGATTGATGGATTCTCTTAATTCGTTTGTTCGAATTGAATGTAGATGCGTTGTGCGTTGTGAGCTGTGTGTATTTGAAAGGGATCTTTGATACATTGGGTGTATCGTTTGTTTTTGTGTCGTCAATATTTCTTCAGCACTTCCTTTTATAATCAAAGTGTCGAGAAAAAAAACAGCAAATAAATGCTTCAATCACAATTTATTTGCTTTTTTTCTTATGTGTTTTTTTGAAGGGTAAGTTCCTTTTCCTGCCGAATGAACCGTTTTGATTTTTTACGATGTCATTTATACAGGCACGCGGGCATCGATTTTTATCACCATCTTATTAATCGATTGTCCATTCGAATATCAGCATGCACACGTCAAAAAAATGGAAATCTGTACGGACGTACTGTAATATTTGTTTGTTTTTGAAAGAGATAAAAAACATACGGATGCAAAAACAATCGTCGGCAACTGGTCGTCGCTCTCCTCGAGTGGCAGTAAAACGACTCTGAATTTTTGTTTGTTTGTACGCATTTGATGACCAATCCGTTAAGCCTTGAATAAATATAAATGACAATTTCATAGTGTCCAACAGTTACTTTTTTGGTACATTTGGGAACAAAGCCAAGCCCATTTTTCTTCTCTCTTCTTATTTTGACACATCAGCTGTCAGTCACATCATGAGACTTTTGTAAACATTCAAACAACGAACGATGAAAAATCGTATAAAACACATTTTTCCGAAATGACAGTTTTTTTTCTCTGACAGTTTTTTCGCACACACATTTTTTTTCTTTATATTTCTAATATGTTCTTACTTTTTGCATTTATGAGTGGCAGTTGCCATAACCATATGCTTTTAGGTTGTATCAAATAAGTCTTTGATCTTTGTTGATTTGTCGTTTGTTTACTTCCAACAAGTATCAATGTCTGTTAAAATTCCCATGCCATCAAAATAATGTAAGTTCATTAGATGAAATTGAATTTATAACAGAGTCGAGAGCTGGTTTTGAATATATAAACTGTGGTTTTGCTGACGTGAGATCGTAGTTTATCGAACCTCATCATTAAAGGTTTAAACACCATTTTCTATTTACGATAATTTTTGAAGCCGTTTTTCTTTTCCCGTTGACACCTTCCAAATTATAATTAATTATCGAAAATCATTGCCGGTTGTCAAAACAAAGCCATACTATTGACCGATATTGAATATTGAGGCTTGAAATGTTGAACGGCCGGAAGAATATGGTTCTTTTCTGATAATCGTACCAAACACTACAATAGTCTTCAAATGGATCGAAAGAAAAATCCATTAATTTTAATTAATTGTTAATTTTACGAAAGGAATACATCGAATCGTTGATGTTTATGTGTGTGAACGAAGCGTGAAGCGTCTTGTTAATTGACAATGTTAACAACATGTGCCCTTGTTTCATTATTATCCTAAATTGAAAATAATACATTTCTTTTGGTTTCGTTTATCGATACTCGTCAAAATTCGAGCTGATCAAAATAATGATTAATGATTTTTTATATTTTACCGAAGGTGTGTTTGCACACAATTCTAAATGAACCAACATTTTCGAGTGTTTTGAATCGTTTGGGCTTTTTTCACCTTTGTTTACAATGTTGATATGTTCGGCACGTGAATCATGCCCGTACAAATATTTATATGAAATAATCCCCAATCTCGGATGCTCGAGACATTCCCAATTTCATAAAAAAACGAGTTTTCGCATTTTTGTCAGTCTGTCGAACTGAGTACATTTTTCGGTCCATAAATGTTTGCGTAAATGTGAAAAACTAAAACTTCAATTTATTTTCCATTTGAAATGCCAGTTTAATCTTCGTCGAAACAACAGCGAGCTAGAAAAAAAAAAAGTGAAAGAGAAAACAGAATAAACCGATGAAAAAGTATTTTATTGTACGCTTGTGTGCTAGTTGTGTTCATGCTTCATTTTGCACATGATTCAAATGAAATTGCCGATGAGAATTCGACAGAAAATCCAGCCCAGCAAACTTTTTGCATTAAGAAATTTTCTACAATTTAAAAACTTACCCGGCATTTGTAGCCATGAAGTGTATATTTTGTGATTAACTTTCGGTGTGTTGATGTTGATACTTCTGATGTCGTCGATGTTCGAGCTTAAATGATCTGAGAGTGTTTGTTCAGACGTGCAACAAAACAATTAAAACTTTGTTTTGCATTATACATTTTTTCGTTGTTGTACTTTTTCTTCTCATCTTCACTATGGCTTGTATGTTGTTGATTCGGAACCAATTTTCTGTCTGAGCTAGTGCTCTTTTTTCATTTCCTTCTAGTCGTGCTAAAGTCGAAAACGACCGTTGTGCTTGAGCGTATTTTGCGAAAATGAATGTTGTGCTGTCGGTTGATGGTGACATAAAACATCAACGCCAAACTCATTCTCGGTTTGAAATTTGAATATATGAAAACATGTTAAAAACAAAAATGCACTAGAACAGAAGAAAAATAAAACGAATGAAAAAAACTAACATCTTGTTCAGTCTGTCGACGATTCCCCATAGAGATTTATATATACGTTTGTTGTCAAATCACACATAAACTATAGAATTTGAAAAAGTGATCCACCGCTGGTTGCCAAAAAATTAAGTGTTCTGTTTTTGCACAGAGCAATTTTGCATGCTCATCTCGCATTTTCACTACCTACACATACATGTGAGTATTTTCCATTCTTTGGCAAAGTCATTGTTTTGAATGCGACACACACATACACACAGTTGTTGTTGGTACCTCTTGTCGAAGAAGCATTGAAAATTGAATATGTATACAAAATCAATGTTTTGAAATTGACCCAGTTTCTAACCATTTCTTAAGAAAATCCCACAAGAAAGGTACAGAAAACAGTCACACTAATTTTGCTTTAGTTCGGCAAGAAAAAAAAACACATTTCAAGTGAATACAATATTTTTTTCGCATGTGTGTCTTTGAAAATGCGCATTTTTGGTTTACTTTTGCAAAACCTTACGTATTTTTGCACAAAACGAGAGAACAACTGGAGAGAAAAAAACACAATGCAAACATCCAACAGTGCTCTACGAGTGATCTATTTTGCCATATCATAATAATATTGAACAAAAGGAAATGTAAAAAGAATAGAAAACGGCCAACTGAGAAACGATATTGATGCCAAAGGAAACGGCAAGAAACAAAGATAGAAACGGCATGCATAACGTTCAAGTCGACGACAAGTTGTAACTATGTTTCTCTCAATTTTTTTTTCAACGAATTGTTTTTCTTCGTCTTAATTGCAATTCAGTTATGCAATGTCAACAGTAGCATAGAGCCATACAGCAATGAACAGCATTGTGTCATTCAAGGCGAAAATATTTATTGACCATTTTCAAATTATGACTTCCTTCATATTTATGTTTGTGTAATGTTTTTATTATGTGTATTTCATTTTTGGTTTGCTGGGGAGTTTTTGTATGTGTGTGCGGTTGTGGTTGCAAGTTACGAATGCATCATTCGCAGTCAAAGCAATTATGACTCAATGTCATATTTTATTGTTATTGCTTTTTCGTCACCCAATTTTGTGTCAAAAAATGTTCATGAGGTGACTGCTACTAGCACACATTGTTTTGGACAAAATATGAAGAAGTCATTTTGGTTTTACGTAACCATGGTTGGAATAATGTATTTTTTTCGGTAGTTGTCTAAAAATTTCACGCATCTAGAAGACAATAGAAACGATGAAGACTGGTCAAGCTTTGACAGAAGAAAAATTAAGTCAAATGACTCAATTACTCGAGTCGATTCGTTGGTGGTATCACAATATTTTCCGTTTTTTTTTCCTGAATGAAAAGCGAAAATTATGAAAAATTGGATCATATAGTCGCATACCAAAACAAAATGAAATCACACCATTGTGTTCATCGCGTCAGCCCAGTCGATGGTTATTTTTATTTATTAGGCTTAAGCAGAAGCGAGAATAAAAAACAGTAATATCGAAAAGAAAGGAAAAAAAGAATGAATAAATACCAAAAATAGGCATCAGAGTAAAACGACTAAGTCGGATGACGATGGTGAAGAAGAGAGAAAGCAAGAGAGAGAGAGAGAGAAGCATACCGAGACTAAAGGCAAATGTGACTTCCATGATTTTATAGAAAATCTCGATGCGACCATACGAAGCCATTTTTCTGGATCAACAACAAAACCATTGTTCATATCCATTGCTGTCGCTGCTGCTATCCATCGCATATAAAAATATTTTAATATTTTTCGTTCACAACACCTGCATCAATCAAAGTCCTTTTCTTCATTAATTTCTGACATGACAATAATATCAAAATCTTTTCTTTTATGCTATATTGCGCGTGTTTATGTGCGTGCGTACTATTATTCGCCCTTCCGAATCGCTTTTGATTTTCATTTTTCACTTCAGCCATTTCGTTCTTCCCATTTATATGTGACGATGGTGGCCATGCCAAAGCCCCCGACGAACTTACCGAAACAAAAAGTGGAATGAAATAACACAAAAAAAATAAGACGAATCCGAAAAGTTTGCTGTGCGTTGGTTGAATGATGAGAGGGCGCACACTAAAAATATTCGGATGGTATTTTTCTTATACGCAATTGATGGAGTGACGAAACATATTTTGATCGAATTCTGACAACGTTTTTTGAATTTTTTATTTGTGTTTGCCGATTTTAACGAGGAGTTTATCATCGTCAAATGAATATACAAAAATTTTGATGTCAAATACAACATGCAGAACGAATTAAAAAAAAATTATTCACCCTTCTTCTGAAATCCAAATATTCATCGTAAAAATTATGACATTTTACCAATTTCATTTTCTCTGTGCTCATTTCGCACAGAATCATTGTGGTGACGGTGGCATTTTTACGTGATTTCGTGTGTGAGCGTCTTGAGGATCTTTCAACATTGATTCACGAAAAAAAAAAATTGGTGAAATCAAAATAAAAATGAAACTGAAGCAAGACTGGAATCGAGAAGAAGAAGAAGAGCAATTTTTTGAAATGTATGTCTTTGCATAAAATGTATCATCCATGATGATGCTTGAGCTGATTCACAAGTGTATGTGTGGTTGGATTTTTTTGCACTCCTGGCCACGCTGTCCATACTGTTTGTTACTATTCTTGGGGCGTCAGTGCATGTTATTTGGATTTTGTGTGATCTTATTATTGCGTACAATAAACTACATATTCATGCTACTTCTATATGCCACGAATTTATTACAATGTAAGAGAGATAGATACTACTTTTTCCATCGAGGCATTATTATTCGTGCTGCGAAATCGGTTGATAATCTCCAGAGAATTGTCATTCAAAACGGACAACCTCTATTAATCAAGCATTGTCCGAAATGTCGAGAGAGAGAGTGAAAGACACAACGAATCATACAATCACAATGTGAACGAACGAGTCGCTTTTCGTGCAAGATATGATAAGAACATATTGTGAATGTATGCACGGGCGACACCATGATACACATTTTCTGCACATCAACTTTGAAAGTCACAATGTAAAAAATCAAATTTTCTCTCACACATTTCATGCGATTTTTATCATTTGTTCCATATCTCTGGCGAAACGAAAAACAAACAAAAAAGACGGAAAAAGAATCATTGGAACTTTGCCAATCAACGCAAATTTACCAAATCGAAATTGGTTTCACCATTTTGGTGCTTGTGTGCATTTCATCTTTTCTTTTCATTTTTTTCTCAGAGCCCAGCCGAATTCATTCTAATTGCGCTTCAGCGTATGTGTATCAAAGCCATTTTCAATTTGAACGATGCATTACATGCGACTTAAGTATATTTGTATGTAATGAATGTTTGTGTAGTGGCAGCAGCGTGTGTTAAACACGCTGTATACACTTAAGAAATGATAAAATACCATCTTATTCAGTGAGAAAATAAGTGGCATTATGTGTTACTATTTACAAATATCCATCAAAATGAAAACAATCTTTTGGGGATAGAAGCTGCCAATGAACAACGACACAAACATGAACGCATTTATGTGTATTTGATGTGTATGGATGTGAAAAGCGATTTTCTATCTCGGTGTGTGCATTTTTTTTTCGTACCCTTCAAAATGTATGTGTATTAATGCGTTTGCCTCTTGATTTTGATGAATTGCTTGACATTAATCTATAGCGCGTACTGTGTACGCTGCACAATCAAACCAGAGTGGAAAAAAGCGACCGTCTTATGTAATGAGAACGTGCGTTTGCAACAATTCAGTTGTGATGCGATTGAACATTACACTCTCCGATCTCACTCTGACTCATTCTCTCAGGCGCATATTATTAGCTTGATCCCTGAACATGTGTGCGCGTGCATATTTCTACCCACCGACAACTCCAATTCAAATTGCATCTAATTCACATCGTGAACTCAAACAAACCGGCACAAATGGTAGCGCATACAGAAATCAGTCGCTTTGAATAACACAGAAAAATAACAACATTCCCTTATGAGTGAGCCGAGATGGCTTCCTGTGAAAAATCGTTATCATACACGATTCTCAATTTGAAAATGATCTGCCGTTTTTAACAGTCACTTAAAAAATTGTGTTTGTGCATCAACACAAACATTTGTTAAATTTCCCGGTTTGCCTGTGTGTGACAATCGGAAGTTGATTGAAAACAAACACAAACTCTCACACGGATGAAATTCTGCTCGAAATATGAAATGGCAAAGTCGAAAATGTGATTTAAACCACAAAAAATAGGCCGGTTTTCATTTGAAATAACAAGAAAAACCAGCTTTTTAGACAGCTTAAGATAGACATTTGCATTTTTGCGAACGATTATAGCGCACACCACCTATTTTATTCACAATCTTTTCAATCGAATGTTTTGACATTGTTTGTTGTATAACTTGAAAATATTCTCGGTACAGAAGAGTTTCAATTTATCCATTTTACCAAAATTCCAATTTAATCATCCCCATTCATACGTATTTACAAGTTAAATATATATAAACACACATCTACCGCAAGAAAATCTCCATCTTGCTTTTCACTGTTTATTCCATGTTCGAATAGTTGACATTCTACGATGATTTATTACACCACATTCCAATGTAATTGTCATCATAAGTGAATTGGAAAGGAAATACAGTCATGACAATAATAGTAATAATAATATTCATGCAAAATGGAATTCCGAAAACGGTTGCTTATGAATTAATTTAAATATCATTTGATTTCTTTAAGGATTTGTTTATGAATAAATTTCAACATCATAAGAGATGATTTTAATAGGAGGTACCATACAAAATCTGCCATGCGAATCCGGAACCATGATGTGATTTTTATAGAGAGTGAGATAGTAAAATTTCTCATCGTTTTGATGGTGAAAAAAAAAATCAATCGATTCACGATCCCGTTCACCAGAAAATATGTGCTTTGGTGTGATGTTTTTGATATTTCAACGGTCGTTTTCATTGCATAAGCACGAATTGTTTAAACGAGCGAGTGAAAAAAACAACAGGCATTTTGATCACTGTTAAGCCGTTTCAAATACGGTTATACGGTCAAAATGTTTAATTGTCTAAAAATACCAGCATTGTTTGCCGTTTTCCAACACGTTGCGTTTTTGACACAGTAACTCGCTCTCACGTAAATGCCAACAGATGAGAAATTGTACTGTCTCAAAACAAAAACTAGCGAAAGCACGAAAAAAAAACTTCGAAAGAGAATGAACAGAGTGTATGTGTGAGAGAGAGAGAGTGAATAAGTGCACGCAAATGAAAAACCCTGGCAAGAAAAGTGAAAAATTAGTTGCAATTATTCAATGTCAGTCATTTTGATGCCTTTTTCTCCAGAATTCTGCTTTGATTGACAAAATAACAATACCTGTCAATGTTCGTGTTTGCGATATAACCTTTTTTTTCTACGTCTTCGTCTCCGGCATACACTCTCCATCTCGCTTGCACACATCCGACATTACGTGTTTTTTGTTCTCATTCGGCTAATCATTCAGCGCTCATACACACAAAATTTACATGGTGTTCTTTAGTTTTCGTTTTCTATGGATGATTTTTTGTTTCTCTCGAAGCTGCATACAACACTTTTGAATGGTTGCCGCACAATAGCAAAAGGTAAAATTGGATCGCTGAGCATGAAAGACCAATGCTTTACACTCTTGGAAATGTACGATGAACAAAGACTCTTTATTTGTTTTATTTAAAATACATTTCGGCTGTAGCTATTGTGTATCTGTGTCCGATTCGAAATTCTGAACTTTGTTCGTCGTTCTTCCTTTTCTTCAATCTTCAGATCGAAAATCATAGATAAAACAATGAAATCATTCTTTTGAAAATGCATGCAACGAAATATGATTCAGGAAGGAATGGCAAGATAGACGACATTTTTTTGAATCGAAATTTTAAGCTATTAGTGCTGACAACACAAATATGACTAATGATGCGGATGATGTGAACACATAATCTCGATTTCATGGTGTATTCTCGAAAATAGTTGGCGATCCAACAGCCAATTATTTCCAACTACGTTGTAATTAACATTATCAAATAATCGATTTTGGTTTTTATACAGTTTCATTCGCTTGAACGTTATTGAAACGCAATTCTTATTACTCCACGTAGAAAGAATTTTATTGAAAAAAAAAAAAAACTTGGTACAGTATAAAAACACAGAATTTCAAATAATGTTTTATTTATTAAATTGGTACATTCCTATTTAAAAAAAAAAAAACTTTTTTTTTCGATCGAATGAACTGAATGAACGACGTCATAACACATTTCAACGAATTGGAAAGAGCGGAAACAAATAACTTTATTCTCATTCAAATTCATTACCTGATTATATACAATAAATATCGATTTGGAATGATTTACTCCATTTTTTAAGCATATAAACATCGTTGCAAGAAAGCACATATTTTGCATGGCCATGTCAATTTTTGTGTGTTTATTTGTTTATTTATGGTGTTAATATCAATTTTATCAGCCAATATTAATCGCATGTTTACATAAAATATGCCGAAAACGAATAAAAGATAATGGCTTCATCTAATCGTCATCCATCTATTTTACTGGTTTAATTTGATTCTTCCGTGGTGCGCTTTGTTTTTTGTTTGTTTATTCATTCTCTCTCTCTTCATAAAAAGTGTCACCTGAAAACATGAATTTATGTCTCATTCACCATTGATTCACTGAGAATGATGGTTGTCTTGTGAACCACATTACTTTATATAAAAACAGCTTTCGCTTGCACTAGCACCTCAACATCGTATATACAATGCAATGTTGGCATAGTTCACTCGGCAACTGTCCGACGCAGCACTGTGCCAGATTTGCGATGTCACAATGTTAAAGTATAGAGCGCATTAGATGAATGGAAAAATTGAAGTGTGATATTGCAAGAAATTTGGGCAAATCATCAAAAACATCAAACCAACAACAACGCAACAGCTGCTCAAATAAATAAAATTTAATAAAAAACAAGAATATTCGCGAAATTATTCATAAATAAGATATGGTTTGAGAATTATTTCGAATTATTACGTCAATTCCCAACAAGATATAACCTAGCTAAATTTTCAGTATAGATGTTGTATTCAGTACACGTGTGGTAGTTGTTTTTAACAAAATTGACGATCTGTTTTCAAGTACCTAAATGTTTTGAATTGACAATTGTTTCATAATTTTATAACAAAATTGAATTTATAATCGAATCCAACATTCCAAAAAACCTATATAAACCGAGGGTGATCAATCGATTATTTATCAGTAAGGGAAGTGTACCTATTTCGGACACCCCTTTTTATTTTTGGCATAAAATATAGAAAAATAAACTTTGATGAAGATAGTATATACCGTTCGATAGCCAACTTTTATACACAACTTTCTATTATAGAAGTTCATCCGGGGAAAAAAAATTATCAAAAAAAAATCAAATTTTCGAAAAAATGTAAAATCTGAGATTTTCAAAAAGTGTACCTAATTAGGACACCCCCCCTCAAATTTTCCATGTTGCTCCAAATAAGCTCAAAAATGACGTAGAATCATAATTTCGTTTTTGATCTTTCATATTTTATTGGAATTAGGAATTTCAAGTGGTCACATTTGTATGAAAAATGGGAGTAGAAAATGTATGTTTCAAAATTTTAATAGAAAAATGGAAAAACAGTGGAAAAATAGTGTTAAACTAAACCTCTTCATCTTCTTCTTCATCATTCGATTCACAATTCACACAAATGAAAATACCATATTGCAATTTGGCACGATGAGTCATTGAACACGATGAGTCGTTGATCTTCAATTTCCATATTTTGATCATTTGGCTCCCCAGCCAAAAAATCAGCTACTACAAAATCGGAATCAGTGAAGCTGTCTCTGTTGAATGGCCGAATTCCTGACAATAAAAACGAACAACAATGGAGACGAGTTTAAGAAGAATCGTTTTTGTAAAAAATACCTGTTGCTTTGAATCCAGATTTTATATTGGTGGGAGTGAAAGCAAGATCAATGCATTGTCCAAGGACTTCCGGAATATGGTGAATTTCAAATACTCGGCCAGAGTTATTTTTGGTCCAGATGCCACAAGCATTTGAATAATATGCCTTAAATGGTCCAAATACGGAGACGTCCAAAGGCTGGAGCTTATGGCTGCAATGTGGTGGGATAGAAACCATCGTAATGCCATTATTTTTGGCCAAATCAATGGCTTCAACCGAAAGATGCGAGCAATGATTATCGAGTATAAGCAACTGTGGCCGCTCCAAAGATGCGCACGAAAATTTGATGAAGTGTTGCATAAATTGAACGAATTCCCCTTGATGAATCCATCCAGAACCATTTGCAACACCAAAACTGCCTTCTGGAGCACGTTCAAGAAAAATGGCGCGCATATTTTTACGTGGAAAAATCCAAAAGGGCGGACAATAAGTTCCAGATGCACTGACACAAGCCACCATGGTGATCAAAGTGCCACGTTCTTGAGAAGACATCATTCCAACGTATCTAGCTCCTTTCCGTGCAACGATTTTGCCGATTCGGTTGGGTACCGTAGAAAATCCCGTTTCATCCATATTCCATATGGCTTGAGCTCCGTATTCGTGGCCACCTCCACTTGAGTTGGTAACTCGGTCCAAATTTGAGTAAAAAAGATCAACATTTTCGCGTGTAAATCCACGCATACGGTTCAAACTGACTTGTTGTGGCTTTCGAATGGACATATTTGGATGACGCTTCATAAATCCATCGAACCATCTTCTTCCGGCCATTTGTTTTTCATTCCACTTCGGTGGGAACCCGACACCAATCTTTGCCGCGAATTCAAAAGCCAACTTTTTAATATCAGTCATGCTGAGGCCATAATATAAGTCAGCGCACTTCAAGATGTATTCCATTAAACATTTTTCTTCGCGTTGAGTGAAAATCTGAAAATTCAATAAATGAATTGTAATTTGGTGGCAAAGATTGGATAGTGTCATTGATGGATACATACAGGTGTTGGGCCAACTGTTGAACTATGCCCCAAACATTGCAACAAATCCTCATCTGTGGCCACCGATATGTCAGGAATAACACGTTCAATGTTATCCAGATAACGCAATAGATTGGTACGAGGTATCTTGAGTGCCAATGAAACAGACTTTTTGGATTCTTTCCCAATTTTGACACGTTTCACGGCTTCCAATAAAATAGATGGCTCAATGGATTTTCGTTTTGGACTCATCTTGAACTAAAGATTACCATGAATTTACGTTAGTTACGAATAAATATGACATTCGATCGAAAAAAAACTTCTATCGATTTCCACTATACGAAATATGGGGTGTCCGAATTAGGTACATACCGCCATTTTGAAAAGAAAATCATAGAGATGACACTAATGACCGTACACACTTCTTACATCCAGAAATCGATAGATAATCGGAAAACAAATACCATGAATATATTTACCGTAATTTGAATCACTTCTATAGTAACTTTTTGATTTTTGGCAAAAAACTCGAAAAAACTTCGGGAATGTGTGAAAAAAACTTTTTTTAGTAGAGCGACAAAAAATGCGTATTAACACGTCTGTATCACTGTAAAAATATGCTAGACAAAAAAACTATCGAATGACAGTAGTTTGAGCTCAAATAACGATGACACCTAAGAAATGTCATGGGTGTCCGAATTAGGAGCAGTGTCCGAAATAGGTACACTTCCCTTATACTGCAAATTGCTATTATAAGCAGATATTTAAAAAAAAATGTTAAATCGAAAGGTCTTTGTACTTCTTTTTATTGGAGTTTTGGTATCCGAGGTGAATTTTTAAAACTTTAAAATTCCAAATGAATTTTTCGATTTCATTTTTTTATTCCCAATCTTTTTTTATCATAGCTTCTAGTTTCAAACGTAGAAGCCGGAAAGGGCGATGGTTCTTCCAAGGATGGTAAAAAAGGAAGCCAAAATTTGGTAAGTTTAATTAAGTGTAGATTACGCAATTGGAACATTTTGCAAAACATCTTATGCCAATAAATAACGAATATAGGGAAATGCTGCTAATTTACCAAGTCTTGATCAAGTCAGAACTACTTTACAACAATATGCAACTCGCATCAGAGATGGATTGAGAGGACCCAATTCCAACGAAGAGGTTGACGAATTCCATGCTTGGCGATTCCCGCAATATATTTTGGAACTTGAAGAGTCATCAAATAAACTCTGATCACACTGGTCAAATGGTCATAGACCCGTATGACTTTTACAATAGAGGTGTAGAACCACAGAATTTGCAAGATTATAATAATTATGTAAATAATCAATACCGCGCATGGCTTGAGTGAAAAAAGAACTGTCAACATTTTTAATTTTTTGTTTGCGATAATCCCAATGATACCGATAGTACACCAGAAAAATATTCACTTCGTGTTGTTTACGTTGTTTCTTTTGACAGATATCAATGTTTGACAAATATATAAACGAATACCCAAGTGTGTAAAGTTTCCCTTTGGTTTGCATTGGGACTCAGAGATGGCGCTCGCAAAATCCGATCGCCATGAATAAGTGAGACTTGCTTAAAAACAACATGACTCAATTTTTTTTGAAGATACCTTATTTCTTGTAAATAAAATATGTTTTTGAAATACCTTGGTTTTACTCAGAACTCAGTATTGTTACGCATTGAAAACAATTTCAAAACAGAACGATGATGAAAGTGTGACGCAAAGATCCTCATCATACATTCAAATGAAGCCAGACGAACATTTTTTCAAATATACAGTAGAATACACTTTTATTAGATAAACTATGCAAAAGAAGAAGAATTTCGTTTCAGAGCCCGCGCAGCTTTAATAAGTATTCAAAAAAACGCATGGTTAAAGATCGTAGAGACCTTAAATTAAAAGTTGTGATAATCCTGTAAGTACTTTTGTTACACACTCTTAAGTGTGTATACGAGCCCATTACATCTATGACAGTGAGAGAGCTGGTCAGCATCCCTAAACAACCAGCGTATTCTTCAAAAGTATTGTTGTTCATAAGGCGCCCTAGAAGCATTGATAGCAGCTCTTACGTGATCTTGAACTTGGCTTTCCTATCATTATAATCGTCATTTCTCAGCGTTAGATCTTTCATACTATATACTTAATTACATTCACCGCCCCTCTACGCTTAAAATTAAGAGCTATCATAAAAATATTTTCAATTGTATAATGATTTCGGTCTAATTACATTCTTTTATTTCGATTTCAAATTCTATCTGTTTTAGTTTTTTATATGCCAATTAATTATTTACGTACGAAAAAGGGAATTTTGTTTTTGACTACCAATACAATACACACTTGCAAGTATTAAAAAAAACATTCATAATTTTGTAAATGGAAATTACACCATTCGAAATAAACAATTTTTGGCAATAATTTCATTTAGAATTATTTTAAAATGCTAGATTTTGAATCGGAAACTGAAGACATTTTGTAGCTCATCAATTTCTGAAATGGGAGAAATTCTTCCGATTTGCTAGGTTTTTTTTAGCCAAATTCTTTCCTTCAGATTCCCTTGGAATCAAAAACCCCTTGGAATCAAAAACCCCTTAATTTTACACTGGAAACAAGAGGATTTTTTGTTTATACCTCTCGATTTTTTTTTCAATCAGA